>NC_061120.1:182714457-182719243 GCF_002878395.1 Capsicum annuum | reverse complement strand
ATTGATTCTCAACTTCATTCATATATCTTTTGAAGCATTCAAGTGCTTCTGATTTATGAGATATCAAATAGACATAACCAAAATGCGTGAAATCGTCAATGAATGTAATGAAATATGAAGCACCAGTCCCTGCCCGCACATTCATTGGACCACAACTATCAGAATGGATTAATTGCAATGGGAATTCAGCTTTTTTAGCCTTCCCAAATGGTTTACGTGTAATCTTTCCAGCAAGACAATTTTCACAAGTTGGCATTTCAATTTTGGAGAAAGAACCTAGATGTCCTTCCTTTGCCAATCTATTCATTCGATCTTTCCCTATGTGACCCAATCTAGCATGCCATGTAAGTAATTCAATATCATTATTACTAGAATAACATGACATTACACAACGATCAACATAATAATTATAAGTTAAAGGATTACAATCTAAAATAATTAAGCGGTCATAGAGATGTCCAAAACCATAAAAAAAATTATCTAGAGTAATTCTTACATAATTACGACTAAAGAAAAAATGAAAACCAACATCTAAGAGAACAGACACAGACACTAAGTTTCGTCAAATTTCTGAGCATATAGGATGTCATGCAACATTAAAGACCGGCCTTCACACAAATCTACTTTTCAAGTACCAATTCCTTTGTCTTCAAGTCTTGCATTATTTCCTACATAGATCCACCTTGATCTAGGTGAAACTAGATGAAACTCCACAAACTCTTCTTGATCTCGACTCACATGGTCGGTGGCTCCAGAGTCTACAATCCACATAGGATAAGATTCAGTTAATAAAATAGTGCTAGAAACATATGTAGCACTTAGAGATGCATTTAGAAATGCTACCTTTTTCCCTTCAGGACATTCACGAGCAAAATGCCCCAGATTTTGGCAATTGTAGCACTTCATATTGCTCTTGTCTTTCTTCTTGAAAAACTTTTTTTTCTTCTTGAAGTTTGGCTTGTTCTTTTTCTCAAAGGGTCCTTCTTCGATCTCTTTACCCTTCCCGTTCTTTTTCCACTTCTTTTTACGCTTGAATCCTAAAGAGTCCTTACCACTTGATTCAACCATAAAGGCATTAGAAGCAGCTCTAGCAGCACCAAGCCGCTCATCTTCAAGTTCAACATGACGTGCAACATCAAAAAAAGTTTTGATGCTGTCATTATGGGTTAAGTTGACCTTCAGGTGTTCCTAACTATTGGAAAGAGATCGGATTACGGCCTGAACCTGCTGCTCATCCGAGAGAACATGACCAACACTTTTGAGTTGAGCTATCATATTCGACATCACTCGAAGGTGTTGTTTGATGTTCTGATCATGGCACTTCATGTAAGTGTCAAACTTGATAGTCAGCTGTCTCGGGTGGGTAATAGAAGTACCCCTATATGTTCCTCGCAATGAGGTCATCAACCACAGAACTTACTATGATTCCATGTGCAATGGAATCAGCCTTTTTCCAAGCCTTATAAGCTTTAAGGTCTCTCCTGTGTTGTGCAGTATTGCCCTCTTCTGGTAGACTTAAGACATGGTTAATACCTTCAAGAGCATTTTGCTCTTCTAGTACATACCACATCTTACAACTCCAAATATCGTAGTTGTCTTCATTAAGCTTTTCTCCTTTGTTCAAGTAAAAAATTATGCTTTTAGATGCCATGTCTGTTATTAAGAGACAATTACACAAGTATATTATCAATTATGCATACAAATTACACATTCAAGTAAATCATTTCACATAAAGGTTTTGTGTTTAGTGTAAAACCGAAAGGACACTTAAGAATCCAATCATCATTTACTAACTAAACATTTAACCAAAATTAGAAATTAATTTCTTAATGTGCATTAGAATGATAGCTTTTAATTAAGTCGTTTAAAACTCAAACGAATGAATGAAATTCATATTAAAGTATATAAACAACTTAATATATATATAATATAAAGTTTATAATTAACTTCATGTTACAAGTCAATCTAAAAATAAAATTCATTCCACAAATATTCAAGACGACTTATGTACACCCAAAAAGGCTCTCTAGGCCAAATCTTGTGGTAAACATCAATTAATCTCTCGCCCCAAGGGTCACGGAGAGAATTTGCTAAAATAGCTAATGTTTTTCAATCCGAGATTTCTACATAGTTTTCTAGTTCTACACGTTTCATCTCTAGCAGATGTATAAAACAAGCAACACTAATGTTAGGTGACATCTTGAAAGACTTGAATTTTTTCAGCTTCTTCTCTCTTTCTCTTCGTATCGCCCTTTCATTTTGTAACAAATTTTGCGTTATCTTTGGGACACCATTTTGTATGATCTTTGGACCTCGAAAGAATGCCCTTTGACGACGCGATCTTCCACATTGTTTCTTTGCTAAACTTCCTGAACTCCCACTTGGAGTGAAATGAGTTTGTTCCAGTTCAGCCATTTCTGAAATAGGAACCAAGAACAATAAGAATGATTATTTCATTCAACGCGACAACTTATATTGCAATTTATTGTAGAAGTCACAATCTGTTTATGAAAAATTAGGAACTATTTAATACAAGAATCAAGCCTAATCTATACCCTTATTTTAAAAAAATAAAAGTATAATAATTTACACTACATGATTTTTCATTTTTCTTTTATTAAAATAATTATAGTGTGACAGTAAACATCTTTAACTTATCTATACTATAATTTACACTTGTACTCGGTACCTTACAACAACAAAAAATTTAAAGAAAGGGTCTTTTTCAACAAAGCAGTGCATTTACTGCACAATTCTGATTTTCCTGTTCATCCTTTAAAAAAAAAGGGGCTTAAAGTCAAAAGGAAAAACTTTTAAAAGGAAAAAATAAGAAAAAGATATTGTATATCTTCTTCTTCTTCTTCTTCTTCTTCTTCTTCTTCTTCTTCTTCTTCTTCTTCTTCTTCTTCTTCTAAGATGCTTTCATAGTATTTACATCCACAACTTAGAATCACAACTACAGATAATGTAAAGGTAAAAAAAAAAGCTTCTTTATTAATCAGCGGTTCGACAATTGGAGTTGCGGTGTGCCCAAACGTAACGGCGGAGCAGCGGTGGCGCCCGATCGGAGTACAGTGACGCGTCCAACCAGAGTATAGCGACTCGTCCGATCAGATTTTTTAATTTATATTCGGTTAACAAATTGATTTTTACAGGTATTTAGAACTTGAATTTTCTATTTCTACACTTAAAATCGAGATATTCAGTGTAATATTAGGGCAATGAACCTGTCTCTTATATCAATGAAGGAAATTTTGAAGTAAAACTATAAATTGTGTATTTTAGAATTTTTGCAGCGGATCTTGATTTCCTTCCGAAAAGGATCTGCCCCAAGTCTGTTTGAATCTCTTGGAAACAAAGATTTGATGTCACAAACTAAATACTCCTTTTTAGTTTGGTGTTGTTACAAGAATACACTATATTTTTGTTTCTGATCTGGTTATTATGTTCACTTTTGTTGTCTGAAGAAGAATGATATTTTATAAGGAAATTGAGCGGGAAAACAGTTTTATTTTATATTTAAATCATCAACTTATTCCCTTATCATTTTTTATTCAGATAATCAAAACAAATAAGTGATGGGTCGGGTCGGGTCACATGGGCGACCCATGACCCGTTATCTAACAGATCATGACCACAATATTTTTTCAAGTTTTTATATTAATTTACAAAAGTCATTTGTCTAACTTTTTTTAAAAAAAAATTCTTTCAAACTTCACATTTTATTATGTTTAATACACCAAAGTGCATATTAGGCTAACATAGAATAGCCAGGCACTTTTTAGATCCATAGATAATGAAAGATTTAATGTATTGACTTGTCCTTTTATATGATAAGAGTTTTTACATATTAGAAATGGTATTTTCAACATGTTACGTTATCGGTATTAAATTAAAAGACTGAGAATATCATGGTCTTTGATTAATTTTTCATGATCAGTCTGCTTAGCGAAGTTGTCTTTTTTATTTGAGAAAAGACACAAAATCACTTCTGAATTTGTTGAAATTTGTAAAAAGACACTTTAATTTTACGGATGGCCTATTACCCCCACAAAAGTAATAAAAATCACTATAAATAAATCATATTGACTGAATTTCAGCCTTGGTTTGTGTTTCATACAAATGAGGCGCGTGAAGGAGAAAAATTAACTTCAAGAACATATGAAAAACTGTCACGTGTCAATAATTTTTTAAATTCTTTTTAAAATTCATTTTCTCTTCCATCTTCCTCAAATCTCCAATGAAATGCAATTGAAATTTTGAAAGAAAAAAAATTAGTGACCACCTCAATTTTTCATTGAAATGTAATTGAAGCTTTGGAGAAAAAAGAAACTAGTGACCACCACAAACTCTCCCATATTGTCTAATTCATGTGTTACTTTAAACACTCATTTTCTCCTTTTTCTTTATTATTTTTCTCAATTCCTTTTTTCTTTTTCTAAAAAAAATGAGAAAATGAGGACAATTGAATTTTAAATACACAATGATGACTTTGAATACACAATTATGTTCAAGATTTGCCAATCATGTCAGCGTTTTTTGGGCAAATATACGGCTTTACTAATTTATCAAGAAGAGAATTTTGAACAAATATGATTGCATATGTATAAATATATTTTTTGAAAGGATAAAAAATGATGGAGTTAGGACAATGGAGGGGAAGGAAGCTTAGTTAAAGAAGAAGAGAAAAAAAGATTGGGTATAGGGTTGATTGAAGTAGAAATTTAAGGAAGATGCTGAGTAGGAGAGAAAAAAATAAAATTAAAAAGTGTATAAGAAAAAAAAA
>NC_061120.1:182681316-182711457 GCF_002878395.1 Capsicum annuum | reverse complement strand
AGCACTTGAATGCTTCAAAAGATATATGAATGAAGTTGAGAATCAATTAGACAAAGGTATAAAGGCACTAAGAACCGATAGAGGATGTGAATATCTGTCAAAATAATTTGAAGAACTATGTATTGAAAAAGGCATTATCAGACAATTGAATACTCCTTATACACCTCAACAAAATAGTGTAGCTGAAAGGAGGAATAGAACATTGTTGGATATGATAAGATCCATGATGGCGCAGGCAAATTTACCAATCTCTTTCTGGGGAGATACGTTATTAACTGCGGCCTACATATTGAATAAAGTGCCTTTTAAATCAGTATCTTCTACTCCTTATGAACGATGGATTGGTAATAAACCAAACTTTAATGATCTACGACCTTGGGGTTGTACTGCATATATTAAAGATCGTTTTGGTAAGTTAGGAAAACTAAGTCCAAAAGGAAAAAAGTGTATCTTTATAAGATACTCTGAACACTCCAAAGGATATGTATTCATTGGTGAATTGGAAGATGGAAGTACTACTGAAATTGAATCACGAGATGTCACATTTTTGGAAAATGATTTTTCAAAAAGGAATGAAATAAAGGAAAATGAGCCTCTTTACGAAATGTTGAATTCAGATGATCAAATAATGTCACAGGACATGCTTGATAATTCTATTATTCAAGAAATGATTTCTGGTCCAAGTGGGAGTTGTGAATCCCAAAATCCAATTGAGAAATCTGAACTTCAATTACGTAAGAGTACCAGAAAAGGTGTGCCTAAACAATCTTATGAGATTAAGGATTATATCTTTCTGGTATCTCCTACAGAATTGGATGAACCTAATTCTGTGACTGACGCTTTATCTAGTCTTGAAAAAGGTGAATGGATAAAAGCGATGAAGAAAGAATTAGAGTCCATGAAAACTAATAAAGTCTGGGATCCAGTTGACCTTCCTTCTGGACGTAAAGCTATTAGGAACAAATGGATTCTCAAAGTCAAACACAAATCAGATAGGTCAATAGAAAGGCATAAAGCATGATTGGTGGCAAAAGATTTTACTCAAGAAGCTGGAATAGATTATGAGAAAACTTTTTTGCCAGTTGTAAAATTTACCTCAATTCGATTATTTTTAGCTATAGTTGCACGTTTAGATTTGGAATTACATCAAATGGACGTGAAGACCGCTTTTCTCAATGGAGAACGAAAAGAGGAAATCTACATAGAACAACCTGTAGATTTTGTTGTTAAAGGCTAAGAAAAGAAGGTTTGTAAATTAAACAGACCTATTTATGGCCTTAAGCAGTCTTCAAGGCAGTGGTACTTGAGATTTCATAAGGAAGTGATTTAATTTGATTTCACCATGATCGATGAAGACCATTACATCTATGTAAAAAAGTTCAATGAAATGTTTGTGATTCTTTCGCTTTACGTGGATGATATTTTATTAGCTAAAAATAATTTGGAGTATGTAAAAACTGTTAAGTCATGGCTTTCAAAGTCATTTGACATGAAAGATATGGGTGAAGTAGACTATATATTGGGTGTTAAAATCCAAAGAGACCGTTCCAAGAAAATTTTGAGTTTATCTCAAGAAACATACATAACGAAAATTTTAGAACGTTTTCGAATGAATAGTTGCAAATCCATGGATACTCCTATAGCAAAAGGTGAAACTCTAAGCCTTGAAATGTGTCCAAAGACTAAAAAATAAAAGGAAGACATGTCTCGAGTACCATATTCCAGTGCATTTGGGAGTTTGATGTACGCTATGATGTGTACTCGCCCAGACATCTGTTATACCGTAGCTCTAGTTAGCAGGTATCAATCCAATCTTTGAAGAGATCATTAGAAAGAAGTAAAGAGAATTTTTCAATACCTGAAGGTACTAATGATTATTCACTATGCTATAGTGGATCCGATTTATCCATAAGAGGTTATACAGATGCTGATTGGGTTGGTGACTGGTATGATAGAAAATCAACTTCCGGTTATGCCTTCTTGCTAAATGGTGGTGCATTTTCGTGGAAAATCAAGAAACAAACTTGCATAGCCCGGTCAACTATGGAATCAGAATTTGTGGCTTGTGCATCTGCAGTACAAGAAGTTGTTTGGTTGAAGAGATTCTTTGACCATTTGAACGTCGTAAAGAATTCTAAGGGTCCCATGATTTTATATTGTGATAGTCAAGCGGCTATCGCATATAAGAAGGATCCTAAATATCACAGTAAGACCAAGAACATTGATTTTAAGTATAACTTTATAAGAGACATAGTAGCAAGTGGAGAAATAATTTTACAATACATTCCTATACGAGAAATGATAGCTGATCCCTTTACTAAGGCAATAGCTAAAGACTTGTTTGAGAAACATGTTATCGATCTGGGACTACGTAGGATATGACTATATTCATGTATTATAGATGACTTGATTATAATTATTATCAATATAAGAATCTTAAATTTATGCTCAATCTTGTATGCATGTGAAAATATGTTTTATTAATACAGTATGTCGAACAAGTCGCGAGGTTGGTCTCTCACACGAGCAATTGCCTCTTACATCGAGGAACATGAAGAGAAAAGTTCCACCATAAGATAATGACTTGTTTTTTGTAAAGCCAGATGTGAGTTTCTCTAAGAATATGGATTGAAGGATTAATTAAAGAAAGAAACTCAGGTTAGACATTTAGAAGTGTCTAGACCTAGATCTGTACGATGTTGAATAACTGAAAGAAGAAGACACGTGCACCAATGTAAGGTGATAACATCATAGCGCGTGTTTCATACCACGTGTGCTTAGAGACCAATGGGTTAATGGAAGAATGAATCCCTGCTTCTTCATTGTGTGAGACCCTCAAGGTTATTTTAACCTTTCATTGAAATACCCTTATCCCTCTAACTGTTTCTTAAAGTTTCGATCAGTGTTGCTACTTTAACATGTTACTAATAGCCATGTGAGATTCGACAATACGGTGCATGTCTACGAAACCAACTAATTGAACAGATAAATTTGAGTGGAAAGGGAAGACGATTAAAATAAATATTTCAACTTGTTTGCACAAGCCGGCTATTACACTAACTATATAAGAGTCAAGTGTAATTGTGTATATAAAGTTAATCATGAACTCAAGTTCATCTCTTTAAGAGGATGAGGGATCAAATAAGAAACTACTAAAGTAGTAAATGATGTCTAGGGTATTGTGAGTATTAGTATCCTCATATTAGAAGAGAATCATTTCCACATGTGATTGGATTCCTGAATGTAGCTTGTAAAACCTTATAGGTAAAGCTTGTAATGCTCACAGGTCGCACGAACTACTTGCCGTATGAATTGGTGATTTGTAGATGTCGTACTGGTTCGGGTCATGTCTACTATGTGCGAAGTGGGAGATGTTAGATAACGGGTCATGGGTTGCCCATGTGACCTGACCCGACCCATCACTTATTTGTTTTGATTATCTGAATAAAAATTGATAAGGGAATAAGCTGATGATTTAAATAAAAGGGTGGGAACAATTACTTAAAATAAAACTCTTTCCCCGCCCAATTCCCTTATAAAACATCATTCTTCTTCAGACAACAAAAATGAACATAATAACCAGATTAGAAACAAAAATATAGTGTATTCTTGTAACAACACCAAACTAAAAAGGAGCATTTAGTTTGTGACATCAAATCTTTGTTTCTAAGAGATTCAAAGAGACTTGGGGCAGATCCTTTTCGGAAGGAAATCAAGATCCGTTGCAAAAATTCTAAGGTACACAATTTATAGTTTTACTTCAAAATTTCCTTCATGATCTCTATAATTTTAAAACTTATAAAAGGATCAAGAATTAAAAAAATGAAACTAGAAATATTTAGATGTGTGAAATATGTTTTAACTGTTTGATCACAATGTTATATCTTTCAGGTAAAAACGCCACATGCCAATACCATAAAAATGATATTTATTATTAAAAATTATATATTAAAATATAATCAAAAAAGGATCTAATATACCCTTCAAGTATGAAAAATGATCCACAAATATCCTCCTTCCACCTTTAGGCTCAAAAATACCCTTGCATCCACCTATTTGGCTCAAAAATACCCTTCCACTTAACAAATAAGTAATTAGGCTTCTAACTTAATACATGCAACTTGTTATTGGTTAGAGATTTAATTAATTAATAATTTATTATTATTAATAAATAAATAAATGACCCAATCAGATCTCATTATTCCACCCAACTAAATACTCGATCCGACTAAATATTCAATAAAAAAACCCAATCATAATGTCAAAGGGGGAAAACCCTTTACCGCATATCATTTGGTGGTCTTGTCCGATTAATCTGATCAGTAAAACACCTTTGTTTTCAAGTAAGAACTGAAGAACTCATAAATCTAATGTTAGGATTTAGTTAGGATCTGGTTTATCTTCATATTATAAGAGCTAATGCTTGTTTGGTTGAGTGTATATTATAAGTTTTTATTATTTTATATGATTCTTTATTCATATGATTGTATTTAATTTTTTTCATTGTATTTTTATGTTGTCTGAAGTTAGGATTTTTACATATTATTGTGAAATTTCATTTTTAGATGCTTGTTTTAAGACTTTTTCTTTTTATTTCATACTCATTGTGTTACTTGTGCCTTCATTTTGTGCATATTGAGTTAAAATGTTAGGTATCGGGTTGTTACATGATTTGTTGGGGTGTTGCGAAAACATATGTTGAACTAGATTGCTCCTGGGGGACCTCTATTTTTTCCACAGAGCTAATGGAATTTTTTCATCTAATCAATATTGCGTCTTCACCAATTTGACCACCATGTAATATCTAATAGCTTGAAATAATTTTGTCAAGGACATCTCCAGTTGAGTTTCTCACTTTGCCTCCACTATGTTTTTCATTTTCAATATGTATTTCAGCAAGCTCAGAGGGAATACACCAATGTGATAAAATTTCAATGTTTTGCTGTGAACTACTGAGCTTTACTAGCTTATCCATCAAAATTTGAGTATAAAATTAAATTATTGGGCTTTATTTTAGTTGAGTATTGTGTGTTTTTCTTTACTTTCTTCATTGTTGGGGATGATTAGTCATAATTTTTTACTTTTATGTAGATATATAAATGCTGTTTTTTTTTTCCAGTTTTATAGCTATATATGTATGCAGTTTTTTTCAATTTTATATTAACTTAGTGTTGTGGGTTTTCATCTTTTATCACTTCATTGTTTAGGATGTTTAGTAAATTTTTTTTTTTCACTTCTATATAGGCATATGTATGCAGTTTTTTTCAATTTTATATTAGCTTATTGTTGCATGTTTTTTCATCTTTTAGTCAAGAATCTATTAGTGTCTTCATGCCTACTCCTAATTTTATTTCTTCTTCCGGTCAAAAGACAAGCCTTTTTGCTGGATTTTCAAATTCAAAGACAAATGTCAAGGAATCTGTTGGAGCTTCAAGGTCAAAGAGAAATGCCAACCAACCTATTACATCTTCAAGTGTAGTTTCTAATAAAGATGATGATGAATCTAAAGAGGATCAGACAATTCTAAAGCCTAAGGCAATATCTGAAGAAAAGACTAGGCAAGCAAAAAAAATGTTGATTTGACCAATTGGTACTAGGAGAATTGACTTTAAGTGAGATAAAAATGGTGCAAGTATGTCCACTAATTTGCCATATTCACCAAGAAAACTTACTTGAAAAGGAAAAAGAGCTACGACTTCAAATCAGTTGACAATTGAAAAGGAAAAAAAATTTGTCAAACTAAAGACAAAGAAGGGCGGCAAGCAGTGGAAAAGAAATATCTGCATTATCTGGTTGTTTTATAGTTTTTTACTGTTATGTAATGAAATAATTTTTTGATGTTTTGCTGCTTTTTTATATTAATTAGTCTTGAAAGTTTTATTTGAAATTATTTATTAGTATTTTGTAGTTTTTAAACAATACTGTTATATGAAAATGCTATTGCGTGCTGGGAACAAGTTAGGGTTTTTCAACTTTGGTGCATTTTTTGCTACAGCTTTTTAATAGTTTTGGTGCAGCTTTTTATCTTCTGTTTTGTTCCAATTTTGTGATGCTTCTTTTTCAATTTTGTGTCGTATGGAAAAGAATTCATTTTAAGGCATTTGAATATCAGTCATTGAATCCAAATTATGGCTAAAAACATTTTGCTGCAAGACCAAATATGCTAGTGAAATTTGAACAAGTACTAAATCAAATTATTATAACCTTAAAAATGAGTATATAGGTAGCCTTAAATAACATAAATCTCCAAAACATACATATATTAAACACAAAAACAAAATCAATCAAAAACCTTTAAACTAGTTCTTGGAGATTCAATGGTGCACCATGAGCTATGTTAAATCTCCAAAACATACATTACACATAGAAACAAAATCAATAAAAAAATCTTTGAACTAGTTCTTGGAGGTTCAATGGTATGAGATTTTGTTAAAGTCTTCAGGTTGTAAGTTCTTTCCACCGGTTGTTCATTTTCCTTTTCTCAACATCAAAATGATAAAACCACGTCTCACAGTACTCAAACCTTGACCAATTAAATCATATATATGTGTAGAAGGATCTTCCACTATGACATCTATTCATCTGAAAATAATTCTCGATGTGAAGACACAAAGCCAGGGTGTTGATCTTTGATAGGAAAGAAGGCCATTTCATTCCATATCCCATGGCTTATATTGTTCATTGGCTCTCTCTTTCTCTTAGGCAAGTTCTGGACCAATTGGCAGTAGATCATAACCATCATGATGCTTGATATTCCTGTGTTCAACAGGTATCAACTTCAGAATTGCCGTAATAAGCAGGCTTGCAGCACTAATTAATACATTGAACAACTATAGTTCCCAGCTAAACTAATTAGCTGGTAGCAAAAGATATAATGCATATTCAAAGCAAGAACTATTGGTACATACATAAAAAATCATGCCATGAAATTGATTAAATATTCAAATTTAGCAAAACATGACTGGAAATTAACCATATAATCCTACTATTTGAAAGAACTTAACAACCAAATTGAATCCACAAATAGACATTAGCAGTAATATGGTATACGGAGTTGGACTTATGCAAACATAATCAGGACAATTAGCACCATGGCTACAAAACTTTTGATCAAGAGATTCTTAGGTCCCTTGCAAATTAGTGAAAAATAATTGCACGCATATCTAGAATGGAAATTGTATAAGAATAAAAAAAAGCTGAAGCTTGGACATCAAGTTGTACTCAACACAAAAAAAACTAGCTACTCCTACACTAACAGACTAAGACTAAAAATAGAAGTTAAGCTCACTTACTCTACTTGCTAACTAGAGTTACAAACTAGACATGCACTCAACATTCTAACTGATTGCATGACCTTCTGATAACTTTGGATTTTAACAGAGCCCCCCTCCTCTCCCCCCTTCCCCCCTCCCGAAAAAAAACTTCTCCCACCCCCACCAAATTTACTTAAAACCTTTTTATGGTTTCCCATTTAGTGTTCGGAATTTGAATTAGAACCCGACTAAATTCAAATAGCACCTCACATATTTGAGGTAAAATGCTTCCTAAGAAAGGTGACTCTATACTCAAGGGACTCGAACTCGAGGCCTGCAGTTAAGAATGAAGGACAGATTCACTAAAAACTTAATCTTTAAGCATTTTCAACGTAACACGCAGCCCCACCCACACCAAATTCACTAAAATTTAAACTTTATGTATTTTAATACTTGAAGGGTATATTAGGCCCTTCTCCGTAAAATAAACAAAGAACTCCTACAGAACATTGAATGTCTGAAATTCATGTGGAGATAAAATTGATTGACAACGCAAACTATCAGCTGAAAGTGCACAAACTATGAGAGAATCATCCCACTTAAATCTCTCCACAGGGCTTAAAGCAATAAAAGTTTCCTCATGTCGGTATTTATTTTATGTGGACTTTCGGTACCACAAATTGAAGCCCATAAGTTCTATATAATGATAAATTATAAGAGGATTATATTCCTAAGGATACATTATGTATTCAATGTGCTTGAATTAATTACTGCTTTCATTTCCACTTCTATTTTATTAAGCTTTAGTTCCCAAAATTTATTTGATAACTAACAACTTGTGTTACAAAATCAAATTGAGTGACTTTTTGAGATAAAAATTATTAGTTGATTGACCATATGAAAAGTTAACTCTATAATAAGATATTACAGAAGGAATATATTAAAAATGATGTGTACAAAATGGAAGAAACTTGAAGAAATAAGGAAAAAACAAACAAACTTGAATTTAGTTTTCTCAATAGTGGAGTTAATAGCAAGTGCAGGAGCACTATCAAGTGCATAGTTTCAAAGAACTCTCAAGCTTCGTGATTTGTTGCTTTTCCCTCTTAGCAAACTATTTTGACTCCTCAGCAAACTGTACGAGATTCAATTTCTTGAGAAGAAGATTTGCAGATTTGGCAACTGGAAGAAGAAATTATTTTCAAAGAATCATAAAAGACCAAGGAATAAGAAAGAGTGACCGATGATATGTTGTAAAGGGTTTTCCCCCTTTTGATATTATGATCGGATTTTTTCATTAGATATTTAGTCGGATCAGGTATTTAGTTGGGTGGGGTAGTGGAATCTGGTTGGTTCATTTATTTATTAATAATAATAAATTATTAATTAATTAAATCTCTAACCAATAACAAGTTGCCACGTGTTAAGTTAGAAGCCTAATCACTTATCTGTTGAGTGGAAAGGTATTTTTGAGCCAAATAGGTAGATGGAAGGGTGTTTTTGAGCCTAAAGGTGGAAGAAGGATATTTGTGGACTATTTTCCATAATTGAAGGGTATATTAGATCCTTTTCCGAAATATAATTTAAAAAATCACAAAACTTGAAACCGTTAATTGCAGATCTTATCTACTAATATTTTTGAAAATTAAATTAGAGTTGATTACAACTTCTCATCTAAAATTGAAAAGTTACATATACTTTTAATACCTTCATATCTATGTATAATTGGCTTTCAAACGGTGATATTTTTTCTTTTTTGATACTCTCATGAATCCTTAATACACACGAAAAATAGTCCATCCATGTGTTCTTTGGATATTAGATTGTCGTCAGATACTTTCGAATATTTAGTGTAAACTCAACTCTTTAAAGGATATGTCTTCATTATAGGCCCCTTTCTCATTATTTTCGCTTTAATTTTTGCCTAATGTCAAGCCTTTAAAAGAGAGAATATTAGCTTATTACTTAAATAATTAATTGTTATCTCAATTACAAATGTGTTTTTTCTATCTTGAAAGAATTTATGGTCTGAACATCTGCAAAATTGATTCCTTTAATGTGTAATATGACTTTGAGGTGTTGACGTCATGTTTTTGTTAGTTTTGCAAATGGAGGATACTGTCCGGGCTAATGATAATGTTATCTTCAATCGACTTTGATAAACATTGATAAGTATGTCGTGTTCTTATTTTATTCAAAACTGCATTAAAATATTAAGATTTGTCATTCAATTCATTTTAAGGATTTGTCTGTTTTTATACGATTTGCATTCCTACATAATAATATGACTAAATTTACAGGTTTGATTATCGTGAAAGGGTGGTATAATAGGTTATCAAGATATGTTTCACTTTTATACTGTTCACGAAGAGAGAAGTCACTTCGTCCTATTTTTCTATCCATAGCAATAGGTCATCGATTGAAAAAAGGTTATGAAAAAAAAAAAAATTCATATGCTATATCTCAAACAGAACAAAAGAAAAACAACAATATCAAACATTATAACTTAAGTTCCTTCATATGTAATGACTTCGCTTTAATTTTTGCCTAATGTCGTGCCTTTAAAACAGAAAATATTAGCTTATTACTTAAACAATTAATTGTTATCTCAATTACGAAATGTATTTTTTCTATCTTGAAAGGTATTATGGAATGAAGATATGCAAAATCGATTCCTTTAATGTATAATTTGACTTTGAGGTGTTGACATCATGTTTTTGTTGGTCTTGCAAATGAAGAATACTTTCTGAGATAATGATAATGTTTTCTTCAATTGACTTTGATAAACATTGATAAGTATTTTGTGTTCTTATTTTATTTAAAACTGCATTAAAATATTAAGATTTGTCATTCAATTCATTTTTAAGGGTCTGTCTGTTTTTATAAAATTTGCATTTCAACATAATAATATGACTAAATTTACAGGTTTGATTGTCATGAAAGGGGTGGTATAATAGGTTGTCAAGATATGTTTCACTTTTATACTGTTCATGAAGAGAGATAAGTCACTTCGTCCTATTTTCATATCCATAGCAATATGTCATAGATTGAAAAAAGGTTATGAAAAATAAAAAAATTCATATGCTATATCTCAAACAGAAGAAAAGAAAATAACAATATCAAACGTTATAACTTAAGTGCCTTCATATTTTATGGTTTCGCTTTAATTTTTGCCTAATGTATGTCATGCCTTTAAAACAGAGAATATTAACTTATTACTTAAACAATTAATTGTTATCTCAATTAAGAAATGTGTTTTTTTTTTATCTTGAAAGGTTTTATGGACTGAAGATCTACAAAATCGATTCCTTTAGTGTATAATCTGTCTTTGAGGTGTTGACGTCATGTTTTTGTTGGTCTTCCAACTGGAGGATACTATCCGGGCTAATGATAATATTTTCTTCAATCAACTTTGATAAACATGGATAAGTATGTCGTGTTCTTATTTTATTCAAAACTGTATTAAAATATTAAGATTTGTCATTCAATTCATTTTAAGGGTTTGTCTATTTTTATAAGATTTGCATTCCAACATAATAATATGACTAAATTTACAGTTTTGATTGTCATGAAAGATGTGGTGTAATAGGTTGTCAAGATATGTTTCATTTTTACACGGTTCATGAAGAGAGTTAAATCACTTCGTCCTATTTTTATATCCATACAATAGGTCGTAGATTGAAAAAAGGTTATGAAAAATAAAAAATTTCATATGCTATATCTCAAACAGAAGAAAAGAAAAACAACAATATCAAACATTATACTTTAAGTGCCTTCATATGTAATGGTATTGCTTTATTTTACGTCTCTATTCCCTTCTTTTTAAGTGCTTAGACAGGGAAAAGATGCAAGACGCACATACAATTTTTTTTATTGTTGCTAATTATTTTTCACCAAAAATTAAATGTCGATAATAAACTAAATTGATCAATTTGCTACCTATCTATTCACTACTCACAAGTACATGAAGTTGTTGAAAATGAAATTGATTTGAAGAAAATATAAAAGATGATGAACTATTAAAAATAATAAGAAAAAGCGAGACAATAGTATACAATGCTACTACTTCTTTCAAATTTTATAATATTACTTTTATTATTAATTATTTTGCTCATGTCATATGCACACAATTCATATTAGTTGTAGGGTGTGGTACGTTTTTTGCACTCTTTGTAGAATTTGGTATTGCTTCTTTCTGTTATATGGCTATTATCTTTCTAAATGACTTGTGGGTTATAATGTATGATATTTTATTTATGATGTATAGTTATTTTTTTATTATAGGTGCTCATCACGTAAAAATTTAGTGAATTGTGCCTAATTAAAATGATAAATTAGCGAGCAAATTGCACCGTAAAACAGAAATATGGCTCTAAAGGTTTTTGCAGTTACCTATATTATTTCTTGAATATAAGTGTATGCAATTTGTAGATTTATCAAATTTCTTAACGTCAATTTTTGCAATGCATTCTAGATTATTTTATGTAAATTGTGGTATGCCATATGTATTTTAAAATTAATCATGATATGAAGATTTAGATTAAGTTTTTTAACATCACATCGCTAATTTGGAAAGCATGAAGTAACGCAGCTATCAAATGGACATCAAATTTGGTCGAGCTAGAAATGACGATAATGCAATGAAATAGCATACCCAAAGTTACTTTTATGAAATAATCTACATGGTGTCCTGTTAATAACATACATTGTAAAATTCTAAATATTTATTTTATTTGATCGAAATATTGTAGTCCTCAACTTCTAAAGATGATCGATAATTTTACTGTACAAGAGGTATTTTTAGGTTCATTACTTTGATTTATATATCTTATAACATGTTAATTTTTTTAAAAAAAATGATCTACACATCACGCAGGTAAGTATACTAGTTTACATAAAATAAGAGGATATACCGCAAAAGTTGGTGCTAAGAAATTTTTTGAAAAATACATAAATTATGTACGTTTATTTTCAAGAAATAATATGGGCGACTGCACAAATTATATCAATAAATGCATGATTTTATTGATATGTTGACTCAAGCATATATCATGATGTTACATTCAACAAAACAAACTCTAATTGTTGCATCTTCAAATAATGTTGAATAATATTCATTCATGAATTCAACGGTGAATGATTGAGATCACTAACTCTAACATATTTTACAGTTGTATAGTCTTCTTTGAATGTAAAAATAATATACTTGCATAACTCAATTAAAGGAAGTATACTTTAAAAAAATGAAATAAAACACATTTCACAAAAAAAAAAAAAAATCACACAATAAAAGCAATGAGATAGATGTTCAATGAATTCATCGAAATGATAATTTGATAAACTTGTTAACTAAGGCATTATCAACATCAATATTTGACAAGTTAATATATAAGATTGGAATGCATTGTCTCTAAGATGTCAAATAATATTTTTATCGAGCAGAGTAAATTTATGTTGCACTCTTTTTTTCATGTATTATTCCAATCATATTTTTCTAGTAAGGTCTTTAGGACACCACTCAACGATTATTCATGTATTATTTCAATCATATTTTTTTTGGTAAGGTCTTTAGGACATCACTCAAAGATTATTGCAAGATATGTATATTTTTTCTTTTACTATTTTTCATCATTGACTTTTCGTAGTAAATTTAAGTAGACAAATTATTTATTAAAATTCAAAAAATGATAGTATAAATCCATTCAATTGTGTGGATGATCATTCAATAAATCATTTGGCATACACATACCTTGATAATACATTTATTGCAAGATATGTAATTTTTTCTTTTACTATTTTTCATCACTGACTTTTCCTAGTAAATTTAAGTAGACAAATTATCTATTAACATTCAAAGGATGGTAGTATGAATTCATTCAATTGTGTAGATGATCATTGTAACATCTCAGGAAAATTTTGAATAAGTATAACTCCTAATCTATAGAGATTGATGTGGTACATATAGTTTAAGGAGAATTATAATGTATTTCAAGGATTGTCAATAAGTGATTATGAGCCAAGTTAATGCAAATAGTGGCTTTTTAAAAGAAAAAAAGAAATAGTATAAGCTGATGTACTTTTTTTTTTGAAAAAATAAATAAAGATGCCAAAGTGTGTCTTTGTTTAATAAATTTAATGTGTGTCTTTATCCAAGTATTGACAAAGTACGTGGCATTTTAAAGGCCACATATTCATGAATCCTAAAATATTAGTCGGGCAGATTTGGTCATTTTCAGAAGCTTCAGTCTTCATCTCTTTTCCTTTCTCTGTGTTGCGACAACAACAACTACGCAGTTTAATTTTTTTAGGGCGAGTTAGTGAAGTAGAGAAATATTCTTGGCTAGATGTAGAAGCTTGCATCGAGATAGTATCCTCTTTCAATTAAAAGTGGCGACAACTTTTACGGAAGCTTCAAGTATTACTTTGAAGTTTAAAATTAGGATTGAAAATCCTCAAAGGTAAATTTTTTATTCCACTCTTAAATATGATTATAGATGAGTATTAGAGATATTTGGTTTGAGTTTTATTAACTTTTGAAGTAGGTTATATTAGTTATGTTTCTTAAAAAAAAGTGAAAAAAAGATGAAATTGAATAGAATTGATGGAATTATGTATCGGGTGAACTATTTGGCAGTGAAGTAAGTTGTTCCATATATAAATATGTTTGTAAATTTTTCTTTATTAAGGACAAGAGTTGGTAATTGTTTAAGCACCATTGTTGAGGGTTGTGGAGCTTTATGTCCAGTAGGCGTTTGATAAAATGACGTAGTGATCCAATTATTTAATTCCATAGTCGAGTATGACGTGAATAAATTATGGCTATATAGATTGAATCTTTGGAGTCATTGGGAACCCAAAAATCTACTCTATGTATGAAGTCCTCGAGAGTTCCTATTGTAAGATAAAGGGGCAGCCCGTTGTATATAGTGGAACAAAAAATTGAGGTATGTAAAGGTAAAACCTTTTTCGCCTCTAAGACACGACCTGTAGTCATTTGTTCCTCCTAACATAGCCGAGATAGTATACTTGATATATGTGAATAGAGTTTTCCGTTTCTATATACCTATCATTTCACCACATATCCTTTTCATTTGAAATTACGCTTATTCATGCTTCTTGTGTCAATTGTTAAGGTCAAAACATTTGTACTACTCCCTCCAAATCAAGTATCTATGGATTTTGTTTGTCCTTATAAGGAATTCTTAGAAGTCACTTAGTATATCGTCATATGCTACTAATCAGAATAAATGGTCATACTATAGTCGCACTAATATGTTAGATCACGTAATGATATAGCCATATGATGATATAAAGTACAAGCGTTGTAATAGTTCGATACTATCAAAGAAGTCAATTGTATATGGAAAGCGCTACTCAAATAATGTAATACCCCATATTTCCGTAGCGTAATCTAAGTCCCAATACATGAGTATTCATATATATAATTTTTAAAACACTCATATTTGTCAGTTTAGATCCTGCCATTACGTAGGAAATTGAATTATCTTTCTAACGATATAAAATTCACCCAAATCCGCTAACCGGGTAAGAAGTTATGGAGATTTTAAGTTTCAGTCGTTAAACCCTGTCATTTTAACCCTTAGCGCATCGCGAAGCAGGCCAATTTACCATTCGGCAAATTTCAATGGGGCTCGCGATGTTAGCACATCACGCAATAGGCTCAGTTCAAAATTATCAATTTTCAGTGATCCCACGCGATACCACCGCGTCGTGGTGAGATTCCAGGTAGCAAACAACGTGGCAACGCGATTGTACTGCGTCGCGCCACTATGCATTTTTCCAGTTGTCCAATTCCAGTGACATGACACAATAGCGCCGTGTTGCGCCAGTGGTGTTTTTTGGAAAAAATCGACAAAAATTAAAAGTGTCGCCTAGGGTTAAAACAATCCTTTTCCA
The DNA here is from genome assembly GCF_002878395.1 of Capsicum annuum. NCBI lineage: Eukaryota > Viridiplantae > Streptophyta > Magnoliopsida > Solanales > Solanaceae > Capsicum > Capsicum annuum. Next base: position 182,696,287 of record NC_061120.1, on the reverse strand, counting down.
TTATTTTAATCCACCCAGGTGTGATATTTAAGCCCTAAAAATGTTTTAAGTTCATTATTCACTTAATTTTCCCCAAAATTCAAGAGTTTTCTCTCTAAAATACAAATCCTAACTCTCAAATTCAAGGCCAACCCTCAAGAATTCACCAAGAACTTCAAGGAATTCATCAGTTAAGGTATGTTAGATGTTCATCCATGGAGTCCAAGTAACCTATTGAAATTTCAAGTTTTGATCTTTTTAAGTTATTTGATTTTAAATTATGATCTCATCCATTAATCTCTATGTACTATTGATTTTATACCATGTTACCATGAAATTATTGTTATTATTCAATCCTCTATGTTTTAATATTATTATTTATTGAATTGAACCATGATTTAATACCATTATATCGAATTCATGCTATTTCTATAAGTTCCATGACATTCCTATGATTGTTTTAAACCATGAACACAAGAGTGATTGATTTAATAAAAGCCTTCATGTTTTGTCCCCCAAGCTTTAGTGTCATTTTACTATTGTTGTTTTAAGTCCTAAGGATATTGAATACCCAAAAACCATAGTTGTTTGTTTAGTCTAGTCTCAATACATCACAGAATAGTCTTCAAAACATACTATGAGCATTATCAAAAAAGTCAAATATCAGGCAGTTAAACTCAGAACAGTCTAGTATTTTAGTGTCTTTCAGTTGGGAGTAGGATTTAGCATCGAGCGAGTGTAGGGATGGCGACTTCTCTGTCAGATAGGCAGAGTCGTTAGTAGCAGTCCTTGTACTCCAAAACTACATAACCAGCATAGGTTATGAGAAGTCACCCGTCAGATTAGGCATGACTATCTCGCCGGGGGTCACCGGTCAGTTCAGGCTTGACACCCTTAGTCCTTTGGACATTATATCAGTTTAGTGGATCCACACAACCAGTGTTAGTACCCGTGGCACGATATTAATACCCTTCAAACTGGGGTTATAGGTTGGACCCCAAACTTGCTCATTGGGGCATGTCGATTAGATGGTAGCTCCCATAGTCTCAGATACAATCTCGATTACAGTCCCAGTTCAGTTATTTGGTCTTAGTGCTATTTGACCAAAGTATATAGATTTCAGTTAATTCAGTATTTTAGTTTACAGATTTTACTCAGTTGATGTTATATGCTTGGTCATGCATCCTCAGTATTTACAGATTTTCATGCATACTTAGTATTTACGGATTTCCACATATTCCCAGTACCTACAGATTTCATGCTCTCTATTCAGTACTCTATGATTTACATGCATATTCAGTTAATTATTAGTTCTGTTCATGAAACTATGCATATCAGCCTACATCATTTAGCATACCAGTACATTCAAAGTACTGATCACATACCTTTTCTTTTGTGCTATGATGTATTATATCATAGGTTCTAATGCTCAGTTCCCAGCTTACGATTAGACTTATCAGATCCTCAACAGTAGCAGAGGTGGGTCCTCATATTTCGAGGACAGACTTACTTTATTTTATGTCTTCGTTTATTAGTTAGTTGGTGTTAGTTGGGGCCTGTCCAATCAACTCACAGTCATTCAGTTTTAGAGGCTTATCAGACATTAGAGTCAGTTTTCAGTATTCATACATTACAGTTAGTTATTCAATTTATTATTATTTTATTAGATTCAGTCAGTTATTTCTATAGACTCATATTTCAGTTTTGAATTCGGTTATTAAAAACTTATGGCATGTCAGTATTCTTCTGCATTTATGATTATGTTATCCAGTGCTCACAGCAGGTACCAGCTCATGGGTTAGCTTGTGGTCCCTCGAGACTGTAAGCACCGTGTGATGCCCAGGGTGTACTCTCGGGGCATTACAAATAACTAATCAGTATATGTCGTAATATATACTTGCATAGGACTACAAAGTACTAATTGATAAAAGTTAGCGATGGGAGGGTATCATAGGTTTGGCTTGGCACATACGCTACGTAATTCTGTGCACAAAATTGAGACCTGACCACTATAGTGAGCCCGAATATGTGGCGTACCTGACCTTATGCCATCATTTGAATTTGGAGTCAGTTAGACTAGTTCCCCTGACTCAAGCCAATATATGGTACATATGGCCTGCGGGCAGACCCTCATAGTGAGCCCTAAGGAGAGGTGTACCTGGTATCAAATCGTGATTACAGTTATATGTATAAAATCATAGTCAGGAGTATTTGGGTAATATATGTGGTACACTTGACATAGAATTCCCTTGGTGGGCCATCATATGATTATCTATATTGAAGGTAGGCACAGGATGTCACTTAGGCAAATTATTAGTCCCTTTTAGTCATAAGCGGTTATGTGATAAGTTAACAAGGTAAATGCATAGGTAATAGTATTATATGGTGTATTTTTCACCCGTACTATCATAAGTTATAGTTTTATATAAGAGGTTCAATAGTCAGTCGTCCATAGTTGCTCATTCTATTGTTTGATTCATTAAGCATCCTTATACGTTTACTTGTTATTCTATCTACTTTACATACTAGTACATCTTTTATATGTCCTAACATCCCTACATTCGGAGGCACTGTAGTTTTGTAAATAGAAGATCAGATTATCGATGAGCAGACTTCTATACTAGGCACTTGTTCGTATTCAACAAAGTAGTCGGTGAGCTACTCTTTTACTTGGAGCTAATAAATATCTAGTACTATTAATCATGCCCTCGATTATAGTTTGGGTATATCGGGGCCCTGTCCCGGCCACCTTCCCTGGCACAGTTATAGTTTCTCTTAGAAGCTTCGTAGACAGTTAAGTTATCACACATAGTCATAGTTTTACTAGTCTATATCAGTTGGATTCAATGAGCCAAAATTGTACATTTACATAGGCCTTCATAATTGTTCAGAATTAGTAACTCACCAGAGCAAAAATATATGTCAGTTGTACAAATATATGTTAGTTTTTTTTTTTGGCCCACATGTTCATAGGTTTTTAGAGTTTACTTACTCATTGATTACATGTTTTTATATTTTACTACTTCATTAGTTAAGCATCTACTAATGTTTCTATATTTATAAGTCCAAGTCTTTTTGTGATTCAGATATCTCTATGAGCGTACATGCACTTCATGCTTATTTGCTAACATGTTACAATTATTATATGATTTGATTTATTAGACAGATATTACCTAGAAAAGGCATTACATGGCTCCATAAAATCGACAAGCCGGGTTCTAAGTGTATAAGAAGAAGCAAATGAAGTATAACTCTTATATTAATATGCAGTGATAATTCAGTTGGCTTAAGTGGGATGATAGCCTCCGGATAGAGCTATAGTGCACCCAGCATTCCTTGTGTGTATACCACCTTAACGTTTTGAGGATATGATTTTTACTTATTCTCCCTAAAATCTGAAGTATTTTGCTCTGGTGAGTTATTTTAATATAAGGGCAGATGGCGAGATACTTAACTTGTTTTAAGAACCATCTGAACGTACATGAATGTGTGACTATGACTCTAGAAACTTATGTAAATACAACTTTGAGATGCTGAGTATAAGGTAAGTTACCGTATGGATTAGAGCTATCATTCGATTATAAGTCCAACTGGAGCCTCGTGTATTATTTGTTAGGTATTGTATTTGTCGTGACGCTCTGTGAAGCGTATGTGTATGTAATTTTTCTTGTCTTTATTATGACACTCTGTGAAGCGTATTTATATGTATTTTGGCTTGTATTTGTCGTGACGCTCTATGAAGCGTATTTGTTTGTGTTTTGGCTAGCTAATAGGTTTTTGATAGGCCTATTTACAGATGAAACTCTGTCAATTTTTTTTAAAATTTAAAAATTGGCCAAATTTTAAAACCTTGTAATGAAGTGAAGTATAAGGAAGGTTGATCAGGTGATTGCATGCATATCTTGGGTAATTATGGAACTGAAAATATACCAGTACCATTCGAGGACGAATGATCCTAAGTGGGGGAGGATGTAACACCTCAGGAAAATTTTGAATAAGTATAACTCCTAATCTATAGAGAGTGATGTGATACATATAGTTTAAGGAGAATTATAATGTATTTCAAGGATTGTCAATAAGTGATTATGAGCCAAGTTAATGCAAGTAGTGGCTTAAAAGAAAAAAAGAAATAGTATAAGCTGGTGTACTCTTTTATCTGAAAAAATAAATAAAGATGCCAAAGTGTGTCTTTGTTTAACAAATTTAATGTATGTCTTTATCCAAGTATTGACAAAGTACGTGGCATTTTAAAGGCCACTTATTCATGAATACTAATGTAACGCCCCGGAAAACGGGTCCCAGAGCGTCACATGGTGCTTGGGGCTACCCTTTGAGCCATTTTCATTCAGTTCAACACAAATCAACGGGGTTTCCATAAATAACCCTCAAATATCAACAGAGTAATCATCATCCAAGAATAAAAGAATTTCAGAAAGATAACAAAATGCGACTTATTAGTCAACTCCCAACATCTATACTAGTCTGACAAGCCTCTAAGAAAATCAATAAAACCAGCGAGCCATTGAGACATGCCCCAACAGACTCATACTCAGTTATCAAATGTACACAATTCCGTGAAACCAACATCAAACATCACGTCCTCGGAACATGAGGACTCACCACGACAGAGGATGTAGAACAGCGTGCCCGAAGAATCACTGTCGAACCTAGAATTGAGCACCTGAACCTACATTCCGAGAAAATACAGCCCACATCCGAAGATGTGGGTCAGTATCATGGAAAGGAACCGAGTATATGGGGGTGTATGCAGTTGGATAAACATCATCATCATAAATATTTATAAGAAATATGCAGGATGTATGAAAGACTCACATAGCCCGAAGAAAATCATCATAATCATGAGAGGATGAAATAAGTACAATAACGCATGTGAGTCATCATATAATTTGTCAATCACTTTCAGTTCATCAAGAATATCAATTCTCATACTGTAAATATCATTTAAATCTTTCGAAAGAATAACTTTCACAATTCCACTTTCAAATCACTTCTCCATTCACCATAGACACAAGGAAACACACACACTGGGAGATCCTATAACCGACATAAACTATGTGAGCTACATGGAGTCCAACGTACAACCCACGTTGGGGAGAGCCATCCTATCCTCGCCATCGGAGTAGGACTATCGATATCAAATCCACACAAACTAGTGATCACTATATAAATCAGCCTCAGGCTCACTCCTACGGGGGCACGTAGTTCTAGGGGAGTAAGGTCGCTTTATACCTCCCACTCGGTGCTAAAGATTTCTCCCGGACTTAGCTCAGATCATTTCAAAGACAATCCATAACAAAACAATTTCAGTAATATATAAATATACATCGGGAGTCATCATGCTTCCCATCTATCAAAATCAACCACGTTGTGGATTTCTTTCACACTCGAGTTCAAAACAACTCCGTTAAGACCAAAAGGTAAAATCATTCAAAATATCTCAAATATTCAACATCAATATGCTTATAACACACACTTTCTCAAAAAAACACAATTTCCAATGGGGATTCACGATCCAAATATCAAAATCATGATAAATATCATTCAAGATTCATGCTTTATATCTCTACACATGTAAATTCATCTTTCAAAATCATAAACATCAAGATTTCATAATAATCATCATAAGATATGGGTTCATGCTTCAAATTCATAAAAATCAAATAAAAATCATACCTTTGTAAAGAAAATTACTTTTGGGCACAAGAACGAAAGAGAGTTCTTGTTGAAAAATCCCACATACCTTGAATGATGAACTTTAGATCGATACTTATTTTTGAGATGTTAATCGTTCCTTTAAATGATGGTTCTTGGAGTTCTTGAACTAGGAACTTGGAACCTTGAATAAATTTACATAATTAATGGTGAACTTTGGAGGTTCTTGAAATTGGATGTAGGAGCTTAGGGTTTTCTTTTTGAGGGAATTTGATGAAATATAACATATAATGCTTCTAATAGGCTTTAATATGGGTTTGGACGGATTTTGGGTGGGGGAATGACCAAAACGCCCCTAAAAATTAAATAATTCTCGAATCTGTCCTTTGGTGGACTATTTTGATAGTGTGAAGTAGATCAACCATAACGTTTTTACTCTGATATCCAAATTGGATGAAACCAATTTTATTAGAAAGAGGAATCTCATATCTTTCAGTTGATATATAGTATCTCACCCAGATCATTGTGTATGAGGAGTTATGATCGTTTGAAATTGACCCAAAAATTTGCTTTTGATAGGCTGAAGTAGATCGACCATAACTTTTTGCTCCGATAGACAAATTGGATGAAACCAATTTCATTGGAAAGAGGATTCGTAGAGCTTTCCGTTGATATATATAGTAGATCACCCAGATCATTATGTACAAGAAGTTATGATCGTTTAAAGTTGGAGAAAAAATACGCACGGCCTCAGTACTTTTTCCTGCACGTTTTACTGTTCACTACTATTCATGGTTCGATCGGAATGATCATAACTCGTCGCTCGGATGTTCATTTTGGATGATCCACATATCTTTGGAAAGCTTATTCGATACTCTACGCAATAGTGGGTCATAATCTAAGACATTCCACACGACAAATTTATAATTCATTCTAGAAGATAGAACCCAACACGTTTACGCACAAAATTTCAACGAAAAATTTCCCGGGGTATTACATCATCCCCCCCTTAGAAAAATTCATCCTCGAATGACGCTAGATATTCCAAGATTAGACAGGGAATGGAGCATACAACTGAAATCATTCGTTAGACTCATCACCACATCGTTTCTCACTCCGAATGCAACATAAAATGCATAAATTCTAAAAACTACAGCTGAACACATAATAAATGACAGCTGAACTGCTGCAACTTTTATCAAAAGTACATGATTTAGGAAAGAATGGTACCTTCGGCATGATCGGAGTTTGCAGAAAATAGGTGCGGGTACTTGGATCGCATATCCGCCTCAGCTTCCCAAGTTGCACCCTCAACAGATTGGTTTCGCCACAACACCTTGACCAAGGAAACTTCTTTGTTCCTTAGTCTTCAGACACTGAAATCAAGAATCTCAACAGGAATTTCATCAAAAGAAAGATTTTCTTAAATGTCAGCACTCATAGAGGAATCCACTACCACAGCACCTCTAATATACTTTCTAAGCATGGAGACATGGAATATTGGATGAACAGAGGACAACTCGGAAGGCAACTCAACCTCATAAGCTACCTTACCAACATGGCTAAGAATTTTGTAAGGACCAACATAACGGGGAATAAGCTTCCCCTTCTTTCCGAATCTCTTCACCCCCCTCATAGGTGAAATTTTCAGATACACTAGGTCACCAACTTCAAACTCAAGGTCTCTCCTTCTAACATCCACATATGACTTCTGACAACTCTGCGCAATTTTCAACCTTTCCCTAATCAACTTAACTTTTTCCATAGCCTCAAATACCGAATTAGGACCACTCACAGCCGCTTCACCCACCTCGAACCAACCTATGGGTGATCTACACTTTCTCCCATATAAGGCTTCAAACGGAGCCATGCCAATACTAGAGTGGAAACTGTTATTGTAAGCAAACTCTATCAACGGTAAGTGATCATCCCAACTTCCCTTAAAGTCAAGTGCACAAGCTCTCAACATATCCTCTAAGATATGGATGGTCCGCTCAGCCTGACCATCGGTCTGCGGATGAAAAGCAGAACTCAAAAGCACTTGGGTACCAAGACCCTTCTGAAAAGCTTTCCAAAATTGGAAAGTGAACTAAGTACCCCTATCCGAAATGATAGATAAGGGAACTCCATACAGTCTGACTAGCTCTCGGATATATAATCTAGCATAATCCTCAGCAGTATATGAAGTATGAACAGGCAAGAAATGAGCAAACTTAGTCAACCTATCAACCACAACCCAAATGGAATCATGATGGCGCCGGGAAAGAGGTAAACCAATCACAAAGTCCATATTTATCTCTTCCCACTTCCAAGTGGGAATACTAAACTCTTGCATCATACCACCAGGTCTTTGGTGTTCAACCTTAACCTGTTGGCATATTGCACACTTAGCTACAAATGCTGCTATATCTTTCTTCATGCCACTCCACCAATAGATTTTTCACAAGTCTCGGTACATCTTGGTGGCACCAGGATGAATAGAATATCGTGCCCCGTGCGCTTCAACCATAATCCTCTGTCTCAGATCATTAATATTCGGGACACACAATCTACCCTGCAATCTCAACACACCATCTCTTTTTTAGGAGAAAACCTCTACTTTTTGGTCCTTGACTGACTTCTTTAGTCTAACCAAACTAGCATCTAAGTATTGCTTTTCCTTCACTTCTGAAACTAAGGAGGATTCGGAACTACTCTGAACCCCTATACTACCTTCAGCAGAGTCAAACAACCTAACCCCCAATCTAGCCAAACGATGTACATCACAAGCCAACTCTTTCTTACCTTCTATCACATACGAAACACTACCCATGGACACTCTACTTAGGGTACCCGCCACAACATTGGTCTTGCCCGGATGGTACAGCACGCTCATATCACAGGCCTTTAACAATTCTAACCATCGTCTCTGCCTAAGATTCAATTCTCTCTGGCTAAACACATACTGAAGACTCTTATGATCAGTGAAAACATCAACATAGACACCATACAAATAGTGTCTCCAGCTTTTCAAAGCAAACACAACAGCAGCCAACTCAAGGTCATGGGTGGGGTAATTTTTCTCATGGGGTTTCAACTTTCTAGAAGCATAACCTATCACCTTACCCTTCTGCATCAATACGCAACCCAACCCAACTCTCGAAGCATCACAGTACACCACAAAACCATCAACACCATCAGGCAAAGTCAAAATAGGGGCTGAAGTGAGTCGAGTCTTCAACTCCTGAAAACTCTTCTCACAAGATTCGGACCACAAAAACTTTACTTTCTTTTGGGTCAACCGAGTCATAGGAGATGCTATAGAGAAGAAACCCTCAACAAAATAGCGGTAATAGCCAGCTAAACCTAAGAAACTTTGGATATCAGTCGAAGAAATAGGTCTAGGCCAATTTCTAACAGCTTCGGTCTTTTGGGGATCAACTCTAATACCCAAAAAAAGAAAGAGGAGAGCACGAATCAATAGCAGAGAGAGACACTTTAAGCACGATAGACTTCTGAAAGAAAGAATCACATTTTTTCCTAAAACGTCTTGTAGCCTCTTGCTCATAGATGTGGAGCGCTACACACTAATGATCAAGACTCTACTTAACGCAGTTTGTCAGACTCCCTAGGACACCTTAAAACCTTAGGCTCTGATACCAAGTTTGTAACGCCCTGGAAAATGGGTCTCGGAGTGTCACACGGTGCTTGAGGCTACGAGTAGCCCCAAGATAACCCTTTGAGCCATTTTCATTCAGTTCAACGTAAATCAATGGGGTTTCCATAAATAACCCTCAAATATCAACAGAGTAATCATCATCCAAGAATAAAAGAATTTCAGAAAGAGAATAAAATACGACTTATTAGTCAACTCCCAATATCTATACTAGTCTGACAAACCTCTAAGAAAATTAATAAAACCAGCGAGCCATTGAGACATGCCCCAACAGACTCATACTCAGTTATCAAATGTAAATAATTCCGTGAAACCAACATCAGACATCACGTCCTCGAAACATGAGGACTCACCACGACAGAGGATGTAGAACAGCGTGCCCGAAGAATCACTGTCGAACCTAAAATTGAGCACCTGAACCTACATTTCGAAAAAATGCAGCCCACATCCGAAGATGTGGGTCAGTACCATGGAAAGGAACCAAGTATATAGGGTGGTATGCAGTTGGATAAACATCATCATCATAAATATTTATAAGAAATATGCAGGATGTATGAAAGACTCACATATCCCGAAGAAAATCATCATAATCATGAGAGGATGAAATAAGTACAATAACACATGTTAGTCATCATATAATTTGTCAATCACTTTCAGTTCATCAAGAATATCAATTCTCATACTGTAAATATCATTTAAATCTTTCGAAAGAATAACTTTCATAATTCCACTTTCAAATCACTTCACCATTCACCATAGACACAAAGAAACACACACACTGGGAGATTCTATAACCGACATAAACTATGTGAGCTACATGGAGTCCAACGTATAACCCACGTTGGGGAGAGCCACCCTATCCTTTCCATCGGAGTAGGACTATCGATATCAAATCCACACAAACTAGTGATTACTATATAAATCAGCCTCAGGCTCACTCCTATGGGGACATGTAGTTCTAGGGAAGTAAGATTGCTTTATACCTCCCACTCGGTGCTAAAGATTTCTCCCAGACTTAGCTCAGATCATTTCACAGACAATCCACAACAAAACAATTTCAGTAATATATAAATATACACTGGGAGCCATCATGCTTCCTATCTATCAAAATCAACCACGTTGTGGATTTCTTTCACACTCGAGGTCAAAACAACTCCATTAAGACCAAAAGGTAAAATCATTCAAAATATCTCAAATATTCAACATCAACGTGCTTATAACACACGCTTTCTCAAAAAAACACAATTTCTAATGGGGATTCACGACCCAAATAGCAAAATCATGATAAATATCGTTCGAGATTCATGCTTTATATCTCTACACATGTAAATTCATCTTTCAAAATCATAAATATCAAGATTTCATAATAATCGTCATAAGATATGGGTTCATGCTTCAAATTCGTAAAAATCAAATAAAAATCATGCCTTTGTAAAAAAAATTACTTTTGGGCACAAGAACGAAAGAGAGTTCTTGTTGAAAAATCCCACATACCTTGAATGATGAACTTTAGATCGATACTCATTTTTGAGATGTTAATCGTGCCTTTGAATGATGGTTCTTGGAGTTCTTTAACTAAGAACTTGGAATCTTGAATAAATTTGCAGAATTAATGGTGAACTTTGGAGGTTCTTGAAGTTGGATGTAGGAGCTTAGGGTTTTCTTTTTGAGGGAATTTGATGAAATATAACATATAATATTTCTAATAGGCTTTAATATAGGGTTTGGACCGATTTTAGGTGGGGGAATGACCAAAACGCTCCTAAAAATCAAATAATTGTTGAATCTGTCCTTTGGTGGACTATTTTAATAGTGTGAAGTAGATCAACCATAACGTTTTACTCCGATATCCAAATTGGATGAAACCAATTTCATTAGAAAGGGGAATCTCATATCTTTCCGTTGATATATAGTATCTTACCAATATCATTGTGTACGAGAAGTTATAATCGTTTAAATTTGACTCAAAAATTTGCTTTTGATAGGCTGAAGTAGGTCGACCATAACTTTTTGCTCCGATAGACAAATTGGATGAAACCAATTTCATTAGAAAGAGGACTCGTAGAGCTTTTCGTTGATATATATAGTTGATTACCCAGATCATTGTGTACAAGGAGTTATGATCATTTAAAATTGGAGAAAAAATATGCCAGGCCTCAGTACTTTTTTCTGCACGTTTTACTGTTCACTACTATTCATGGTTCGATTGAAATGTTCATAAGTCATCGCTCTGGTGTCCGTTTTGGATGATCCGCATATCGTTGGAAAGCTTATTCGATACTCTACGCAATGGTGGGTCATAATCTAAAGCATTCCGCACGAAAAATTTATAATTCATTTTAGAAGATAGAACCCAACACGTTTACGCACAAAATTTCAACGAAAAATTTTTCGAGGTATTACAACTAAGATATTAGTCCAACTGATTTGGTCATTTTTAGAATCTTCAGTCTTCATCTTTTTTTCTTTCTTTGTGTTGCGACAACAACAACTATGCAGTTTAATTTTTTTAGGGCGAGTTAGTGAAGTAGAGAAATATTCTTGGCTAGATGTAGAAGCTTGCATCGAGATGGAATCCTCTTTCAATTAAAAGTGGCGACAACTTTTACGGAAGATTCAAGTATTACTTTGAAGTTTAAAATTAGGATTGAAAATCCTCAAAGGTAAATTTTTTATTCCGCTCTTAAATATGATTATAGATGAGTATTTGAGATATTTGATTTGAGTTTTATTAACTCTTGAAGTAGGTTATATTAGTTATGGGTCTTAAAAAAAAAGGAAAAAAGTTGAAATTGAATAGAATCGCTGGAATTGTGTATCAGGTGAACTATTTGGGAGTGAAGTAAGTTGTTCCATATATAAATATGTTTGTAAAATTTTCTTTATTAAGGATAAGAGTTGTTAATTGTTTAAGCACCATTGTTGAGGGTTGTGGAGCTTTTTGTCCCCTAGGCGTTCGATAAAATGTCGTAGCGATCCAACTATTTAATTTCACAGTCGAGTATGACGTGAATAAATTATGGCTATGTAGATTGAATCTTTGGAGTCACTGGGAACCCGCAAATCTACTTTATGTATGAAATCTTCGAGAGTTCCTATTGTAAGATAAAGGGGCAGCCCGTTGTATATTGTGGAACAAAAAATTAATGTATGTAAAGCTAAAACCTTCTTCGCCTCTAAGGCACAACCTATAGTCATTTGTTTCTCCTGAAATAGCCGAGATGGTCTACTTGATATATATGAATAGAGTTTTTGGTTTCTATATACCTATCATTTGACAACATATCCTTTTCATTTGAAATTATGCATATTCATGCTTCTTGCGTCAATTGTTGAGGTTAAAACATTTGTACTACTCCCGCCAAGTCAAGTATCTATAGAGTTTGTTCGTCCTTATAAGAAATTCTTAGAATTTACTTAGTATATCGTCATATGCTACTAATCAGAATAAATGGCTATACTATAGTCGCACTAATATGTTAGATTACATAATGATATAGCCATATGATGATATAAAGTACAAGAGTTTAATAGTTCGATACTATCAAAGAAGTCAATTGTATAAGGAAAGCACTACTCGAATAACTAATTAGTGTATGTCGTAATATATACTTGCATAGGTCTACAAAGCACTATTTGATAAAAGTTAGCGATGGGAGGGTATCATAGGTTTGGCTTGGCACACACGCGACGTAATTCTGTGCACAGAATTGAGACCAGACCACTATAGTGAGCCTGAATGTGTGGCGTACCTGCCCTTGTGGGATCATTTGCATTTGGAGTCAGTTGGACTAGTTCCCCTGACTCAAGCCAATATATGACACGTATAGCCTGCGGGCAGACCCTCATAGTGAGCCCCAAGGAGGGGTGTACCCGGTATCAGACCGCGATTACAGTTATATGTATAAAATCATAGTCAGGAGTATTTGGGTAACACATGTGGTACACTTGACATAGAATGCCCTTGGTGGACTATTATATGATTATTTGTATTGAAGGTAGGCACAGGACGTCACTTAGGCAAATTATAGGCCCTTAATAATGAGGATTTATTCATAAGCAGTTATGTGATAAGTTAACAAGGTAAATACATAGGTAATAGTATTATATGGTGTATTTGTCACCCGTCCTCTCATAAGTTATAGTTTCATATAAGAGGTTCAGTGTTCAGTCATCCGCGGTTGCTCATTCTATTGTTTGATTCATTGAGCCTCCTTATATGTTTACTTGTTATTCTGTCTGCTTTACATACTAGTACATATTTTATATGTACTAACGTCCCTACATTCGGGGGCACTGTTCTTGTAAATAGAGGATCAGATTATCGATGAACAGACTTCTATACTAGGCACTTGTTCGTATTCAACAAAGTAGTAGATGAGCTCCTCTCTTACTTGGAGCTAATAAATGTGTAGTACTATTTAATCATGTCCTCGATTATAGTTTGGGTGTGTCGGGGCCCTGTTCCGGCCACCTTCCCTACCACAGTTATAGTTTCTCTTAGAAGCTTCGTAGACAGTTAAGTTGTCATACGTGGTCATAGTTTACTAGTCTATATCAGTTGAATTCAATGAGCCGAAATTTTACATTTACATAGGCCTTCATAATTGTTCAGAATTAGTAACTCATCTGAGCAAAAATATATGTCAGTTGTACAACACATACTTATATGGTTCTTGTCCGCTCATTCTGAGCTTGGGGCATGACAATCATTCAATAAACCACTTGGCATGCATACCTTGATAATACATCACTTAATATTTGTATCTTGCAGAAGGATTTCTTTGTCATATAAATAAGTTTTCTTCAGCTTTGGCAGAGGACATTATAATCTATAATCTATATCTATATCTATAATATATTAAAACTGTGAAAACCCTTAGAAAAATGATTTGAACTTTTTGTCCTTCATTAAAACACTCTTCTTTAGACAAACTGTCTTTTCACTATTTTTTAAATTTATTATTAATTATTTTTTATTATATTAATTAGGCTTCCTAAAATATATGGGATTCCTGAAATATATGGTAAGAGAATTAATTAATATTTTTCTTTCTACTAGACTTTTAAAAGAAAAAATTTTAAAACAATGATCATAATAAATATATTAAAAAATAAATGGAGAAAGTTTTTGTATTATAGCTGAATTCCTAAGTTTATGGTAATATTTTTATTGGGTATTTTCTTCTGCGCGAGACTGTTTCCCCAAATAAAGGGTTCTTATTGCTTTTGTTTACATCAATTTTTAAAAAAATAAAGGCTTGGTTTATTTTTCTAAAAAAAACATTGGTACTTTTTTATTTTTGTGACTTCTTCCAAAAAAATAAAAAATAAAAGGTATATTTGTATTAAACGTGGCTTTTCCAAAACAAAATTTAAAAATATTCTAAATATGTGAAATATAAAAACTTACTTAAATATATCAAGTGTCATTTTTAATTTCTGATTCCTTCACTTCTATAAAAAATATTGTAATTTTGAGATTTTCATCTCGACTCTCTTTTGTTGTGATATTTAATCTTAGTTCGTCTCTTTTGCAGGTTTTTAGATGGTGTTGCAATATTTATTCATCTCTTTTTTTTCCTTGTCTATCATAATAGAAACCGGTTTAAACTAGAGAATATGATTATATTTAAATTAGAGAATAAATCAGTTTGTCTATTG
>NC_061120.1:182609257-182678316 GCF_002878395.1 Capsicum annuum | reverse complement strand
AAAAATCTCTCCACTCCCACTTAATTATATATCATGCCGAATATATATAATAATTCTATTGTTTCATCATAATAGTTTAAATAACCCTCCACTCCCACTTAATTACATACCATGCCCCAATATATAATAATTTCATTATTTCATGATAATGGTTTAAATATTTAATATATTCTATTACTTTATATTAATTAACTCTAACTACATATTGGAAGTAAATTTGTTTTATTTATTTAATTGGCTATCATGTTCAAAACTAATTTATTACCACGAATCACAATAATTAATAACTTAAAATATTTAAAAGACATATAGAAATTTTATTGACTCTCATTATTTTAGCAATGCCACATAAATTGAGATAAAAAAAAGGTACTGCAAATCATAATAATTAACAATTTAAAATATTTAAAAGATATATAAAAAATATAGTTGATTCTCAAAATTGTATCAAAGCCACATAAATTGGGACACAAGGAGTAAATATATTATTTGATGATTACGTAAAAATTATTATAAATCACAATAATTAACAAGTTAAAATACTTTTTTTAAAAAGAGATAAAAGTTTTATTCAACTCTCAAAATTTTATCGGTGCACCATAAATCATGACAAAATAAAAAATTATCTTAATTAATTGCAACTAAATATTTAAATTAAATCAATTTTATTATTTTAATTGACTTTTATATATAAAATTAATATTTTTATTTATTTATTTATTTATTTATTTTAGTAAATTTAAATTTTAAAATTATTTTTTTCTTATATAGAAATACTAATATTTAAACTTAACTTTAAATTTTTAAAGTACAAAATTAATAAATTTAATTTAATAAAATAAAATTCTAATGAATATTTTTTTAGAATTTGTATTGGGTCAATATGTATCAAGTTAAAAAGAAATAAAGAAAAATATATAGTAAAATTTTATTATTGAAATATAAATATAATGCACTATCCAATAATATTTAATAATATCATATTTTGCATATGCAAATATAGCATCCCCTATTTAATTAATATACTATTTCGGTGAGTTATCGATGATTACTATTGGATATGATAAAATTATATTAATTTTT
This sequence comes from Capsicum annuum, assembly GCF_002878395.1. Taxonomy (NCBI): domain Eukaryota; kingdom Viridiplantae; phylum Streptophyta; class Magnoliopsida; order Solanales; family Solanaceae; genus Capsicum; species Capsicum annuum. The sequence continues at coordinate 182,677,233 of NC_061120.1, read as the reverse complement.
ATAATAATAACATAATCAATCGCTCTTAATTAATTATTATGATTCATCTAGGTATTAAGAAAATAAATAATATTTAATGAAAAATAAAATAGACAAAATGCAAAATTAACTCTTAATTTTTTAAATTAAATTTCCGTCTTTTCAAACGATGATTTTACTATATCACTCCTTATTATAGGTCATTTATGTATTAAAAAAATAAGAATAACAAAATGATATGTCAACATAAAATATTTGATTGACTATCAAAATTATATTAGTGCCACATAAATTGGGACGGGACAGAAGAAGATATAAATCAACATATATTATTTGAAAATTAAATAAAAAGTACTGTAAATAAAAAAAATTAAAAATTGACTGATTTCTGCTACTTCAATCGTGATTTTAATATACCACCCACAATTAATTATTATAAGTCACTTATGTATTGAAAAATTAATAATATTGAATCTACAATTTTACTCTCTCTCTCTCTCTCCCTATATATATATATATACTATGAATAAAAATTTTCATTATATTTTAAAAAAAAATTACTACATGTACTCAAAGGGCAAAAGAGTAAAAATACACAAGAGATAAATGTAGAGAAATAAAGAAGCACCAAATGGATTATTAACATTTGCAACATTCAACACATTTTTAAGTGTTTCCAAATTTTCTTGAATCAACACATACACATAATAAAAATAATAAATAATAAATAATAATAATTGCATTTTACTATATCACCCCTAATTAATTATTATAGTCATTTAAGCATTATGCCACATAAGTTGAAATAGAAAAAGTATTATAAATCACAATGATAAAAAAATTAAATTATTTTAAAAAATATAATTGGCTATCGTCGATACAAAACTCTGGACAAAGAGAGTAGCATATATTATTCAAAAATTATAAAAAAAAATTATAAATTAGAATAGTTAACAACTTAAAATATCTAAAAATAATTCAATATGTTATATATTTCACAAAAATTACATGAAAATACTAGAAATCACAATAATTAACAACTTAAAAAATTTCAAAGATATAAAATATTTGGTCGACTTTTAAAATTATATTAATGTCACTAAAATTGGAATAGAAGAAAAGTATTATAAATCACAATAATTAAAAATTTAAATTATTTTTAAAATATAATTGACTATCAATGCCACAAAAATTTGGATATTAATTTAAAAATTATATAAAAAATATTATAAATTATAATAGTTAATAACTTAAATTATCTAAATATATATTAAAATAAGATATATTGAACTCATGCTAGATTTCGAATGAATCCTAGAAAATATATGCAATCGTTTTATTAAAATTTTTTATTTAAATATATCAAAATTATAAAAATAAATAACTATTTTGGGCTCGTACTGACACGAGCCATGCTCTTTTAATGGAGTAAATAAATACTCTTTAGTAAAACTGTTTTTTTTTTTTTTTTGGTTTTCAAGGTTTAATGGAGTAAATAAATACTCTTTAGTAAAACTGTTTTTTTTTTTTTGGTTTTCAAGGTACATGCGATAGCCGTGAGACTAATCTTGTTTTCTTTCAGCACATTAAATAGTAGGAAGTGGCCATAGAGTTTGAGGTTAGTAAAACAGTTACCCACGTTTCCAACAAGGATATTCGTTGGAATTCAGCCTATACAACTTCAGTCAGCAAAAGAATTAAAGAGGAAAGAGAAAAAAGAAACAAAAAGAGGAAGTTGGGGAAACTGAGTAAAATTGTTCGTACAGTATTTGTATCATTGTTGGTTCAATTTTGTTTATTTTAATCAATTCACTGCCATATCAATTATCATTGTTGATTCAGTTTTGCTTATTTTAATTTTCAATTGTAATGCTGTAATATGTGGTATATTACACCAACATAGTGCAAGCTGCTATTCGTTAAACCAGAAATCAGTAGGGTTTTTTCTGACTTTGATATTGTTGTTGGGGAGAAAGTTGCGATGGAAGTACCTGGTGGACGGTCAAATTATTCATATACGACGCGGTTGCAAGCGTCGATTGGGTTAGCGATGCAGTCAAGTGAGAGTAGTTTTGTTGAAAATTCAATTTCTGGAGAGTACTATATCCCGTCATTTGGGCATTTGAATGCTAATTCAGGTGGTGGCGGCGGTGGTTCGTTGAGTAAAAGCTGGGCGCAGCAGACTGAGGAGAGTTACCAGCTGCAGTTAACGTTAGCTCTGCGGATTTCTAGTGAAGCAACATGTGCTGACGATTCCAGTTTGTTAGATCATGTGGTTGATCAATCGGTATCTCGTGCTTTTGTGGAGGCAAAGTCTCATCGATTTTGGGTATGTATAGTGTTATATTTTGTTGATTTTTTGTCTATCTTCGTTGTGTTTGTGTGTATTACTTAAATTTCAATATGAGATTGCGTGCTGACAGTGTGAAGTTCGCGATATCAGGTTTTTTATTTGTATGTTGTAAGAGAAACCTTCCATTATGTATTTGATAAGACATAAAAGAATAGTAGATATTAGTTCAAAGTAAGCCTTCTGTTGTCTATTGTGTTCAGAGTAGCCTTTCGCGCACCTCGACCAAATCCGTGGAATACCTGTCACCTCCCGCCGGGCACCATCAACAGATATCTGATAACCCTATCCACCAAGGCTAGGCCAGAAGGGAAGAATTGCCTAGTCGTTTTTTGTCTCTGTTGGGGTTTGAATTCTTTGTACTTGGATTTACTGCACTTGAGCTGAGGGTCTTTTGGAAACAACCTCTCTACCTCCACAAGGTAGTGGTAAGGTCTGTGTACACTCTACCCTTCTCATACCCCAGTTTTGGGATTTCAATGGGTATGTTGTTGTTGCACTTGCTTTTGATGCCTTTAATGAAATCTATTACTTCATCAAAGAAAAAATCAACTCAAGATGTGGTAGGCACACATTATCAATTTGAATCATCAATGAAGTCTAGTATTTATTGGAGAAAGGTTGGGTGGTCCATTTTCCACCAAGTTTCGAAGCTAGAGGCATCAGAGCTCTAAGTAAAGAAAAAGGAATATTAGTTTAGATTGCTGATGTTCCCATGCTTATGACAGTTGATTAGGTCGGTGAAGGGGTCTGTCGTTCTAACTGCTGGATCATTTCCCAATACCATTGAATGCTGAGTATCTTCTGTATTATCACGAGTCATGACATCCTAATTTCTATTGAAAATGTCAAGACAAGTATCCAGTTATATAGAAATTGAGGATGAAAGGAATGCTTTTAGATTTTGTTGAGTTTTAAGGTCTCTCAGTGATGGCTGACGTCCTTAGCTACTCTAAACATGATATACTCAGTTGAGCAAAGGATGTCTATATTATATTTTACCCTAATGTATTGAAAATTTTCAGCCTTTATTTACGTAGTTGCATGATCAATGTGAAATAAATTTCCTGTCAAAATAAGGTTAAGGCAACAATCAAACTCTTGATTGAAAAGGAAAAGAAGGCATGTCAGATTTACTTTATCTGTGGTATAAATTATACTGCAATCTAAGTACTCTTGTCGGATGTGCAACTGATGTATGATACTCAACTTTACCTGCCTTACCTGTTACTGTCATATTTACGTATGACATAACTCGTTGGTTGGATGTGGTGCCTCCTAATACACGGCCTTTCTGAAAAGCTGTGATGGGTGGTTACCTATGTATCTAGTATTTATACTCCTACCTATTTGGTTGTATAGTAAGGGTATTTAAGTTTTTTCTCAAAAACTGTAAATGTATTGAAGTAAAGTCCCAATCACTGTTTCCCATTCATTGTATCAACATATTAGGTACCAAGTACAACTACCTAGAAGATTCTCTTTATTGACCTATACCAGGAGGATATTTGAGGTTGTCGCTGGAATACTTTGTTAAACTCCAGTTTGTAGCTGGATTAGTAAAAATGAATCCAAGATACATTGCATTTCAACCAACACACCATATATTATCCTAAGGCAATAATTTTTTTTGATAACCATGGCGTCCGGGACAGGTTGCGCGCACATCGTATACCAAGGCAATAATATAACTGCATGAAATTAGTTAAAATTTAATTCTTGCTCCTTCCCAAAAGTGATCCATTTAACTGACAAGAAAATGAGCATTCAAGTTACTGTTGTATACTTGTATGTTCTTTCAATCTAAACGGTTCTCAAAGTAGAGATAAAATTAATCTTTCTCAAGTTTAAACCTTTATCAGGATGAAAATAGTTCCCAATTCCCATGTTACCTATTAAGGAAAGAAAGTGGATCCCATGTTACCTTATTTTATAATTTTGGAATAGTATTTTAGTATTAGACAAAGGGTTAATCCTCTAGAAAGTGCATGTTGTTTTATGATAAACTATAGTAGAAAGGATATTTATATTTGGATAGAGGATTAGAGACTTAAGAGAATTGTATCATGAGATATTTTGTTTTTCAAAACGGGGGTTAGGGGATTACAACGTGGGGAATCAGTCCCTCACAACAAGGATGAACGTTCAGGTATCCAAACCAACTGAGCTGCTAAGATTCCCTGCAACTTGAGATATTGGTTATTGATTGATAACTTCTTCCATAGGCTGTTTATTTCTGTCTGAACAGAAGTAACTCCATAGAAAATGCTCCTGGATAGATTTTCTTAGTGACGTCATTCTTTTGTATAAAAATCCACTATGTCCATGGCCTTATATTAGCATTGTTTCTCATTTTATTTTCTTATAATATCTCGTCTATATTTTCGATTGACCTGGTTATACAGTCCCAGACCTCCTGGTATTCATACCTAAAAGACATTTTCTTCATTGCATCTTTATGCTATACCAGGTAAATGGGAGCTTGTCATACTTTGACAAAGTCCCCGATGGATTTTACTTGATTCAGGGGATGGATCCATATGTCTGGACAGTCTGCTCAGATCTGCAAGAAGGTGGTCGTATCCCATCAATAGAATCCTTGAAGGCTGTTGATCCCTCCGTAGTACCTTCAGTTGAAGTGATTTTGATTGACCGTCGAAGTGATCCCAGCTTAAAGGAACTACAAAATCAAATTCATGGCATGTCCCCTAGTTGCAACACCACAAACGAGGTGGTTGATCAGCTTGCAAAGTTGGTTTGCAATCACATGGGGTAAGTTCTTAAAAATGTTCTTTGGAGAAACCCCAATGGGTTCAATTTGTTTCTTTTGGTTCTTTCAGCGATTAATTTTTATTCCCTTTATAAGAGGGGCAGCTTCTGGCGAAGAAGGTGATTTTGTTCCTATCTGGAAGGAGTGCTGTAATGACCTGAAGGATTGTCTAGGATCCATTGTGTTTCCCATTGGTAGCCTTTCTGTCGGCCTTTGTGAACATCGCACATTGCTGTTTAAAGTATGTTGTTATACACTGAAAGTATTCTGTTTGCTGTTTTGCAAGTCAGCTATCTAACCTCCAAAGTTAATTTGGACATATTAGTATTGATTAATGGTTCACTAATGGAAAAGCACAATTTTTGTACTAATAGTGTAAATTATTTTGGATTTTCTCTGTCCTTGAAGTAAAATAAGAAGTCCCTTTCATTGGGTTGCTTGTGCAAGTTTGATGTCTATCATTAACTTCAAATGTGATGATTGTAGGTTCTGGCGGACAGCATTGATTTACCATGTCGAATTGCCAGAGGATGTAGATATTGTAAAAGACCCGATGCTTTCTCATGTCTAGTTCGACTTGGCCTTGACAGGTATTCATCCGGATAATATGTGGTATATGTTTTCATTTCAAATGCACTAAAAAAAAATCGTGGAACTTTCCTATTGAGAGCGGAAGAGGAAGGAAACTTTAATTCACCTTTTGCATTCCTTTGTATAGATAAGTATCATTTCAAAGTACATGTTTCTGCAATATATTGAAAGTTGTAATGGATAGCAATTGGCACCCCAACTTTTTCTTTGAAGAGCTATTATTCTCATGTACTTGGTATCTGATCTTTAAAATTACCTACCTATATTATTCATCATGTGCAATTAATATGCTGTCAACTGTATCTGCCAAAAGATTTACTTGGTGTTTTGTATATAATACTGTCACTTCCATTTGATTTATCACCAATACTTGCATTTTTCTGTATGTTTTGGTCGTCTTTCATTTGCATTATCACTAGTTATTTATGCTTTCTATGGAATATGTAAAGCTGGTTTGTGAATATTAGGAAGTTCAAGTTACATGGATCTGGTAAAATGACCACGGTGAAGTACTGTATTATGTTCAGTTCCTTTGCAGAAGCATGCTGTAAAACGTAGAATTAAAGATTTACACAGGTTTCAAAGAATTAGCTTAAATTTCTGCGTCGTCTTAACAACTGCTTCCCAAGTCTTTGGATGCTCTGTTTCATTGTTTCGCGATTGAGATAGTGGAGTGCGAGTGGTGGTTTGTTTAAAGCACACTGAGATTGAAATCTCAGTACTTCATGAACTTGACTTTGTTTTTACCTTACACTGTCTTAATCTTTTGATTTAAGATTTACAATTTCAATTTAAAGAAACATTCTTCTTTTTATCTGCTCAGCCCCCCAAAATAGGGAAAACTGGAAATCAAGTGGCAAAATAAAAAAAAATAACAAGAAATCTGGTGCAGCTAGTGTGGTGAACAGCAGGATTTTATTTTTCTTAATGCTATTAACTTCGATGAACATGTATAAAGTACTGACTGCTTTATCTGTTGAATTCTTCTGCTAAACAAGTTTTGGTATACTTCTATAATCACACACACATATATATTGGTTTAGCGTATGCCAATCATTTTTGTGCTTTTTGGATGGCTTCATAATTCAAGAGACACGAATTATTTATGTTAAGAAAGTATCATTGACATGTAACAAATGCATCATACAGGGAATACCTGGTTGATTTGATTCGGGAGCCTGGATATTTATCTGAACCGAATTCATTGCTCAATGGTCTATCTTCCATCTCAATTTCTTCACCATTGCGCCTTCCTAAATTTGGACAAGTTGAACCTGCAATGGATTTCACGTCACTGGTCAAACAGAATTTTTTGGATTGTCTATCACTTAATATGGTCTTTGATGATTCTTCAGCAGGTATTGACTCCCCCGTCCTCCCCCCACCAACCCCAACAAAGAAAAAGATAAAGAAGAAAATATTTAGCATGTGATCATCTGATGGTTACTCGCCTACACAAACATATGAATTTTCAACGCTCATCTGGGTTGTTGTGAACTCATCATTTTCTGAATGTTGTGCTTGCCTTTGCCATGATCTGATAAGAGATTAAGAGATATTTGGGGTCACAAAAATGGATTCAGTTAAATGTTGCAGCTTTTTAGCACCCAGAAAAATCTGATAACATCTGAACTTACTTACCCCTAAACTTGTGACATCCCTGATAGTTTTGCTGGTACGTGTAGGTACTTTAGTTTTGCTGGTATATATAGGTACTTTATTATTTGGGAATAGCAGTCTTTCGAATTGTTTCATAGTCTTATTACATTCCATTAATATCCTACATATAACTTACTCATGTTCACCTGCAATCTAGAGTTCAATAGCGGTCACCTGCTTTGCAGCCTAGTTAGTGAAAGGCATAAAACAGGAATGAAGATGATAACTTGCTTACATGGTTCTACAGAGTTAACTTTAGACCTTTTCTTTGTAAAAGTTCCTTTGTTTCCTTTTGGAGTCTGCAGTGGCCATTATTCGAAACTCCTGTTCCTCAAAGTTCAAATCAGTTTAACTGTATTTATCAAAATTACTGAGGTATCTGGAGAGATTCAGCCTTGTTATAGTCAAAAATGTTCCTTAAAGTTCAAGTAAGTTCCCTTGTGTTCATCAAAATTATTGAGGTCCACAACCAGGGATTGAACCTGAATGATGTTCATAGTCACTGCTACTCCCCTTTTTTACCTCCAAATCACATGTTATCTTTTTGGACAGAGTGGATTTGTCCTAAACAGGCACTTAGGCTTTCTTTCTTTCTCACAACCTTCTTGCTGTTGCTCCTCCTAAGAAACTTTAGCATTCTTTGACTATAGCGAAGCTGAATCTCTCCATAGAATTCATTGGTTTTCAATTTCTCCAATACAAAATGCCAATGAAAATTAAGATCTTTTGATGCTTCTCTTGACATTTTCCAGCATTACACTTTGTTTAAACCCTGAAACTTGGTGAAGCCAGGTTGGTCACTTCACCTAACTTCGGTAGCACTTTAGTTGGTAAATGAATTGTTAACAAAATTTTACGATTTATGAATGAATTAGAGAATAGGAATAAGAAATTAGAGATTTTGTATTATAGAACCAGCAATTGAAATCTAAAACTGCATCTTTACTCATAAAATATAAATTTAAAGTAGCTTTCGTAACATGAAAACTTCATATGTTATGCGTAATTAATTTAAGTATAGTTTTATCTGCTTTTTGGCCAGATAATTTTCATTTATGTTTATGTATATATTTTTGTTATTAAATTTTTAGTTTCTACTTTTTGTTCGATCTTCTTTTATTTTTTTTTTTCCGCCCGAACCTACACTTTCTTTGCGCTTTTTGGTTGAATTCCAAGTAGACCTTGACGCTATCATAAGCATTTCGGCTTTGATGACTCTGGACTCCAACAGATAAGTATCTAATCATAGATGAGTTTGTTTCAGCATAGTACTAACCAGAAAAAAAAAAAAAGAGTAAGCTCAACAGTTTTATGGTACCAAGAACCTCAAGTCTAAAACTGCACTTCTTAGCTTTGAGGGTTTGCCATAATCTTGGAATCTATTTTCTTTTTTGTTCTTTCTTTTCTTTGACTTTTTCTCTGTTGTGGTTAATGATTAAAGGGCCTGATATTTGATGCTGACTTCTTGGATGAAATTAATATGTTATAAATGAACAAAGGATATTGTTGGTAAAAAATCTATATAATTGTTAGTACAACTTTTAAAAATAATAGTATCTCTGAGTATAGAGGTTTAGTGAACAGGAGTTCGTTTGTAATAGTAGGTAAGAGTGCTTTGCTTGTATCTACGCCTGTAGTTGCTTGTTCGTGGTGTTTCGGTGATGTCTTTGATTTCGAATAGATAGTTTATAGTATTATCTTGTGTTTGTCTTGTTTTTTTTTTTTATATCTAGCCGTGTGTATCCCATTTTTGTTGTGTGCTTTTATGTTTGTTGTTTGTTTGTTTGATTATACTATTATCTGTCCTGAGCCGGGGGTCTATCGGAAACAACCTCTCTACTTCATCTGAGGTAGTGGTATGGACTGCGGACACTTCACCCTACCCAGACTCCACTTTGTGGGAATACACTGGGTATGTTGTTGTTGTTGTAATAGTACCTCCGACTATAATACATATTAGGTCTCTTTTAAATCATAGTATTTCATTCTTTCTAGAGGAGCTTCTACTGTGTAAAAACAAGTTGAATAACACTAGCCCCCTGGAACAAAACTACAAGGAACTAGTATGATTTAAGTGTTCATCCTTTTAGCTCGTCTATATTTTGAGCCTAGAGTGTCCTGACCAAGGAAAATCGATACAACCTCTCTCTCGTTTGCAAATAAAATGTTACTTCCATTTGCAAAGAGATTCCCTTCTGTTTTTTGGTAACATTTATATCAATTATTTTTGTTTTGGGGTTACATAATTCCTTGTTTGATGCAGGAACTGCAGTTGATGGGGATGCTGGACAAACGGACAGAAGTTCCATGGATAGAAGCAGTGCAATTCCTAGTGCAAGCTATCGTGATGAAGTTTCACGGTTACCTCTGCCTCTAATAAATGCATGGAAAAAGGGTTGTAATGAAGGCTCTCAACTTCCTGCATTATGCCAGCCTCCAAATATCTCGATCTCAAAGAGCCAGGAAAAAGATTTGATTCCTTTGAAGAATGTCACTCCAATTAGGTATAGAGATGCTCAGTTGATGGCAATATCTGATGCAAGGACAGATACCATTAATGACAAGAAGTATTTTGAGGGAGGAGGGAGACTTGCTCCCGCTAAACTGAGTCGAGAACTTGTTCTTGATGTAGAAGATCTGGATATTCCCTGGAATGATCTGGTTCTTAAGGAGAGAATTGGGGCAGGTAATCCCAGTCTGCTGGTTTCTAGCCACTTTATGGTATTAGCTCTGTGTGTATTTTGCTCTCTGTCAATAATATTAGGATGCATTAATACCATGAAATCCAAAACTCGTCTATCTTACACTGTTTTGTTGTATCTGCAGGGTCTTTTGGTACCGTTCACCGTGCTGATTGGAATGGCTCTGTAAGACAATTGCCCTTAGTTTTGACTGTTTGAAGTATACTCCACGTGTATCTCTCTCATTATTTTCAATCAACTATGCCTCAATTCCAAAATAGCTGTCGCTATATGTATTCTTTATTTGGTAGACCTTTCGTAGTTCGGTGGCCAAGACTCAGATAGACTTTTTGCTCCTTAGGAAGGGTGATAGAGCGATTTGTAGAGACTGCAAGGTTATACCTAGTGAGAATCTTTCGACTCAACATAGTTTGTTGGTGATGGACTTGGTAATCAACAAGGGTCGAAAGAAGAGGAGTGTGGAGGCTCGGTCCAAGATTAAGTGGGGTAGCTTGACTTTGGCTACTGCTTTGGAAATGAGGGAGAAGTTGAAGAGTAGGGGGCTTGGGAGAATAGAGGGGATGTGGATAGCATGTGGGAGACGACTGCCAGTTGCATTAGGGAGACCGCCGGAGAGGCGTTGGGTGTGTCGAGAGGTCAATCTGGCAAGTATCGAGGGGACTGGTGGTGGAACGAAGAGGTTAAGAGGAAGGTGGAGGCTAAGAAGGTGGTTTATGCTAAGTTGGTTGAGAGCAAGGATGATGAGGAGAGATAGACGAATAAGGAGGAGTATAAGGCAACTAGGAGAGAGGCTAAGTTATCGATTATGACAGCTAAGACAACAACTTTTGAGAGCTTGTATACGGCTTTAGAGGAGAAAGGTGGGGATAAGAAGTTGTAGGCCAGGGAGCGGAGGGCTCGTGACCTTGACCAAGTGAAATGCATCAAGGGAGAAGATGGTACAGTGTTGGTTGAGGATGCCCTCATTAGGAAGAGGTGACAGTCCTATTTTCATAAACTTTTGAACGATGAGGGTGACAAAGGATTTGTGTTGGAGGACTTGGAGAATTCTGAGAATTGTCGCGATTATGGTTATTGTAAGCGTATCAAGGTGGAGGAGGTCAAGAGGCCTATTCGCAAGATGCGTCGGGGTAGGGCGACAGGGTCAGACGAGATTCCAGTGGATTTTTGGAAGAGCACTGGCGGGGCAGGTTTGGAGTGGTTGACAAGGTTGCTTAACATCATTTTTAGGGCAGCGAAGATGCCTGAACCGTGGAGGTGGAGTACGATGATTCCTCTGTATAAGAACAAGGGATACATCTAGAGTTGCAATAATTATAGAGGTATCAAGTTGTTGAGTCATACTATGAAAAGGTTTGAGAAAGGGTGATAGAGTTGAGGTTGAGAAGGATCGTGACTATCTCTGAGAATCAGTTTGGTTTCATGCTAGGTCGCTAGACTACGGAGGCCATTCACCTTGTGAGGAGATTAGTGGAGTAGTTTCGAGAGAGGAAGAAGACTTGCACATGGTGTTTATTGATCTTGAGAAGGCTTATGACAGAGTTCCTAGGGAGATTTTGTGGAGGGTAGAGGGGTGCCCGTGGCGTACACTAGGGAGATTCAGGATATGTATGATGGCGCAAAGACCCGTGTGAGGACGGTAGGAGGTGATTCAGAGCACTTTCTAGTTTTGATAGATTTGCACCAGGGATAGACTCTTAGCCCTTTTTTATTTGTCTTAGTGATGGATGTGTTGACGCGACATATTCAAGGGGAGGTGTTTTGGTGTATGTTATTTGCTGATGATGCGGTATTGATCGACGAGACTCGAGGAGGAGTTAATGATAAGTTGGAGATTTAGAGATAGACCCTTGAGTCTAAAGGATTTTGGTTGAGCAGGACCAAGACAGAGTACTTGGAGTGTAAGTTTAGTGATATGTCGCAGGAGGCTGACGTGGTTGTGAAGCTGGACTCTCATGCCATTCAAAGGAGGGGGAGTTTCAAGTATGAGGATGTCACGCATCGTATTGGGGCAGGGTGGTTGAAATGGAGGCTCGCTTTGGGTGTTTTATGTGATAAGAAGGTGCCCCCGAAGCTTAAAGGTAAGTTCTACAGAGTGATAGTCCGACCGATTATGCTGTATGGAGCGGAGTGTTGGCTAGTTAAGAACTTCCACATCCAGAAGTTGAAGGTGATGGAGATGAGGATGTTGCGATGGATGTGTGGCCATACCAGGAAAGATAGGGTGAGGAATGAGATTATTCGGGAGAAGGTGGGGGTGACTTCGGTGGAGGACAAGATGCAAGAAGTGCAGTTACGTTGGTTCGGGCACGTGATGAGGAAGGGCTCTGATGCTCCAGTGCGGAGGTGTGAGTCACTGGCCATGGATGGTTTTAGGCGGGGTAGAGGTAGGCCGAAGAAATATTGGAGGGAGGTGATTAGGCATGATATGGAGCAGTTACAGCTGACAGAGGACATGACCCTTGATAGGAAGGTGTTGAGGATGAGGATTAGGGTAGAGAGTTAGGGGGTGGGAGCATTTTTTTATTTGTGTTTGAAGTTTCTTGTTCGTGGGTGTTGAGTGATGTCTATGTTTTCGGTTAGATAGTTTTTTTAGCAGTATTTGGTGGCTGTTATATTACCTTGTGGATACCGGTGTTAGTTTATTTTGCATACTGTACTAGTGTATACAGTTTATTTTGCATACTGTACTAGTCTATACGCATTTATGTTTTGTGATTTGCTATACTGTTAGCGGTCCTAAGCCGGAGGTCTATCGGAAACAGCCTCTCTACTTCTTTGGAGGTAGTGGTATGGTTTGCGTACACTCTACCCTCCCCAGACCCCACTATGTGGGAATACACTGGGTATGTTGTTGTTGTTGTCTATGTATCCTTTATGCCCATTTGGACCAGTTTCATCATGTTTGCTTTTAATGTAAACTAGGTTTTTTTAAAATCTCAGGCTGGTCCCTATGTTGTCATTCAGATTTCTAGCCATATTGGAGAACACTGTCATTCAAATTTCTAACCAAACCAAAAGGACTCCTAATTTAAGTGCAAAATTCGAGCCCCTAATTTCAACTAATTGGTAATCACCTGTATGGATCCTTTCTTCCATTGTGTTTCTTCAGCTAGATTCTGATGGATTTGAGAAATTGTAGGGATGTTGAGTCAACTACATGGTACCTTTTTAGTACCATCAATCATCACAAAACTATTTATTTTGCACTTTTGAAATGCTTTTAAGCTTATAGGAGCAGATTTCAGCATTGGTTTGTTTCCATTTAAACAATGGTAGCTATGAAGCTCCTTTAAGAATTATATTGCTTTACCTTTCTTTTTGTTGGGGGGGGGGGGTGCGTTGTGTTTCGAATTAGAGATGTGTAACTAGTTTGTTTTTTCTAGGATGTTGCTGTAAAAATTCTTATGGAACAAGATTTTCATGCAGAGCGATACAAGGAATTTTTGCGAGAGGTCAGTCTGGGGACTCCCTTCTTCACTGAAAAACTAATGGGTGTATAAGGATGAGGATCAGTGGATCTCATCATTTATTTTTCCTCCTACGTTCTTCTGACTTTAGTTTCTATTTGGTTGGTGCAGGTTTCAATTATGAAGCGGTTGCGACATCCAAATATTGTGCTTTTCATGGGTGCTGTTACTGGGCCACCAAACTTGTCTATAGTTACAGAATATTTATCAAGGTCGTGACTTGATCTACCTTTAGATGATCGCACAATGTGTTAGTACTTTTTCATTTGTTTTTTTCTGACTGGTGCTATTCTGTGTTTCAGAGGTAGCTTATATGGGCTTCTTCATAAACCTGGTGCGAGAGAGGTATTGGATGAAAGGCGTCGGCTGTGTATGGCTTATGATGTGGTATGAATAAGTATCTCCCTGCTCCCCCTTCTCTTAACATTTTTTTTAATGTATCTAATGCCTTCTATCATCTTGTGCAGGCAAAGGGGATGAATTATCTTCATAAACGCAAACCACCCATTATTCACCGAGATTTAAAATCTCCAAATCTTCTGGTGGATAAAAAATATACAGTGAAGGTGAGACGGAGAACCTCTTTAGCCTTTACTAAAGTGTCATGCCTCCAGTTTCTCAAACTGGGGCTATCCAAGTAGTGTTCTAGTATGTGGGATCCTTGATGGGACATTTTCTCTAGTTTGAGACGCGTCTTCCTCGCCAACCTCTGTTATTTAATGTGGCGTACAAAACTAACATTTCATGGTTCAACAGGTAGGGAATGGACGTTGTAGCTTCAGAATCTTTTAACTAAATGAAGACCGTTCTTGGTAGTTTCAGAAACTTTGAACTAAGCGAAGGTTATAAAAGCAAGTTAGATTTCTCAAATAATGGAGAGCTGAAGTTGCAGTCCATGTAGAACACTAGGGAAGTGTTTTGTTTTTCCAGTTATCTCAGGTTAAAATATTTTGAAAAACATTCTCTTGAATGTAAGGTTTTGTGCAGTAGAGTGTTCCGGCCCTACCCTGGACCCCATGCATAGCGAGAGCTTATTGCACCGGGCTGCCCTTTTATTTTCTCTATAAAAACAAGTTCCTTATAAATCAGAAAAATGACTTCCCTAGTGGTGGAAGTAAGGAAGAAGGAAGTTCTGTATGTGGCATCCTATGCTGACTGTCTCCTCCCCACCTCACACCCCGCCACCCCACCGCCATATTGTTTGCCTTGATTATATATAAATGCTCCTGGAATCATTTTTGCTACTTACTTATCAAACACCTAAAATAAGTAAGAAAGCTACTTATTTTCCAGAAAATAATTTTCAGGAAATTTTTCTGCTAAACATTTTCCGTCGTACCAAGCACACCCTAAATTCCAATTGACGAAATTTTTTAAAACAGAGCATAATATTGGAGATCCCTTCTACTTAGAAAATCATTATGCCATGCTGTATGTTTGAGTTCATATTGTTTCTTATTATATGCATAATTATAAAATGTCTTGTCCTTCCCTGCCCCCTTTCTCCTATTGTCTTGTTCAATTAGTTCCTGTCCTACACTAAATAGATTTATATGATACCTCTGTCTTCTATCTTCAGAAGTATGTCCTTGCATTCTCTTCCTTGTTATTAAGTTGGATTGAATGTGAAATATCTGAATTCTTGATAATCTAATTTGACTTGCTAGATCTGATTGAGAACATGTTAAGAGTCTGATTTCAAAAAATACAAACAACAGAAAGAAAAGAGATACATTTTGATATGCATCATCTCTGTGCTCTGCAATGCATGCCATATCCGTGATATTTAAAAGAGCTTGTTCTTTATAAATTATACTTTATACATAAATTTTTTAGTCTGGTTTCAAACAATACTAATAACAGAAAGAAAAGAGATAAAATCGTCAAATTGCAAATAGTTAGTTACTAAGATCTGATTATGAGTTATTAAATGGTAAGATGAATAAAAATTCTCAATTGCAAGGCATGTTCCTAAAGGGCCCAATGAATTCCTAATTGGAATTGGGGGATCTTTTTAATTGATTCTTTTATGACATTGTGATATTTTACATCCTTAAATGGCCCCATTTGAAAACAATTGGCTTTTGATCATCATTTCCAGCTTACGCGCACCTTGACTAATTTCACATCCCTATGAACTCTGCCCACCAAGGAGAGGATAGATGGAAAGAAATCACCTAATATGTCTCTGTTGGGATTTGAACCAGAGACCTCATGGTTCTCAATCCACTTCAACATCCTTGGGTTAGCTATATGCATAAATGTAATATGACTATCTCTTGTGCTACCCATATGCCTAGTTGTCCTGATGCTTTACAATGACAAGAATGGAGCATGGTCAACTTTAGATTTGACTCTATTGAGCGCTCAAACTTAGTTATCTTACTCTAAATTGGCAATGGCTTACCGCCGACAGTAGCACTTCATTTTACTATTACGTATTTTGTGGGTACTTGTACATTATTGAAGTTGGTCTGTCTAGAAATGTATTACATGCACCACTCCTACCGAATGTCTTTTTCAGGTCTGTGACTTTGGTCTTTCTCGATTAAAAGCTAATACATTTTTGTCATCAAAGTCAGCTGCCGGGACTGTGAGTTCCTGATTCTACATCTGGTGCTTTTATCTTTTGTCAATCTTTGGTATTTGGTGATAACTAAAAGAAAAGGAATAAATATGATTTGGTACTTATCATAATAGCCAGAATGGATGGCACCTGAAGTCCTTCGTGATGAGCCGTCAAATGAGAAATCTGATACATACAGCTTTGGTGTCATCTTATGGGAGCTGGCAACATTGCAACAACCTTGGAGTAATTTGAACCCGCCACAGGTTTGTATTTTGTAATTTTGAAGTATTTCTAGTCATGGGAAAGGCATAAAAGGTTACCTGATGAATAAAATCCGAGGGAACTTGGTAATATATCAAGTGAAAGGACCTTAAGTTCTCTTGGAATGTTAAAATTTATTGGGCTGGGAGTTGCTTTATACTGGTGTATTAGCACTATTCTCGTAGTTTCTTGATGTTCAATTTCAGCTATTGGTGGTGTTTTTTTGTGCTCCGTTTATTGCATTATTTCGTTATCATTACTATTCTTTTTCCTGTTTGTTGTGTAATTAGCTCCATTTCGCGCTACTTTGTTGTTGTTATTACTCCCATATCTGTATCCTCTTTTCAAACTGTTTGGCAGGCTTTATTTAAGCTGAGGGTATATTGGAAACAACCTCTCCATCTTTACGAGGTAGGGTAAAGTCTGTGTACACTATACCCTCCCCAGACCCCACTTGTCAGACTACACTGGGTATGTTGTTGGGGATTGCCTTTAGTAGGGAGAAGGGCAATTTCAAATTTGGAGTCAGCCATTGCAGGAAGGTTGTGTTATTCATCTTATATTAGCACCTCGTCTTTGCTGGTATATATGGGAAGCTTCATTAAAAGAATGTGGTTTATGTAAAAATTTAATCATCCATGCGGCAGTGAATAGGAAAGTCACATGGATTCTCCTAGCCATTACTATGGGTGTTGGTTGGTCTCTTGATAGTGTGCATATTTTGCATCTCATGCCCCTTTTTCTGCAAAAAGGTACATCTGAAGAGAAATTTGAAGCATCACTGCAGAAGCAAAAGAATTTGGATTGCAACTGTACCAACTCTCTTTGTTAAGTTACTTTGATTACCAATGTTTCATTTTTTCGAAAGTTAGCAATGGAATGGAAACAACAGAAAGATTGTTGTATTCAATGACATCACTAGTGTTACATTGCATCCATTGTTTTGTTTTGATGCGTGAGCATCTAGTGCTGTTTCTTCGTTGGATATTCTAGCTTTTGAGTCAAGTTTAATATTTGAAAGATCAAAATGTAAGAGTCTGTCCCTTGTGATTGTTGAACAGTCTCTTTGATATTGCACATGATGTGTTACATGGTGTAATGCATTTGACACTGTAGGTAGTAGCAGCCGTTGGCTTCAAAGGTATGAGGCTTGAAATACCACATGACTTGAATCATCAGGTGACAACTATTATTGAAGCTTGCTGGATGAAGTATGTTGCTCCTATCTTTTCCAAGCCAGTTTATGATTGTATTGATGTGTTTTATTAAGATTAATTCTAATATTGCAGTGAGCCATGGAAACGTCCCTCTTTTTCCGCTATTATGGATATGTTGAGGTCGCTCATATAACACTTGTAACACAACCAGATTGTACAGACATGCAGTTCCTCATGTAAATGCTTGTAGTAAATGTATGATTTCTGCACATCTTTGGTATTCTTTGTTAATTATGTTTCTGGGAGAAAGAGTTTGGACTATGTCTGATATGTGTATCTTCATCTTGTCTAGAGTCTAATGAATTTTATGAGCTGTTGCCCCTTTGGCGTGTCAACATTTAGTCCAATTTTTACAGACTGACACACTTGAGTTAGTCCGAAGTAGTTGAAATTTGGCTAGAATTTTTGGGTAAACTTCTCACGTTGATATTTTCTTCGTGTTGTGATATGCCCGGACTCTGATTGAACATTTATGAGCTGTTGCCCTTTGGCCTGTCAACATTTAGTCCAATTTTAACCGACTGACGCACTTGAGTTGGTTCAAAGTAGTTGAAATTGGCTAGAATTTTTGGTGTAAACTTCTCACCTTGATATTCTCTTCTTGTTTTGTGATATGCTTGGAATTCTGATTGAGCATCTGAGTGTTGTTTCCCTATGTTATGTTAGGCATTTTCGTACACTAGCTGTGGCATCAATAGCAGGAAAAATATTATTGAGGGTTCCAGCTTAACCTTCCACTGGATCCAGCTGCAATTTAGTTTCTTTGCACTTTATTTTACGTAGATGGATTCGTTACATGCTTCTAGGCATGGCATGTAGACTTTGTACAACTTCCTTCTGTTAATGGCGACACGGCGTGCTAAGTTCTGATGTCTACTTTTATGCTTGTTTTGCAGGGGAAAAAATTTGTTTTGCAGGATTACCTAATTTTTTCACAGTTCAAGCAACTGTCTTTGCCTTTGAGAAAGAAATATTTGCACTTGGTATTGGGCTAAGTGATGCGGTTGATGCCAGCAATCATGAGTTTCTGTCCAGGATTTATTTTGTATATTCAAGAACTATAATAGGGCGTTGTATACGAGTAAGCAGGGGGACTCAATAGTCAGTGGCTCAAAGCCAATTTAATAAAAAATCATAAATATTTTAAATGAAATTGATGTATTTTTTTCGAAATTCATTCTTATAACCTTTTTTAGATGCAAAGCTGTAAAATTATTCTTTTTTGCTTTTTCGTTGATGATTTCCATATTATTGTCACCAGAAGAGGATTAAGTGTTGCCTTATTGAGGAGGTTGTATAAGATGTTTCGGACGAAAAAGTAGCACTACAACATCAGCAACATATTCAGTGAAATTTTACGAGTTTGGAAAGATTTATTTTACAAATGGGGCTTGGAGAGTAAAGTGTAAAGATATTTTTGGAAGATCCTCGAGTCAAAAAACAAATAAAAGTAGGTATAAAAAGAAGAAACCAATGGTAAAGAAAATATAATTAATTAAGAGGCAGTAAAAAACAATAATATAATGCAATAATTGAAACACCATAAATAACATATAATGATAGAAATATAAAGCAAGATACTATAAGAATAAGGCCAAATACTACCATAGACACCACCAAGCTTGAACCCGTTGAAAAGCAAGGCAACACTCCACCACTAGTAACATTCTATCCTAATTCATCCATACCTCCTTACTAGGGCATCTGTGTATTTTCTCTTCACATGTCTAAATAATTTTAATCTCGCTTTCCTAATTTTATCCGCAATGGAGGTCACTCTCACCTTGGCTTGAATATCCCCATTCTTAATTTTATCGCTCCTAGTATGATGATACATCCATCTCAACATCATCATTTCTGTAACTTACTGTTTGGTTTGAAATCGAGAGGGCATCATGCAGAAGCTTATTGTTCGCAAATTATTGGGACGATAATTCAAATGACACAAAACTAAACAAAAAACATAATATTAATTATGATTTGGTCAATTGGCCTACATATAAAACCCCATATTAAAAAAGATAAAAACTAACAAGAGATAAAATCTCCCCCTAAACAAAACTCTTAAAAGAACTACATTGTGGATGAGATGGTGTTGGTGTATGAGTAGAGGGGTCTTCCAATTATAGAGGTTCAAAATCATTCCTCCAAGAAAGAAGTTAAAGTATGAAAAAAAAAATTATATTTTCTTTTCAGAAAAAGTAAAAGTAATCATGATATACTTTTATTTTTCCTCTAAAAAAGTAAAACCTAAATTTGGTAAGAAAATTAGGGAGAAAATTTTAACAAATCTCTCCTTTTTGACTTGATTTTTTTCATTTAATTCGCCTTCTTCATATACATGATTTTCATTCTTCATATAATCTTTATCACTGCTGCTTGTCATGGTTAAAAATAAGATCTAAAATATCATGATAAAAAATTAATTAAAAATTAATATTTTATTTTTATTTTTAAAGATGCAGCAATAGGAATGTTAAAAATACGATTGTCACTTCTTCTCCACGGGTAGTTGGACAAAAATCTTCATTATCATTAAATTGGTTGCAATTTTTTGAACTCGCCCTGAACATGTCTTTCAACCTCGTTCAACTTTTGGACCATTGAACCATAAGCTTGATATCACTTATTGGGTTCGAAATTGAGAGGGTGTCATGCGAAAATTAATAGTTTGCAAACCATGGATACAATAATTCAAATGACACAGAACTAGATTAAAAGGCATGATATTATTTATGATTTGACCAATTGGCCTACATATAAAACCTTATATTAAAAACATAAAAACTAACGAGAGATAAAATCAACCCCTAAACAAAACTCTTAAAGAACTACATTGTGGATGATATGATGTTGTTGTATGAAAAAAAGGGTCTTCTATTTATAGAGTTTCAAAATTATTCTTCCAAAAAAGAGGTTAGCCAAATATGGAAAAGAATTACATTTTCTTTTCAGAAAAAGTAAAAGTAATTATGGTGCTACTTTTATTTTCCTTTTAAGAAAAGTAAAACTTAAATTTGATAAGAAAATCAGGACAAAAATCCTAACACTTACATCTACCGAACTTGACAGTTCTTGACTAGCCGCACTCCACCCATACAATAAAGTCAATCAAACTAACAGTCCGTAGAACTTACCTTTAAATTTAGGTGGTAGATTTTGTCACGCAAGACTCTGAGGAAAGAGTCCACTTCATCCACTCGCACTAATAAGATGTGTGATATTATTGTCGATATTCTCACCTCCTTGCATTACAAAGTTAAGATACTTAAAACGATCTTTATTGGGGATAGCTCATTTTAGCCTCACTTTATGCCTTCCTCATGCATAACATCACTGAATTTGCATTACAAATATTTCGTTTTGACCTTGCTTAGCCTGAACCCTTAGGCTCCAAAGTTTGTTTCCACACCTCTGACCTAGCTTAGCTCCATTGTATGTCTCATTAATCAGTATCATGTCATATGAAAATAATGTACACCAAGACAATTCATCCTGAATGTAAACATCAATTCATCCTCCACTAAGATATATAAGAATGAGTTAAGTTTTGAACCCTTATGCAATCTCATCAAATGGGAAGTGCTCCGAGTCTCTTCCCGCTGTTCTAGTTAGAGTCTTGTCTCCATTATACTTGTCATTCATTGCCCACTAACACACCTCTAGCCTCCACACATCTCTAAAGGACTTTCCTCGGGATTTTATTGTAGGCCTTTTCAAGGTCAATAAACACCATATATAAGCCCATATTTCTTTACTTATATTTTCCACCAGTCTCCTTATAACTTCTTTCTCTGACCGCCCTAACATGAATCTACACTGAATCTTGAAAGTAGATATACCTCTCCTTACCTTTATCTTTACCACATTCTCCCAAACTCTCATAGTGTGGCTTAGCAACTTGATATCCTTGTAATTATTATAGTTCTACAACACATTTATTCTTGTACAAGGAACCATCATAGTCCATCTCCATTCTTCAGATAACCACTCCATGCCTGCCATGTCCTTGGTCTTTCAAAACTTCACAAAAATTTCATTGTTCCAATTTCCTTTCCCCTACTCATCATACTAATATAACGTATAACTTTCTCCACCTTAAAACATCTACAATAACCAAATTTGATATCTGTTAAAGTGCTCCAAATCACCCAAAATATCTTTGTCCCTTCTTTGTTGGGTTCAAAATCAAGAGGGCATCATGCCGAAGCTTAAAGTTGCAAACCATCAAAGCGATAAATCAGATTACAAAGAAAAATATATTAAAATCATAATTATTATATGATTTGGCCAATTGGCCTACATATGAAAACCTAATATAAATAAAGCATAAAAAACTATTAGAGAGAAATTTCTCCCTAAACAAAATTTTTCAAGACAACATTGTGGATGCTTTTGTGTTATGGTATGAGAAGGGGGATCTTCTATTTATAGTGGTTCAAAACCTTTTCTCTTAGAAAGAGGTTAATCAAATATGAAAGAGTTTTATATTTTTCTTTTAGGAAAAGTAAAAATAATTATGATATTACTTTTATTTTTCTTCTAAGAAAAGTAAAACTTAAATTTGGTAAGAAAATCAGGGGAAAAACCTTAACAAGTCTCCCCTTTTTGGCTTGATTTTCTTCACTTGATCCGCCTTCTTCATATGCATGAACTTCGTTCTTCACAAAATCTTCATAACTGTTATTTGCCATGGTTAAAAATAAGGTTTAAAATATCATAGTTTTTAAAATAAATTTTGGGTTTTTATTAAATCAAATAATCCAACAAACAAAACATGACCAAATAGCCCAAAAGAAAAACACAAAAGGCAGAACAATAAAAATAAAATTGGGCCAACCATCACCCGATCCAAATTCTAAACCCAATCTGCCCACCTACATCTACTACACATATCCTTTATTCTAGTGTTTCCTAAATCACTCTTCATTTTCACCCTCACAGCTGTGCCCTGATGTTGCCTCCTCTCTTCAACCTCAGCTTTTTAGTTCTTCTTCTATAGGTTGTTAATGGTTTTGCCTTGATTGCTTTGTATCTTCATGAATCAGCTTTCAAGAGTAAGCTCTTCTTTACCTCTTTTGTACACCTTTTAATATTCTCTAAATTAACCTTGTATTGCTTTTAGTTGTGTTCTCAGGTAGATGGATTAGTTACAAGTTTTTGTAGAAAGCCCCGTCTTGAAAGAAGCTTTATTCTACTCGGTAAGGAGCTTTTTCAGCTACGTTGCATTCATCACCTCCTTTCTCCTTTCTGACCTTTGTGATTTGTAGTTGGGTTCATGATTTAGTGCATAGAAAGCTCAATACTACACCCCATAGTAGACAAACTTTATTTAGGTTTCTATTTCTCAATCTGATCTCGAACTTTCCCTTTTGTTGAGTCCATTTTGATAGTTGACTAGTATAGGCTAGCATTTCACTTAATTCACCCTTTGTGGTGTTGTTATTATCGTAAAGTGATAACTTTATGTTGTATCCTTAGTCCCCAATCCTCTATCTCCTTTTAGGTGATACTCTCAAGTATGGGGTTCTCAACTTGTCACTGTTTAGAATATTTTTTCCCTATCGAATTCATGCTGTTGATATGAACAAAACTGCAATCCCCTGAATCTATTGCTAGATTTTCTATGTAGTCTGCCAGCTTATTTCCTTCCCTTATTATATGCTGAAACTCAATCTGCTTCCCTGCCAAATTAATTCTAATCTCTGCAATGATAGTAACAATTGCATATGGACATGCCCACTCCTCTTCTAGAATCTTCTTCATGATCATGGAATCTATTTGTATGATAACTTTGTTGTATTGTGAAATTTTGCAATGTGCACTAGATTCCAGAATAGTAATGCCTCAGCTACTATGTTTGTTGTGTCATCCAATCTAGTACCTTGAGCATACACTAGGGTACCATGTTCATCCCTTAAACAAAAAACATATGAACTTATCCCGGGGTTACCTCTAGAAACTCCATCAATATTGTATTTTATCCATCCTTATAGTGGAAAATCCTAACTAACTTTGATAATCCTCATTTGTGGTTGAAAATCTTCTAATATTTTAAGAACTTCTGGCTAGCTCCCTAGAAATTCCTTAAATGATTTTCTGATTCTGAGCATATGTGTATATTTCTAAACACATTATGAATGACCCTTTCTACTGTCAACCTTTTCCCTTCATGCTTGCTCAAATTCTTGGCCTTTCACAATTCTCATCCTATAATGCAAGGAATAGCCTTATAGTAAGGTTTTATTTCTTTCTTTACTCTAGCTCTCCAGCATAACATAATCACCTCCCTTAAGAAAAGTACTCTAATTTTTAAACCCGCAAAAGAAAAAAATAGGACCAAATCCTGTTAGCAATAATTGAGATTAAGAACACATGGGACAGTGTCTCTTGATCAGAATTTGTATAGCACTAACATCTAGAGGATCCTTCAATACCCCATCTTCTGACCCTGTCATCTACTGGAACTTTAAATTTCCAAACTCTCCACATAAAAAAACCATCTTAAATTCTAGGCCTTTGATCCACATTTATTTATAAGTTTTGTTAGAAGCTTCTTTATATCTTATATACTGCCAAACACTTTTAACAGTGAATTTGCCATCTGTGCTTAGCATCCAACAAGGTTTATCCTTTTTTGATACTGGATTGGGAGGTTTCACACTCTTCAAAATATGATCAACCACTTCCACCTTGAATAATGTACCCAGAATTTGCACATCCCACTCACCATTTGTAACCAAGTCTTTTACAAAAACATACCCATTATCCCATTCTTCATCTTCTCCTGTGTAATCATAAAGATCTCCTAACCCAGTCCAATTATCGTGACTTACCTTTGAATAACCTTTGTTTGTATTCCACCATATCTGGTGATCCACCAAATCTTTAGCCTGAAGTATTTTTTTTCCAAACCTGGGACCTCCTCCCTCCTTTTTTCCACATTATCAAATTAAAGTGATTTTGTTTACAATACTCATTCTTCATATATCCACTCCATATTGACTATTTGGTTATGAAATTCCACCACAACTTACAAAATAGTGTTATTGAAATATCTTGTAGCAATCTGAACCCTAATCCTCCTTGTCTTTCTGGTAAGCATAGATCTTTCCATTTTGTCCAATATCTTTTTTTTCCTTTGATGCAGCTACTCCATAAAAATTAAGCCACCATTTGATATATCTGATTCAACACATTTTGAGGAGTATTCATAATTGATAAGCAATGTATTAGGATACTTTGAAGTACATGCTTAATTAATATTGCCCTTCCTCTATAAGAAAACATCTTTCCTTTTCAATCCTGCAACTTAGAGTTAATCCTTTGCACCATTTGATTATAAAAATATTTCTATTTTATTGTATAAAATATAGGACAACCTAGATAAGTGAAAGGAAAATACTTCCTTAGAA
This sequence comes from Capsicum annuum, assembly GCF_002878395.1. Lineage (NCBI taxonomy): Eukaryota > Viridiplantae > Streptophyta > Magnoliopsida > Solanales > Solanaceae > Capsicum > Capsicum annuum. The sequence continues at coordinate 182,652,250 of NC_061120.1, read as the reverse complement.
TACTAGTAACTACTTCTGCCAATACCACATTTCCATCAGAGGCACTATGGTGTAAATATATTGCACTCTTCTCCTTATTGACTTTTTATCCTGATGATTCTTCAGACTTCTTCAATGTATCCGCAAACAGTTTCATAGTTCCTACTCAGACTTACATAGAATAATCATATCATCTGCAAAGACAAATTGATTGATTGCTGGATTACCTCTTGGCAGATCAAATTTCTTGAACTCTTTTCTCCTTATTAATCTATTCAGAGCTTTTGATAGTACCTCAACAGCCAGTATGAATAAAGTAGGGATAATGGACCTCCCTTCTTCAATCCTCATGAATATTGAAAAAAAAACTTTTAGGTTGTCCATTAAATAAAATTGAGTACCAGTTATTACTCACCAGCCTATAAATCATGCCAATTATTTTTTCACTAAAACCTGTCTTTCTTAGAATTTGCATAAGAAAATTCCATTTCACCCTATCGTAGGCCTTTATCATATCTAGCTTAATTACCAGATTATCAGGTTCTTCTCTCTTTCTAATTTATGAGATGATTTTCTGAACCAGCAAAATATTCTCTGCAATACTCTTTTCCTTCACAAATCCTTCTTGCTCCTTAGAAATAATTCTTGGAAGGAAATTTTTCATTATTTCAGGATATATTCTAGAGAATATTTTATTTATAAAGTTGCTTAAAGAAATAGGCCTTAGATCAGAAAAGTTCTGTACCATTGCCTTCTTAGGAAGTAAAACCAAAGTTGTATGAGTTATAAATATGGGTAATTCTGCTCCACTAAAGAAATATTAAATTATTTTATAAATATCGTCATCTACAATATTCCTAGAATCTTGACAAAATGCTCTTGTCATTCTATCTGGTTTGCAAGCACTATTTCTGTTCAATCCTTGGATTGCTACAAGAACCTATTCTTTGCTAGGCATTTTATGCATTTCTTCATTGTCTTCATCCCCAATAACTGTAGGTAATTCCTCCAGTAACTAAGAATCAGTGTCGCTTGATTGCTTCTAAAATTGATTGTTGTAGAATTTATTTGCTTCCTCTACTATCTCATTCTGTTGATCCAACCATTATCCTTCTACTGTTTGAATTCTAGAAATCCTTAGCCTTTTCCTCCCCCCATTAACTATGGTATGAAATTTTTTTATATTCCTTTCCCATACTTAAACCTTTCCATTCTTGCTTTTTGCTTTTAGAATTCTTCTTCTCTATGCAAGTACTTATTTTATTTAGCTTGAGTTGCATGAAGGTTTTGTCTGTTGGTTGTGATGGATCATTTTCAAAATGTATTTCATGAACCTTAATAACCTCCTCCAAAGTTGCTATCTCCTAAAAAATATTACTAAAGGTTGCTTTACTCCACTGTGAAATTGCCTTTTAACCCTTTTTATCTTGTATTGATAAATTGCAAAAAGGTTGCCTTCAAAATCAGCCTTCCAATTTTTCTTGACCACATCTAAAAAAAGAACTTTATTTAAGATAGAAACTTAGAAATCTAAAGATCTTAACCACTTCTTCAGTTTCCTTTTTAAATGTAATAAATATTGATGCATGATCAGACCCACTCTTTAACAACTATTCAATTTCAATTATTGGGAAGGTTGACTGCATCTGTGGATTAGTTAAAATTCTATTCAATCTCTTGAAAATATAATATTCATATGTTCTTCCATTCCATCATGTGTACTTTCTGCCTTTAAACCCCATATCAACCAAATTACAGACATTAATGCAATGATTAAAGTCTCTTACTTCTTCTACAGTAACAGGGAGTCCCCCCAACTTTCTTCTTTATTCAGAACCATATTAAAGTCATATCCTGCTAACTATGGCTTCTGATAATCAATAAATAATTCATAGCCACCATTGACTGCGGGTCGACCATTGACTCATAGCCACTCCTTACGACTCTTCACCACGAGTCATGACCAAGATAGAACCACCAAGTCACCCTACACTATTGACCTTACGACTCAGTGACATGACTCATAATGGAACCCTACGACTCATAGGGTCCAATTGTAGTTAACACAGAACCTAAATTTAGGTATACACTAGACACCCTACGATTTACACCTAACAACTCATAAAATATCCTTATGGATCTTAGTGAGCCACTCGTACTCAGAGTAGAATCTAGCCTGAATCTTATTGATTTGATTACGACTCATCCCAATGACCCATCAGGACACCCTACGACTCGTAGGCCAAGTCGTAACTATGGTAGTGAGTGTAAAATTCTAGGAATTTCCAAGGACCAAAAACCCAGGGTAGTAGAAATATCCTAACAGTCCTTATGTTGATGCATTTTATTTTTAGCTTCTGTCTGTAGTGCCAAAGGTAAACTTTATTATTATCAACCTCAGATACCACCATTGCCTTAGTATTATTTGGTAATTTCCCCTATTGCTAAATTTGTTGGTTATCTCTATCATTTTACCGCTCTACCATACCTATATACTTGCCTTGATTATCACACTTTCTTTTCTTATTTCTTTACTTATATCCTTCTCCTCAATATTTTTTTCTAATTTTCCTTTTGCTTTAGCATGTTGATCTTGAACTGATTTACCAAAAGCTTGATTTACCCAATCTTTAGTGCTTTATTTTATCATCCTCCTTTTTGTTTTTCTTTTGCAATGTTCTCCATTCGACTCCTTCCTTCTGCATTGTTACCTTCCTCATCATTCCATAAAGCTTTAAAATGATTCTTGTGTGTATATTCAATTTCCCCTTCAATATGTCCATACTGATGTTTTTTGTATTTATTTATTCTTCTTTTCATCTATTCCATCTTATTTCTATTTGAACCATTATTATTCCATCCCTGCTTGTCCTTTCCTTTATATTCTTTCACAATCTCAGTATCATCTTTTTGAGGTTTCTCTTTTTCTTTGTCTAATAATTCTGGGAGAATATTCCATTAATTATCCGCATCATGCCCTTGTAGAAAACACTCCCTACATTATTTTGGCATATAATCATATTGGATTTGTATCCACTTTGATTTGATGTCCCTCGTAACATTATTTTTTTCATTAATCTCCACTCTTTTAGGCAGTTTAGCAACAAGTCTACTTCAATTTTTACCTTTGCACAAATAGGCCTAGTTTAATTTTTTATTGCCATATCCACTGTAAGTGGCTTCCCAACTGCTGATGCAATAGAAAGTATTGCATCCTTAGCAAAACATTTGGTGAAATATATGGTGGGGACATCCAAGCCACCCCAATAGTGATTTTAATGTCAGGTTCAAACCAAGGATCCCACTTAAGGGTTCTTATCTGCCAATACATATCCATAGTCTTAACATAGAAGGTTGTTGCTGATAAAATATGAAAATAATCCTCTAGTGTTGACAATATGTATAGAATATGTCTTGTATCCAATACGCCAATTGTATATGTACTTTTGATGCCATGTTGACTTGGTATAACTTTCCTTAATTCATAAATAGTTGGCTTACCATAAGAAAATTTACCTACAATATCATACTGCAGGTTTTTTCGTATAATCAATGCACGTATTTCAGATTTTTTTCCATGTTATAGTCGGTTCTCCTTGAATCATAATAACAAGCTTAGGTAGAACACTGGGAGCATAATGAGTTTTAAGTTTAAGCAAATATCTATAATTCATTGTGTTTGGAGAATTTGTGAGATTCTGATTACATTAGCATTAGGTATTAGTCGAGGAAATTCATTGTTCGATGACAAAGTTAAGGTTTATTTAGGGTAGTGAGAGAGAGAGTTTAAAAAATATCATAGTTAAAAATAGGTTAAAATTACTTTTTTATTTTTTACTTTTAAAGATGCAGCAACATAAATGTTGAAAATATGGTTGAAACTTGTTCTCCACATGTAGTTGGACAAAAATCCTCATTATCATCAAATTAGCTGCAAATTGATTTGAACTGCCTTAAACTTGTCTTCAACCTCATTTCACCAAACCATTAGATCTCTTAACCATAGGCACTAATACTACTTGTTGAGTTCAAAATCGAGAGAGCGTCATGCATAAGCTTAAAGTTGCAAACCATCAAGTCGATAAATCAGATAACAAAGAAAAAAATACTAAAAGCATAATTATTATATGGTTTGATCTGTTGGCCTACATATGAAAACCTAATATAAGGAAATCATAAAAAATAATTAGAGAGAAATCTCTCCCTAAACAAGACTCTATAAGGACTACATTGTGGATGTTTTTGTGTTATGGTATGAAAGAGGGGTCTTCTATTTATAGAGGTCCAAACACTTTCCTCTTAGAGAGAGGGTATGAAAGAGTTTTGTATTTTTCAGGAAGAGTAAAAGTAATTATGGTATTACTTTTATTTTCCTTCTAAGAAAAGTAAAAATTAAAGTTGGTAAGTAACGTGCTATAGAAATATAGCACTTTCGAAGCTCAAAACTATGAAAACATGCAAGTTTCTTAGGTTGTTTTGTTAGATATGATGTGTTTTGGATATATTTTGCAGAAAACTAGGTTTTGGAGGCAAAGTTCAAGAAAAGGGTGAAAATGGAGTTATTAGCTACCGACTTGATCATTTTTGGATATTTGTGACACTTTTCAGATGTACGTGACCAAAGCATATGTTGAAACTTGAAGTTTGGAAGCTCGGTTTCAAGATTCAGAAGGCCTGGTACTTACCTATATCTACATGTGGAATGCATTCAGCATATGTGGTCCGTGTGTGACTAAGGTAAGTACTAGAATTAGAGATCCAGAGAGTGAAAGAGCTGAAAAAGAACTTCCTACACTTACCTATGTCAAGATGTGGACTCAATGTAGCATATATGGACCGCATGTAGGTAAGGTAAGTGCCTAAAGTCCAAAGTTCACAGAGAAGACTGTGTAGGAAATTTTTCTGGAACTTACCCATGTCTATATGCGCCCAGGGGCAAGCCGCATGTGGCACATGCACCCACTGGCAGGCCACATGTAGACACAGGTAATTGGTCGCTGACCCTTTTTGTCCTTTTTCATCTAAGCTTTGATTTTTAGGGTTTCCTCAAGTACTATAAATACCCCTTATGTGTTTTTAGTAGCAGTTATGCACTCTTGATATTTACAAATATATTTTGATTCTGAGATCCAATTTTGGTCTTGAAATTCTCTTGTATTGATTTTGGTTGATTATTCAGTTAAAGTTTTGGGTTTTCAGTTGTGATTATTGTGATTACATCTTATGCTTTCAATAATGAATGTTGTTGATTCTTTTACAAGCATGAGCAACTAAAAACCCTTAGGTAGGGTTGTAGAAACCCTGACGGATTGACAAAGTAGGGAAAGTGCTACATTGTTCTGAACCGATACTCATGCATGCATTGTATTATCTTTACTTTAATATTTATCTTAACGGTTGCAAACGTTAGGATCCTGCCTAGATTATTGCTACTTACTCCAAAAGAAGAGTAGTGACTAGAAAAAGATAATTACAACAATAATTTAAAGTTTAACTGTCGATCTATGCTATTTGGTATTATCTAAGTAAGATGGTTAGCCATCATCTAATAACTAGAGACTAAAAAGGTAATAGTTAGCTGGGATCTAAGATATGGATTAGTAAGGCGACATCCTAAGACTCTAAAGGTAAAGGGTGAAATATGTCATCTAGTCCAAAAGACGGTTGGGGGTACATAACTTATCAGATTCTTCATGCAAGTAATCAGGTTGGTTCAATAAAGCATGATAAGACCAAGAAATTAAGAAGCCATGTGGAAGACAATTCTAATGTTCACCGATGACTAATTACAACTAAAGTTGATACTAGTTACTTGTTCGATATTGATACTCCAATCCCCTCATTTATTTTTCCAGTTTTGCCTGTTGATTACAGCTATTGAAATCCGTTATTCCATGTATTCCCTTGCATTCGACCCCAACCATTGTTGGGTTATTATATTTGACAACAATCACATAACCTTCAAATTAAGGTATAGCTTGGGCGTTATCAAATTTTGGCATCATTGCCGGGGATACGGTGTTGAGTTATGAATCAAGGTTGTTGTAGTTTTTGGGTCTTTTTGTTTTTGTTCTTAGTTAGGTATACGCCAATGTATGCCTAGCACACGGAGTAGAGGCAATCCCTTACTTTTAGTGAATAAGAATCTAGAGAGGATCCTACAAACACCTTGTAGGATGACGAAATCGAAAAGAGATGATATTCCTAAAGGGTTTATGATAATGCACATCAGGTGCCTCCCTCTCCTTCAAAAGGAGTTTTGAACATTATTAACCAACAGATGAAGGTGCATTTAGAACAAGTTGCTAATAAGAGGAGAGAAAAAGATGCTCAGCAGATAGCTTGAGAGGCAAGGTTTGTTGTACAGAGGCAGGAAATAGACCGCCAATATCACTCGATGGTAATCAGAATAGAGTTAGAGGTGGCCATACTCAAGTGTCCCAGCGTAACAATATATGCATCCATATGAGAATGATGAAGAGGATCTAGGGTATGTTGAGCCAACAGAAATGAGAGCCATTTTTCCTCCTATTTTAACCTTAAGAATTAAGTTTTACATAACAAGTGTAATGATTCAGCTCTTAAATCTGAAGGGTGTATTTGTAGGTTTGCCTAAAAATGATGCAAACATGCACCTTGCAAATTTCATTGGGATCTGCAGTTCGTACTCAAATCCATAGGTAAATCAGGTGGCGCTTAGACTGAGGTTATTCATCTTTTATGGCTAGGGGAATTTCCAAGAGGATCTATCACTACATAGAACGAGTTGCACAGATAATTCTTGACGCTGTTCTTTCCTCCATCCAGGAAGTTGTAGCTTAAGTACGAGATTTATAACTTCAGGTAGCTGCAGTTAGAATCCATTTATGAGGCTTGGTTCAGGTTCAACAAAAAGCTGAGTATGGTGCCCAACCATCAAATTTTATGGACGAGCTTATTGGAGATTTTCTACAGAGCCCTTACCATCAGTTCTAGAGTCATGGCATACACCATCTCTAAAGGATCATTTATGAGACTACGCTGGGAGTTAGCTTTGGATATGTAAGATCAAATCTCCCTCACTAATTGAAGGTGGAAAACTCAAGTGGTTGAGAGGGGATCTGACACATATTCTATTGGTGGCTCCGGCGACCAAAAATATAACCCTCCAAATCTGGTACCCGAAATGCTACACGGTGCTCATGACCTCGAAGATCACAAGCTAACCCATGTTTGATATTTGTACCTATACAATATATAACATCAAGTAAAATACAAAAATAATAGGTTGAAACATGCCAAAGGTTTAAGTAACTGATAAAAACATAACCTCTGAGAGTATGGTATACCAATACCAAAACAAAACTGAAATAAACTTTCTGAACATACTGTAGTCTAAAAGCCTCTAAAAATGAACTGTCAGAATAAGAAGTTAATGGGATATGACCCCAACTAACTCCAACTACTGAAATAAATTAAATAATGAAATAATAAAGAAATGGTCATACCCTTGAAGGATGAGGACTCACTGCTAACTCTGACTGCTGAGACTGGAATGCTACTGATGCTCTGGATCTCGTGCTTCTGAACCTATAGTATAAAACACCATAGCGCAAATGTGTTGTAATATCCTAGGAAATTTTTTGTTGAAATTTTGTGCGTAAACGTGTTGGGTTCTATCTTCTAGAATGAATTATAAATTTTTCGTGCGGAATGTCTTAGATTATGACCCACGATTGCATAGAGTATCAAATAAGCTTTCCAACTATATGTGGATCATCCAAACGGGCACCCGAACAATGAGTTATGAACATTCCGATCGAACCGTGAATAGTAGTGAACAGTAAAACGTGCAAGAAAAAATACTGAGGCCTGGCGTATTTTTGCTCCAACTTTAAATGTTCATAACTCCTTGTACATAATGATATGGGTGATCTACTATATATCAACGGAAAGCTCTGCGAGTCCTCTTTCCAATGAAATTAGTTTTATCCAATTTGGTAATCGGAGTAAAACGTTATGATTGATCTACTTCAGACTATCAAAACAGTCCACCAAAGGATAGATTCGAGAATTTTTTTGATTTTTAAGGGCGTTTTGGTAATTCCCCCTCACCCAAAATCCATCCAAACCCTATATTAAAGCCTATTAGAAGTATTATATGTTATATTTAATCAAATTCCCTCAAAAAGAAAACCCTAAGCTCCTATATCCAACTTCAAGAACCTCCAAAGTTCACCATTAACTCTACAAATTTATTCAAGATTCCAAGTTCCTAGTTCAAGAACTCCAAGAACCATCATTCAAAGGCACGATTAACATCTCAAAAACGAGTATCGATCTAAAGTTCATCATTCAAGGTATGTGGGGTTTTTCAACAAGAACTCTTTTTCGTTCTTGGGCCCAAAAGTAATTTTCTTTACAAAGGCATGATTTTTATTTGATTTTTTACGAATTTGAAGCATGAACCCATATCTTATGATGATTATTATGAAATCTTGATGTTTATGATTTTGAAAGATGAATTTATATGTGTGGAGATATAAAACATGAATCTTGAACGATATTTATCATGATTTTGATATTTGGGTCGTGAATCCCTATTGGAAATTGTGTTTTTTTGAGAAAGTGTGTGTTATAAACACGTTAATGTTGAATATTTGAGATATTTTGAATGATTTGACCTTTTGGTCTTAATGGATTTGTTTTGAACTCGAGTGTGAAAGAAATTCACAACGTGGTTGATTTTGATAGATGGGAAGCATGATGGCTCCCGATGTATATTTATATATTACTGAAATTGTTTTGTTGTGGATTGTCTTTGAAATAATATGAGCTAAGTCCGGAAGAAATCTTTAGCACCGAGTGGGAGGTATAAAGCGACCTTACTTCCCTAGAACTACGTGCCCCCATAGGAGTGAGCCTTAGGCTGATTTATATAGTGATCACTAGTTTGTGTGGATTTGATATCGATAGTCCTACTCCGATGGCATGGATAGGACAGCTCTCCCTAACGTGTGTTGTACGTTGGACTCTATGTAGCTCACATGGTTTATATCGATTATAGGATCTCCCAGTGTGTGTGTTTCCTTGTGTCTATGGTGAATGGTAAAGTGATTTGAAAGTGGAATTGTGAAAATTATTCTTTCGAAAGATTTAAATGATATTTACATTATGAGAATTGATATTCTTGATGAACTGAAAGTGATTGATAAATTATATGATGACTCACATGTGTTATTGACTCACATGTGTTATTGTACTTATTTCATCCTCTCATGATTATGATGATTTTCTTTGGGCTATGTGAGTCTTTCATACAACCTGCATATGTCTTATAAATATTTATGATAATGATATTTATACAACTGCATACACCCCCATATACTTGGTTCCTTTCCATGGTACTGACCAACATCTTCGGATGTGGGCTGCATTTTCTCGGAATGTAGGTTCAGATGTTCAGTTCCAGGTTTGACAGTGATTCTTTAGGCACGCTGTTCTACATCCCCTGTTGTGGTGAGTCCTCATGTTCTAAGGACGTGATGTCTGATGTTGGTTTCACGAAATTGTTTACATTTCATAACTGAGTATGAGTCAGTTGGGGCATGTCTCAATGGCTTGCTGATTTTATTGATTTTCTTAAAGGCTTTTCAGACTAGTATAGATGTTGGGAGTTGACTAACAAGTCATATTTTGTTATCTTTCTGAAATTTTTTTATTCTTGGATGATGATTACTCTGTTGGTAGTTGAAGGTTATTTATGGAAACCCTATTGATTTGTGTTAAACTAAATAAAAATGGCTCAAAGGGTTGGCTTGGGGATACTCGTAGCCTCAAGCACCATGTGATGCTCCGAGACTTGTTTTCTGGGGCGTTACAAACTTGGTATCAGAGCCTAAGGTTTTAAGGTATCCTAGGGAGTCTGACAAACCGCGTTAAGTAGAGTCTTGATCATCGGTGCGTAGCGTGCCATATCTATGAGCAAGAGGCTACAAGATATTTTAGGAAAAAATGTGATTCTTTCTTTCAGAAGTCTATCATGCTTAAAGTGTTTCTCTGCTATTGATTCATGCACTCCTCTTTTAGAAATATGCCTCCACGTCGAGCGAGAAAAAATAATGATGGTCAGCAACCTCAACCCGCTGACCCATTGAATGAAAACGTGTCTCATGCTGAATTTTGAGCAGCCTTTTAAGCACTGGCCCAAGCTGTTACTGCAAATGTTCAGGCCAACCCGGCCTCAGCTCCACAGCAGTAGGGAGGTGATTCTGCTACTGCCAGGATCTATGACTTTATGCGGATGAATCCGCTGGAATTCTATGGGTCCAAGTCTGATGAGGATCCACGGTTGTTTTTAGAAGAGGTACGGAAGATTACTCAGATGATGCATGTATCTGAGGAACATAGTGTGGAGTTGGCTGCGTATAGGTTAAAAGACCTTGCTTATGAATGAGTTGTTGCTTGGAGGAAAGGTAGAGGTGAGGGAGATGTCCCTACAACTTGACAAGAGTTCCAGGATGCATTCCTGGATAAGTTTTTCCCTTTGAAGATGAGGAAGGCGAAGGTGGAAGAGTTTATGAACCTACGACAGGGCTCTATGACTGTTAGGGATTACTTTCTAAAGTTCAATCAGTTGGCCAAGTATGCTCCTGACTTAGTGGCTGATAATCGAGCTAGTATGAGTAAGTTTGTGACTGGAGTGTCTAGTTATATGGTTAAAGAGTGTAGGTCTGCTATGCTGAATAGTGAGATGAATCTTTCTAGGCTGATGACTCATGCTCAATAGATTAAGGCAGCAAGATTAAGGAGAGAGATAGAATAAGAGGGAATAAGAGAGCTAGGTCCAAGCAGTACGGACAGGGTCAGACTAGATCGCAGGGAGGGAGTCGCCCTCAGTATCAGGATCTTTTATCTATGCTAGCACCGTCATCTGCTAGTGCTCCTGTGCCTAGAGGTAGGCAGGAGCAAGGTAGAAGGTCATATGCATCCAGGTCCTAGTACAGTGCTGGCAGTAAGCCAAATCTTCCCCTGTGTCCTAAGTGTGGTAGGGCTCATTCGGGTGAGTGTTAGGGTGAGAAGAGGGGTTGTTTTCGGTGTGGTGACATGGGTCACAGAGTTAGATATTGTCCACAGGATGGACAAGGGCGTCGTGAATATCGCCCTCAAACCTAGACTCAGACTGTTAGTGCTCTAGTTCCAACGACTCACCCAGCCCCAGCTCAAGGCACCTCTTCTAGCAATGCTGGCGGGTAGCGTCAAAATAGATTCTATGCTTTACCGTCCCACCAGGAATAGGAGGACTCTCCCGATGTTGTTACTGGTATGCTTCGTATATTTCAGTTTGATGTGTATGCTTTGTTGGATCCTGGATCCAGTTTCTCATATATTACCCCTTTGATTGCTGTGAATTTTGAAATGAGTCCTGAGATTATTCCTGAGCCTATCCTAGTTTCTACCTCAGTGGGTGATTCGATTGTTGCCCAGAAAGTGTATAAAAAGTGTCCTGTTACCGCTCTTCATTGAGTCTTGTTGGCTGATCTGATTGAGTTAGACATGGTAGATTTTGATATGATTCTGGGTATGGACTGGTTGTATTCTTCTTATGCCTCTATTGATTGTCGGACCCGAGTGGTCAAGTTTCAGTTTTTGGGTGCATCCGTGTTTGAGTGGTCTGGGAATTCTGTACCACCCAAGAGTCATTTTATCTCTTACCTCAAAGTTACAAAGCTTATTTCCAAGGGGTGTATTTACCATTTGGTTAGAGTCAGAGACACTAAGTCTGAGACTCTAACTCTCCAGTCTGTTAACGTCGTCAATAAGTTTTCTGATGTCTTTTCGGATGATCTCCCAGGGATACCTCCTAATAGAGAGATAGAGTTCGGGATTGATTTTCTTCCCGATACTCAGCCCATTTCTATTCTTCCTAACCGTATGGCCCCTGCAGAACTTAAGGAGTTGAAAGAGCAACTCAAAGATCTACTAGATAAGGGTTTCATAAGGCCCAGTGTTTCTCCTTGGGGTGCTCCTATGTTGTTTGTGAGAAAGAAAGATGGCTCTTTACGTATGTGCATTAATTACCGCCAACTAAATAAAGTCACCATAAAAAATAAGTACCCCCTTCCGAGAATAGATGATTTTTTTGACCAATTGCAAGGTGCAAGTTATTTCTCAAAGATAGACCTTTGTTCCGGCTATCATCAACTCAAAGTTAGGGAGTGTGACATCCCAAAAACTGCTTTCTGAACTTGTTATGGCCATTTTGAGTTTCTTGTTATGTCTTTTAGGTTAACTAATACCCCAGCAGCTTTTATGGACCTGATAAATCAAATGTTCAGACCATATCTGGATATGTTTGTCATAGTGTTCATCGATGATATACTGGTGTACTCCCGTAGTGAGGATGAACATTCTGATCATCTCCGAATTGTCTTGCAAACCCTTAGAGATCACAAGTTGTTTGCCAAGTTCAGTAAGTGTGAGTTTTGGCTAAGGTCAGTTGCTTTTCTAGGTCATATCATTTCTTCCGAGGGTATTAGAGTTGATCCCCAAAAGACTGAATCTATTAGAAATTGGCCTAGACCTATTTCTCTGATTGATATCCAAAGTTTCTTGGGTTTAGCTGGCTATTATCGCCGTTTTGTTGAGGGTTTCTCCTCTATAGCGTCTCCTATGACTCGGTTGACCCAAAAGAAAGTGAAGTTCTTGTGGTCCGAATCTTGTGAGAAGAGTTTTCAGGAGTTGAAGACTCGACTCACTTCAACCCCTGTTTTGACTTTGCCTGATGGTTTTGATGGTTTTATGGTGTAGTGTGATGCTTCGAGAGTTGGGTTGGGTTGCATATTGATGCAGAAGGGTAAGGTGATAGCTTATGCTTCTAGACAGTTGAAACCCCATGAGAAAAATTACCCTACCTATGACCTTGAGTTGGCTGCTATTGTGTTTGCTTTGAAAATCTGGAGACACTATTTGTATGATGTCCATGTTGATATTTTCATTGATCATAAGAGTCTGCAGTATGTGTTTACCCCAGGAGAATTGAATCTTAGGTAGAGATGATAGTTAGAATCGTTAAAGGACTATGATATGAGTGTGTTGTACCATCCGGGCAAGGCCAATATTGTGGCGGATGCCCTAAGTAGAGTGTCCATTGGTAGTGTTTCGCATGTGATAGAAAGTAAAAAAGAGTTGGTTCATGATGTACATCGTTTGGATAGATTGGGGGTTAGGTTGTTTGACTCTGCTGAAGGTAGTATAGGGGTTCAGAGCAGTTCCGAATCCTTCTTGGTTTTGGAAGTAAAGGAAAAGCAATACTTAGATGCTAGTTTGGTCAGACTGAAGGAGTCAGTCAAGGACCCAAAAGTAGAGGTTTTCTCCCAAGGGGGAGATGGTGTGTTGAGATTGAAGGGTAGATTGTGTGTCCCGAATGTTGATGATCTGAGACAGAGGATTATGGCTGAAGCGCACGGGGCGCGATATTCTATTCATCCTGGTGCCACCAAGATGTACCGAGACTTACGGGAAATCTATTGGTGGAGTGGGATGATGAAAGATGTAGCAGCGTTTGTAGCTAAGTGTGCAACATGCCAAAAGGTTAAGGTTAAACACCAAAGACCTGGTGGTATGATGCAAGAGTTTAGTATTCCCACCTGGAAGTGGGAAGAGATAAATATGGACTTCGTGATTGGTTTACCTCCTTCCCGACACCATCATGATTCCATTTGGGTTGTGGTTGATAGGTTGACTAAGTCTGCTCATTTCTTGCCTGTTCATACTTCATATACTGCTGAGGATTACGCTAGATTGTATATCCGAGAGCTAGTCAGACTGCATGGAGTTCCCTTGTCTATCATTTCGGATAGGGGTACTCAGTTCACTTCGCAATTTTGGAAAGCTTTTCAGAAGGGTCTTGGTACCCAAGTGCTTTTGAGTTCTGCTTTTCATCCGCAGATCGATGGTCAGGCTGAGCGGACCATCCAGACCTTAGAGGATATGTTGAGAGCTTGTGCACTTGACTTTAAGGGAAGTTGGGATGATCACTTACCGTTGATAGGGTTTGCTTACAATAACAGTTTCCACTCTAGTATTGGCATGGCTCCGTTTGAAGCCTTATATGGGAGGATGTGTAGATCACCCATAGGTTGGTTCGAGGTGGGTGAAGCGGCCTTGAGTGGTCCTGATTCGGTATTTGAGGCTATGGAAAAAGTTAAGTTGATTAGGGAAATGTTGAAAACTGCGCAGAGTCGTCAGAAGTCATATGTGGATGTTAGAATGAGAGACCTTGAGTTTGAAGTTAGTGACCTAGTGTATATGAAAATTTCACCCATGAGGGGGGTGAAGAGATTCGAAAAGAAGGGGAAGCTTAGTCCCCGTTATGTTGGTCCTTACAAAATTCTTAGCTGTGTTGGTTAGGTAGCTTATGAGGTAGAGTTGTCTTCTAAGTTGTCTTCTGTTCATCTAATATTCCATGTCTCCCTGCTTAGAAAACATATTAGCGGTGCTGTGGTAGTGGATTCCTCTGTGAGTGCTGACATTCAAGAAAATCTTTCTTTTGATGAGATTCCTGTTGAGATTCTTGATTTCAGTGTCCGAAGACTAAGGAACAAAGAAGTTCCCTTGGTCAAGGTATTGTGGCGAAACCAATCTGTTGAAGGTGCAACTTGGGAAGCTGAGGCGGATATGCGATCCAAGTACCCGCACCTATTTTTTGCGAACTCCGATCAAGCCGAAGGTACCATTCTTTCCTAAATCATGCACTTTTGATAAAAGTTGCAGCAGCTCAGTTGTCATTTATTATGTGTTCAGCTGTAGTTTCTTGAATTTATGCATTCTATGTTCCATTCGGAGTGAGAAACGATGTGGTGATGAGTCTAACGAATGGTTTTAGCTGTATGCTCTATTCCCTATCTAATCTTGGCATGTCTAGCATTATTCGAGGATGAATTTTTCCAAGGGGGGATGATGTAATACCCCGGGAAATTTTTTGTTGAAATTTTGTGCGTAAATGTGTTGGGTTCTATCTTCTAGAATGAATTATAAATTTTTCATGCAGAATGTCTTAGATTATAAACCACCATTCCGTAGAGTATTGAATAAGCTTTCCAACGATATGTGGATCATCCAAAACGGGCACCCGAGCGACGAGTTATGAACATTTCGATCGAACCGTGAATAGTAGTGAACAGTAAAACGTGCAGGAAAAAGTACTGAGGCCTGGCGTATTTTTGCTCTAACTTTAAATGATCATAACTTCTTATACGTAATGATCTGTGTGATCTGCTATATATCAACGGAAAGCTCTGCGAGTCCTCTTTCCAATGAAATTGGTTTCATTCAATTTGGTAATCGGAGTAAAACGTTATAGTTGATCTACTTTAGACTATCAAAACAGTCCTCCAAAGGATAGATTCGAGAATTTTTTTGATTTTTAGGGGCATTTTGGTCATTCCCCCTCACCCAAAATCCATTCAAACCCTATATTAAAGCCTATTGGAAGCATTGTATGTTATATTTCATCAAATTCCCTCAAAAAGAAAACTCAAAGCTCCTACATCCAACTTCAAGAACCTCCAAAGTTCACCATTAATTCTGCAAATTTATTCAAGATTCCAAGTTCCTAGTTCAAGAACTCCAAGAACCATCATTCAAAGGCACGATTAACATCTCAAAAACGAGTATCGATCTAAAGTTCATCATTCAAGTTATGTGGGGTTTTTGAACAAGAACTCTCTTTCCTTCTTGTGCCCAAAAATAATTTTCTTTACAAAGGCATGATTTTTATTTGATTTTTATGAATTTGAAGCATGAACCCATATCTTATGATGATTATTATGAAATCTTGATGTTTATGATTTTGAAAGATGAATTTACATGTGTAGAGATATAAAGCATGAATCTTGAACGATATTTATCATGATTTTGATATTTGGGTCATGAATCCCCATTGAAATTGTGTTTTTTTTTGAGAAAGTGTGTGTTATAAGCACGTTGATGTTGAATGTTTGAGATATTTTGAATGATTTGACCTTTTGGTCTTAATGGATTTGTTTTGAACTCGAGTGCAAAAGAAATTCACAACGTGGTTGATTTTGATAGATGGGAAGCATGATGGCTCCCGATGTATATTTATATATTACTGAAATTGTTTTATCGTGGATTGTCTTTGAAATGATCTGAGCTAAGTCCGGGAGAAATCTTTACCACCGAGTGGGAGGTATAAAGGACCTTACTTCCCTAGAACTACGTTCCCCCGTTGGAGTGAGCCTTAGGCTGATTTATATAATGATCACTAGTTTGTGTGGATTTGATATCATAGTCCTACTCCGATGGCAAGGATAGGACGGCTCTCCCCAACGTGGGTTGTACGTTGGACTCCATGTAACTCACATGGTTTATGTCGGTTATAGGATCTCCCAGTGTGTGTGTGTTTCCTTGTGTCTATGGTGAATGGTAAAGTGATTTGAAAGCGAAATTGTGAAAGTTATTCTTTCGAAAGATTTAAATGATATTTACATTATGAGAATTGATATTTTTGATGAACTGAAAGTGATTGATAAATTATATGATGACTCACATGTGTTATTGTACTTATTTTATCCTCTCATGATTATGATGATTTTCTTTGGGCTATGTGAGTCTTTCATACATCCTACATATTTCTTATAAATATTTATGATGATGATGTTTATACAACCGCATACACCCCCATATACTCGGTTCCTTTCCATGGTACTGACCCACATCTCTGAGGAAAATGTGAAGGTGGTCTTGAAATTTATCTTATTTCTGAATTAAGGGTTTGATCATTGAGTCAGAAATAAGATAAATTTCAAGACCACCTTCACATTTTCCTCAGAGATTAAAATAGAAGAGATGGGAAGGAAAGTTCAAACGATTCATTAAGATGTTGAAATAATTGAGATGGAATATCCCTCTTATTGAGGCGTTGGAGCAGATGTCTGGATATGTCAGGTTTATGAAGCAATTAGTTACAAATAAGAAAGGGGCTACGATTGAGGATGTTGATGGGTTGCACCACAGTAGTGTAGTCACGACTAGGTCGGTGGCCCAGAAAAAGGGTGATCCCAGAGCATTTACTATACCATGCACTATAGGGACATCCCAGTTTTCCAGAGCCTTATGTGACTTAGGAGCCAACATAAATTTGATGCCGCTAGATGTATTCAAGTAATTAGGCTTAAGCCCTTTTGAACCAACTACAATGCAGTTGTTGATGGCTGACCGTACTGTGAAGAAACCTATGGGCATTTTTTTTGATGTGAATGTGAGAGTTGATAACTTCATATTTCTGTCTGACTTTGTAATTCTGAACTGTGAGGTTGACGCTGAGATGCCCATCATATTGGGGAGACCATTTATGGACACATGTAGAGCAATGTTTGACATAGAGAAGGGAGAGATAAAGCTCAGAGACAATGGTGAGGAGCCCACATTCAACATTCAAAAAACAATGAAGCAGTCGACCGACATGCGGGTGTTATCAGTGATAGATTGTATTGATGACCTAGGAGTGTTATTTTTATGGGTATCTTGATGAATTCTAAGTAATATAGGTACCTACGTCGTGCCGCGTCATTAAATTAAGCGCTGCATGGGAGACAACCGATTGTTGGTGAAGTCTGAGTAACTAGTATAGCCACATTGTGTCATGAAGTTAAATCAAACGTTGAGTGAAAGGAAACCCACTATTTTAGTGTTCACTTTTTTTTATTTTCTTTTATAGGTTTATTTTTTATGGACTTACCCAAAATACGGTAGGATTGCTACATTCATAACTTTCTAGGTAAGGGGACTTTGTAACCAACCCATCAGGGTCACAAGTCCCTCTCAAGCCAGCTAATGTTGAGAAATAATTGAAAAAAATGAAATTTTGAGGATAGCAATGGAAAGTTCTGGACTTTGACGCATAATCATACTTTCGGAGCTGTGAATTCAAGTTACGGAACCATAAGTAGATGGGTAAACATTAAAATGCAAAATCCAAGAAGCAAGAAATTAGGCTGAAAAATCAGGCCCACTTGCACCCAGAACATGTGGACCGCATGTGGGACATGCGCCCACTGGTAGGCCGCATGTGCCAGTCGCAAGTGGCCTATTTATGGGCCCAAATTTTAATTAAAATATTGGTCCCATCAGTGCTTAAATAAGACCTAATTCGTCCCACTCACTATTTAAACATAATTTGCCTCATTTTAACCTATTCAAATCCTCAAAATCTCATTTTTCTCTTTAAATTCAAACTTCCCTCTCAAAGCATAAACTAATCCCACACTTAGAAAAAGACTAAATTGAAACTTATTTGGGATACCAACTTGTCCCACCACACTAAAAACAAGCTCAATCTTTGATTTTACTTTATTTCTTCATAGTTCACTTCCGAATTCTCAAAAAAGGTAACTTTCTCGGCTCCTAATAGTTATATCTTGATTTAAATATTAAAAAAACAAGTTGGTATGTATATTTCCATACAAAATATATAAAAACAATGATGCTTGTGTGTAGGAGCCTCGAAGAAGCCTAAAATCTTGAGGTAGGGGCATTGTTTGAAGTAAATTCTAAGGTTAGGCCCTAAACGAAAGCTGAACTTGAACAAGTAGAGGAATACCAAAAGTTGGGCATGTTAGTTTGCATTGAAAATCATGAGTCTTGATATACATGTGAACATTGGACTTGTTGGGTTGCAAAGAAGTTATAAGGGTGTGAAAATTGAGAAAAAAATTAAACTTTTCACAGTTAGATGTTTTTCTTTAACTTTTGCAATACATCATTTTCTGTTGGAAACTAACACCTAGTTTTTCAGATACATATGACACCAAAAGATGCTAAGAAGAAGGTTGATACATCGAGGATATGGTAGGATTACCCTATTACACAGATTAGAGAAGCTGCGGCTGGGGCAACGCACAGAGTGACTTGAGGCCAAGTGTGCTAGGCAGCAGAGACTATTATTTTGGATACTTTGGGATAAACGCTGCTTGAGCACTCATGATGGGGCAAAATACCAGCCTTTACTTGACCTAAGTCTTGGACTGAGGCTATTTAGACTGTCCAAGCTGCTCACACAGCTCTATCTCGACCGAGGATGAAGTCATCCCGGAGATTACCTTCACACTTTCCTCCACCGAGTGATAATGATGATGAGGATGAGGCAAATTCTGAGCCAAGTTCACAGGGTGTATCCTAGGACCTCAGTATAAGGAGGAGTCCCAGGATTTATCTGAGGCTGCAGATCAGGAGGAGTCATCAGTGGTATCCCAGTCTGAAGAGGATACCGCAGCTCATGCACAGCAGTCAGGTGTATTCCAGTTTGATAAAGGTACAAAGTAATCCTCTCATGAGGTGTCATTTACATATAAAGAGGCACGATGCACCGACATAGTAGGGATAGAGTTTCGCTGCTCCTCCACATACCTCGGAGGCACCTCTTGATGAGGATAACTCGAGGTGGTGTGTAGAGGGAATGGAAATGATATATGATATAGAAAGTCATATCTTAGAGACCGGTAGACCTAAGAGGCTTATTTTTTAAGAGTGTAGGATTGACTTATTTGGGTTGAGCAGTGTACCACAGTTGTGGTCTGCCTTTGATCGTTATCAGTTGGAGTGAATGACTTTACCATTCTGTTCTTACAACCCGGATTTAGTACGACAGTTTTATGTATCATATCATGCCACAGTAGTTCTTTCAATGTGCAGATTTCGTCTAAGATTTGATTTTTAGTGTTTCCTCGTGTGCTATAAATACCCCTTCTGTGTTTTTTAGTAGAAGTTACACACTCTTGATACTTACAAATATATTTTGATTTTGAGATCCGATTTTGATCTTGAATTCTCTTGTATTGATTTTGATTGATTAATTCAGTTAAAATTTTGGGTTTTCAGTTGTGATTATTGTGATTACATCTTATGTTTTCAATCATGAATGGTGTTGATTCTTTCAAAAGCATGAGCTGCTTAAAAACCTTAGCTAGGGTTGTGGAAAATCTGGCGGATTGAAGAAGTAGGGGGAGTGCTACGTTGTTCTAAACCAATACCCATGCATGCATTGTATTATCTTCACTTTAATAGTTATCTTAGCGGTTGCAAATGTTAGGATCTCGCCTAGATTATTGCTCTCTATTCCAAAAGAGGAGTAGTGACTAGAAAAAGATAATTACAACAGTAATTTGAAGTTTAATTGTCAATCCATGCTACTAGGTATTATCTAAGTAAGATGGTTAGCTGTCATCTAATAACTAGAGACTCAAAAGGTAATAGTTAATTGAGATCTAGGATAAGGGTTAGTAAGACGACATCCTGAGATTCAAAAGGTAAAGGGTGAAATTTGTCAGCTAGTCCAAAAGATGGCTGGTGGTACATAACTTATCAGATTCTGCATGCAAGGTATCGGGTTGGTTCAATAAAGCACGATAAGCCTACGGAGTTGAGAAGCCATGGGGAACACAATCCTAGTATTCACCGACGACTGATTACAACCGTAGTTGATACTAGCTACTTGTTCGGTATTGATACTCCAATCCCCCCATTTACTTTTCCAGTTTTGCTCGTTGATTACAGCAGCTGAAATCCGTAATTCCACGTATTCCCTTGGGATTTGACCCCAACCTTTGTTGGGTTACTATATTTGACAGTGACCTCATAATCTTCAGATTAAGGTGTAACTTGGGCCTTATTAGTAAGAAAATTATAACATTCTTCGTTAAAGAATTTATGAAAATATGTTTGTCATCTTCATGGGGGTTCATAGTAGATTATCCTCCCACCCTTTTTTCTTTACTCTACAAGAAGGAAGTTTCCATCTAAATGTATTCGAAGAATTCTTGATCAGTCTAGGAAAAGAGGACTGGTCTGTGATTATACACTAACTATATTATTGGAGTGGCTCACGGATGCAAGCGATCCAATTAAAAATAATTAATTTAGAAAGGTTGAATTTAAATTAGTATATAAATTCGTCATAAACAGAAAAAAAAAAATACGGGAGAAAGAAAAAATAGAATCAACTATATAGGTATGTATACTAATTAATGAGATAGAAAATTTAATTGCTCACTCATTTAAACAATTCAAATTAAGATCTAAAAAATAAAATCTTCTTCTTTGTGATGATTCGAAAAATCATATATAATATAGAGTTAAATATCATGTTCAAGTTTTTTAATATAAAAAAATATATTTTTATTATATAGTGACATAGGAATGCATTAGATCTTATTTCCATACTATCAAGTTTTCATTTGAGTATCTCTATTTTCAATGAATTTTGATTCTTCAACAGTCTTTTTTTATAATCATTAAGAAAATGCTATTATATGCATTATAAAAGTTACAATTAATAATAAATGAGTGAAGGGTCAAAAACACATCTAAATTATTCTAATTTTTTAAGTTTTAGAATTGAACTATTGAGAGTATGAGTTTTTCTATCTGAACTATCATCCAATGGTTAGCTAAACACACCTCGAATAATATTTGATGATGTATGTACCACACTCTCTTTTGTTTAAATTTTGTCATGTGGCACTCCACATGGAAAAACAATTTCACCATGATAAAAGTTAAATAAATTATTATTATTATTAGGTAAAATTTTAAAGGTTAAAAACTATTACCATATAAATTATTTTATTCTTGATCGCATTCGACATCTTCTTCTCCACCTTCTCAGCCATAGTCTCGTCTTCATCGCGATGTCAATATCTTTCAGTTTGTTTTCCACTATTAAGCTGGAATTTCGTTGTGGTTTCAAAAACATTAATATTCACTATGTGTCAGCTCATAGTATTGTTGTTATATATGCCACTTGGAAGAAGAGCTTATGGCCAGATGTGCCTAAAAGTATTTGTAAACAAATGTTTAGTCTAGCTAGCGTCTAGGTGTGTTTGGTCTATCATTGTGTGATAGTTCATGTAAGTTGTTCATGTAGGAGACTTACATTCTCAATAGTTTAGGTAAGAAACTTAAAAAAAAAAAAAAGGAATAGTTTAAGTGTGCTTTTATTCTTTTCATTGTTTTCATATACAACCATGACAGTAAGAATGTAGTAAATTTTCTTTTCAAATTTTAAACGTTTTTTCAGTTAAATAACAGTAGAACTTTGTTTGATATTATAGAAATTTGAATTAAATTTCTTAAATTTATTATCTACCAACAAGATTTTTGAAAATAAGAACAACATATTCTGTAGCAACAAAGTGGAGTAATATTTTATGAACCTGAAAGAACCTTTCTCAAATTATATAGTAAGTGACTAACCATTTGCTTACAAAATTATAAAATATAAATACATTTATTTTTTTAAACACAAATTGCCTCATCAAAAACAAATTAATGTTCAAGCGACATGTCCACAAAATAATGTCATAGGCTGATAACCATTTGCACCACACATACACCAACAGTAGTAGACCAGCAAACGCACATCAATCCATTCAAAAGAAACACAATATAATTCAACTAAATGGTGAGCATCTAAAATCAAAGTCACTGGCCAACAAAGCTTCGCTAGCAACTTGAATCTCAGTTGTCTTGTTTGTTCTAGTTAGATCTCAAATATATTTCAAGAGTGCGCTCATAGAGTTGGTATATCTCTTTCGGAATATGAAGCTATCAGGCAAGACACTTGTCATGAATCTATCTTGATGTATTGACGTTACTTATTTAGTGTCACAAATCAGATATTGATTGTCACAAAATCATGAATCTGATCCCTTTAAATCTGAAATCCTTCAATTAGGGATCTCTCCTGTCATTAGTCTAGTACTTAGGAGATAATTAAGACTCCTTTCTCTTTATAAATACAGTGTAGATTCATTGTTATGTTCACTGCAATAGAGAATAATTTTTTCATCTGTATTGTTTCAGTTTTTCTGTTCTATTTAACTTGGTATCAAAGTCTCGTTTATTTTTTCTCTCTGAAATCTGAATATTCAATTTCATTTTTTTTCTAGAAAATACATTTGATTCATCTTGGGCACGGATTCTTGATCCACATATGTTACTTTCCTTTTAGTCTTTGAATTTGTTTATTCATTCCCTTTGACTCATTTTTTTTTCTTCAATCAAAATGAATTCACTAGATATCTTGTCAACCAAATTCGATGGGCATAATTTTTCGATCTGGAAGTTCCATTTCAGGGCTTTCATTAGAGGCAAAGGCCTCCTTGATATTATAGATGACGCAAAGGCTATACCAACAGAAGACAAAGAAAAAAAACCTTGGAAAGCTGACAACGGAAAACTCATAACATGGCTTGTCAATTTCGTTTTTGTTGATATAGCTATGGAACTGACATCTTTTAAGAAAGCATTTGAAAAATGGAGTCATCTACATACCTTCAGTAAGCAACAAAATTTGACTAGAGAATTTAAATTAGAAAGGCTACTCACAGAATCGACACAAGGTGAGAAAAGTGTTCGGTGCTTCTATTCTAGATTACTTAGATTATGGGCAGAGCAAGATCAATATTTTACTTACTCAATTAGCGTTGCTAGACTAAAGGACTTCATGACTACTACGAAGAGGACAAGAATTGTCCAATTCCTTATGAAACTGAGGTCTGAGTTTGAGCCTTTACGTGCCAGCATTCTTAACAGGAAAAAACTACCAGCTTTAGATGTGGTAATTTCTGAAGTACTTCGAGAAAAAACTCGATTAGGTTCTCAAGCATCTATGAAAAATGTCCTTTTCGTGGAATTGCCATGGATGCATACAAAATTTCTTCTTTCTCGGACAACTCTAACAAACCAGTTCAATGTTATTATTGCAAAGAAACAACGTATGTCATTTTTCATTGCAAGAAGCAAAATTATTGTAATTATTGTAAGAAGGACATTTACATTATTCTGGAATTTTGTAAGAAATCTGGTTCAGTAAAACACTTAACTCCTCATAAAGCCTTTCAGGCGATGAAAAGGGATGTAGGTACGCAATACACTCCAGAAACAAAGACATAAAAGGCACCACAATTATTTGATCGCGACGATATTTATAAGATGATACAAGATTCATTGGCAGCTGCTCTCCACAATGCAATCTCTACAGCTCTGATCGCTATATTCCCCAGTAAGAATATGATTTTGAATTCAATGATGTGACATATTGATTCTGCTGCATCTAACCACATGACAGAAAACTAATTTTTTTGCTAATTTATCTAAAACACGTTCCATACATGGTGAGTTGATTATCATGACTAACTAGTCGACTCAGAAAAATATTTCAATTCACCTCCCCCCCCCCTCAATCTTGAATTTTAATTGGTATACAAGTAGGTCTCATTGAAATATTACTTAACCGTACATGAGTAAAGATCTAATGGCCAACTATCATATTCCAAGAGCAGTTCTCACAAGACCACCATAGTTTTAATGGAAAACACTACTCTCACTGGAAGAACAAATTCAAGATCATTATACAATCAAATGACTTTCAAGATTTGATGGTAATCATACCAGAGCTCAAAGACAAGGACAAATAAAAGGACAACTAATCAAGTAGCCTTGACTTAGTCAGCTTCAAAAACTTTGAAATCACCAAGAAACAACAAGAGGTAATTGAAATTGATGCAAGAGTTATAAGTCTACTTTATTGTGCAGTTAGCAGAGCAGAATATGATAAGAAATCAATCTGCAAAACGGCAAAAAATGTGGGACAAATTAGAATGCACCTACGAGGGTACTACCAAAGTAAAAGAGGCAAGGATTAGTGCTTTGGTCAACGAATATGAGCTTTTCAAAATGAAAGAAAACAAAAGCGTGAGAATTTTTGGGTGCAATGTGTATGTTCCTATAGCACCACCAAATCGCACCAAGATGCCCCCCAAAAAAGATTAGAAATTTATGTTGGGTTTGAATCACCCTACATCATTCTCTATCTTTAACAATTAATGGGAGATATCTCCACTGCTCGACAGATTATCGGTTTGATGAGCTAGTTTTTCCAAACTTAGGGGAGAAGATAGTGACTTCAAAAGAGAAATTTTGTGGAAAATGTCATCACTATCTCATCTTGATCCACGTGCTTCTATTTGTGAGCAAAAAGTACAAAATATTATTCATCTTCAGAAAATTACAAATCAAATAGCAGACACATTTATAGGTTTGAAAAGGATCACCAAATCACATATTCCTGCAGAGAATGTTCCAATTCGAATTGATGTCCCTAAAGGACCATCCACTAGTGTCATATATAATGAGTCCAAAGCACACTTGAAGCGTGGTAGACCATTGGGTTCTAAGGATCAAAATTTTGGAAAAAGAAAAAACAAATGGTCAAGATGACACTGTGAAAGATCCTCATATGAAAGTTCAAGATTTGAGCAATGTTGATATTCTTGAAGGAATCAATAAGCCTAAGACTCAAGAAAATGAGGATGTTTATAAATTCAATGATACCGGAAATAATTTGAATTGATCTGAAATAATAATGGATTATATCTTTGCATATAACATTGCAAACAAAAATCATGCAAGATAGTGAAGATCTTGAACTCAATCTGTCACAGAATGTTGATAAAGAAATGATTGACCAAAATGGCAAGATTCAATTTAATCAAAATTGAATTCACTTGTCAAATGTGAAGTTTTTGGACCTATAACTCAAACACCTAATGGCGTTAAGCCCATTGGCTATAAATGGGTCTTTGTGTGAAAAAAATGAGAAAAATAAAATACAAAGATATAAGACCAGCCTTGTTGCACAAGGATTTTCACAACGGTCTGGTGTCGATTATGAAGAGACATATTCACTAGTTATGGATGCAATAACATTGTGTTATCTTATTAGTTTCACTGTCCATAAGAGACTTGAAATGTATTTGATGGATGTGGTTACAACCTATCTTTATGGATTACTTGATAATGAGATATACATGAAAGTTTCTGAAGCATTTAAGAGACTGGAAGCATATAGTTCAAAGCCTCAAAAAATGTATTCCATTAGATTGCAATAATTATTATATGGTTTGAAACAATCTGGACGCATGTGGTATAACCGTCTTAGTGAATATTTATCTTAGGAAGATTCTCCAAATGATAAAATTTGCCCATGTGTTTTCATAAAGAAAACAACATCGAAATTTATTGTACTTGTTGTCTATGTCGATGACATATACCTTATTGGAATTCCAATAAAGCTTCAAAAGGCAATTGATTACCTAAATAAAGAATTTGAGATGAAAGACCTTGAAAGGACATAATTATGCCTTGGTTTGCAAATTGAGCATTTGACAAATGGTATCTTTCTCCATAAATCTCCCTACACAAAAAAGGTGTTGAAAAGGTTTTAAATAGATGGAGCACATTTGTTAAGTACTCTGATGGTTGTTCGATCACTTGATGTGAATAAGGATCCATTTTGACCTCAAGAAAAGAATGAGGAACTCTTTGGTCCTGAAGTACCATATCTTAGTGCAATTGGTGCACTAATGTATCTTGCAAATACTACAAGACCTGATATAGCCTTTTTGTTAATTTATTAGCAAGGTATAGTTCTGATCCTACTAAGAGACATTGGAATGGGATCAAACACATATTATGGTACCTAAAGGGACTACCGATATGTGCTTATTTTATTTTAAAGATTACAGTTCCGATCTTGTTGGTTATGTTGATGCTGGGTATTTTTCTGATCCACATAAAGCTCGGTCTAAAATAGGCTATATGTTTAGATGTAGGGGTACTGTCATATCTTGGAGATCTATGAAGTAGCTTATCGTAACCAACTTATCGAATCATGTTGAGATAATAGCTATTCATAAAGCAAGCTGAGATTGTGTATGGTTGAGGTCTATGATACATCTCATTCGAGAAAAATATTGTTTGAAATATGAAAAAGTACCCTCTATTTTATATGAAGATAATGCAGTATGCATAGCAAAACTTAAGGGAGGATTCATAAGAGGAGATAGAATGAAACACATTTCACTAAAGCTTTTCTATACACATGAGCTACAAAAGAATGGTGATATTAACGTGCAACAAATTTGTTCAAGTGGAAATATGACTGATTTATTCACCAAGTCTCTTCCAACTACAACTTTCAAGAAGATGGTGCATAAGACCGAGATGCAAAGGTTCAAGGATGTTCTCATTAGGGGGATATGTGTTGTACTCTTTTTTCACTTGCGAGGTTTTGTCCCAATAGATTTTCCTTGTAAGGCTATGAATGAGGCAGCATATAAGTACATATGTGCACTCTTTTTCTTTCACTAGAGTATTTCTATTTTGAGGTTTTTTTCTAGCAAAGTTTTAACAAGGCATATTATCTACTAGACATTCAAGGTGAAGTGTTATGATATTAATTTATAGCGGTTGTATTGAATGTCTATCAAGAATATAGATAGTATCTATCAAGATCTAGTGAATATTTATTAAGATATGAAGTGTTTCTCTTTTAGAGAGAAACTAGGTGGAATTTTACCTATAAATAGAGGGACTTTATTCATTGTAAATCATCCCTCAAGAGAAATAAGAATTACTTTCCGTTCTCTCTCTATTCTTCTTCTTCTTCTCTACTTTATATTTCATAACATCTCATTATTTTTTAAAAATAATTTTTTTCTCTTTCTTCTCTTCATAAACTACTGCTCTCTCTGCCACCACTTCGCCTCCACAAGTCCACCACCCTAAACCAAATATTTACAATCTACCTTCTCGTGATAGGTTTTGTAGAAATTGAAAATTTACATTTTGGGTATTGAACTTATGATGAAACTAGTGTACTTGTTCGCGCTTCGCGCGAAAATTTATATTTTTGAGTAATTGATTACTTTAGTTGACAATTATTTCAATAAGCAATGTATAAAAAGAAAAAAATATAAATTAAGTCACGATCCTGTAAGCTTTATTGATTATAAATTACTTGATTTTTTTTATGTATAAATGACTCGATCCGTAATATAAATAAATAAAAATATATTTGGATACATTAGAGTAAGAAAATACTTCAATTATGTTTCTAACATAGTTGTGAATGCAATGCAGAAGTTAGTAAAATCTTCTTTCTTTTGTTTGATTTTCTTTGGTATTGATTTTCCATATTAAGGTTTACATAATGTGTATTTGCATTGCATACTGTTCATTAATATTAAAGATCTTATTACTCGATCAACTTCATTTTTATACAATATTTATTGAGAAAGCATCTCAAGAAAATAAATAAATTATGATAGTAAAAATTATATTTGAGGTTATACTTCGCAAAAGAATTGAAACTCATAATGCAAAATGAAATGTAAATATTTAAAATAAGTCATGATATTATTTACTAACTTGATGTGGTATTTATCTACTCTATTCTATAGAGATTATTACAGAGAAACAAAATATTGAATTTTCAGGAGTACATAAAGGGTCGAATTGTAGAAACAATATCAAGAATTGGATCAATAATTGTCCCTAACAGATATAGAGCAGTGGAAAAGTTTAACAACATTAATACGATTATTGTTATAAATTAATTATCATTACAGTCATTACTTAAAATAATATATAATAATAACTCTTCAAAAGATAACTCCTCTTTTAATAGAAAGATTAAGAGTAAACATTGTTTTTGCTTTAAATAATCGTAAGTAAAATACCTATGTATCACGTAAACACATTTATTATAGTAGAACTATTACATGACTCTTTCTAATTCTTAATCACTTCTCATTTACAATGTAAGCAAGAAAAATAGTTTATATATTCGATCATACTACATAATGTTATTGAGAGAATTACAACAACAACAAACAAAGTATATTCCCACATTTTGAGGTCTTGGGAGGGTAGAGTGTGCGCAGTCCATACCACTACCTCTAAAGAAGTAGAGAGGCTGTTTTCAATAGACCCCCGGCTTAAGACAAAGGAATGAGAAAATTTATTTATTTTTAATAAGAATTAAGAGAAGTTAAAGAAATAGTTTATTTTTTTAGTTTTAACATAATGTATTTAATGCGATTAATAGAGTTAGAGTGAATTTTGAACTTTTCTAACATGGCACATAAATGATTTTTTTTTTTTACAAAAAAGAGAGAATAAGAATAAATGTGTTTTTTTATAACAAAGAGAGGTGATGCATTATCTTTTTTTTATTCAGATACATGAATATATATATATATATATATATATATATATATATATATATATATATATAATTTATTTCTTTGATTTGCTGTATATTGTCTATAGCACCTTTTCATTCTGAAAATTAAATAACCATAAAGAAAAATAAAGGAGATAAATTATCTGAGTAAAAATAAATTTATAAGGAAATAAATGATTGGTTATACATGCTTGATAATTTTTGCAACCAATCATATGAAAATATTCTCGTATGATTACATTACTCCCGCACATTATCATATGTTATTCATGTGACAAATACAACATATATTGATGTATTCCCACAAAGTGAGGTTTGGGATGTGCTCAATTAAAATGTATCATAAACATTATAAAAGACTAACAAGATGATGTAATGCCCCGAAAAACGGATCCCGAAGCGTCACACGGTGGTTGAGGCTACGAGTATCCCCAAGCTAACCCTTTGAGCCATTTTTATTCAGTTCAACACAAATCAACGGGGTTTTCATAAATAACCCTCAAATATCAACAGAGTAATCATCATCCAAGAATAAAAGAATTTCAGAAAGATAACAAAATACGACTTATTAGTCAACTCCCAACATCTATACTAGTCTGACAAGCCTCTAAGAAAATCAATAAAACCAACGAGCCATTGAGACATGCCCCAACTGACTCATACTCAGTTATCAAATGTAAACAATTCCGTGAAACCAACATCAGACATCACGTCCTCGAAACAAGAGGACTCACCACAACAGAGGATGTAGAACAGCGTGCCCGAAGAATCACTGTCAAACCTGGAACTGAGCACTTGAACCTATATTCCAAGAAAATGCAGCCCACATCTGAAGATGTGGATCAGTACCATGGAAAGGGACCGAGTATATGAGGGTGTATGTAGTTGTATAAACATCATCATCATAAATATTTATAAAAAAAATATGCAGGATGTATGAAAGACTCACATAGCCCGAAGAAAATCATCATAATCATGAGAGGATGAAATAAGTACAATAACACATGTGAGTCATCATATAATTTGTCAATCACTTTCAGTTCATCAAGAATATCAATTCTTATAATGTAAATATCATTTAAATCTATCAAATCCACACAAACTAGTGATCACTATATAAATCAGCCTCAGGCTCACTCCTACGGGGGCACGTAGTTCTAGAGAAGTAAGATCGCTTTATACCTCCCACTCGGTGCTAATGATTTCTCCCAGACTTAGCTCAGATCATTTCAAAGACAATCCACAATAAAATAATTTCAGTAATATATAAATATACATCGGGAGCCATCATGCTTCCCATCTATCAAAATCAACCACGTTATGGATTTCTTTCGAACTCGAGTTCAAAACAACTCCATTAAGATCAAAAGGTCAAATCATTCAAATTATCTCAAATATTTAACATTAACGTGCTTATAACACACACTTTCTAAAAAAACATAATTTCTAATGGGGATTCACGACCCAAATATCAAAATCATGATAAATATCGTTCAAGATTCATGCTTTATATCTCCACACATGTAAATTTATCTTTTAAAAATCATAAACATCAAGATTTCATAATAATCATCATAAGATATGGGTTCATGCTTCAAATTCATAAAAATCAAATAAAAATCATGCCTTTGTAAAGAAAATTATTTTTGGGCACAAGAAGGAAAGAGAGTTCTTGTTCAAAAACCCCACATAACTTGAATGATGAACTTTAGATCGATACTCGTTTTTGAGATGTTAATCGTGCCTTTGAATGATGGTTCTTGGAGTTCTTGAACTAGGAACTTGGAATCTTGAATAAATTTGAAGAATTAATGGTGAACTTTGGAGGTTCTTGAAGTTGGATGTAGGAGCTTAGGATTTTCTTTTTGAGGGAGTTTGATGAAATATAACATATAATGCTTCTAATAGGCTTTAATATAGGGTTTGGACGGATTTTGGGTGAGGGAGAAATACCAAAACGCCCCTAAAAATCAAAAAAATTCTCTAATCTGTCCTTTGGTGGACTGTTTTGATAGTCTAAAGTAGATCAACCATAACATTTTACTCCGATATTCAAATTGGATGAAACCAATTTCATTAGAAAGAGGACTCTCATATCTTTCCGTTGATATATAGTATCTCACCCAAATCATTGTGTATGAGGAGTTATGATCGTTTGAAGTTAATCTAAAAATTCACTTTTGATAGGCTGAAGTAGATTGACCATAACTTTTTGCTCCGATAGACAAATTGGATGAAACTAATTTCATTGGAAAGAGGAATTGCAGAGCTTGCCATTGATATATAGTAGATCACCCAGATTATTATAAACAAAGAGTTATAATCATTTAAAATTGGAGCAAAAATACGCCAGGCCTCAGTACTTTTTCTTGTACGTTTTACTGTTCACTACTATTTACGGTTCGATCGGAATGTTCATAACTCGTCACTCGGGTGTCCGTTTTGGATGATCCATATATCGTTGGAAATATTATTCGACACTCTACGTAATGGTGGGTAATAATCTAAGACATTCCATACGAAAAATTTATAATTCATTCTAGAAGATAGAACCCAACACTTTTACGCACAAATTTTCAACGAAAAATTTTCCGGGGTATTACATCATCCCCCCTGGAAACATTCATCCTAGAATGACGCTAGATATGCCAAGATTAGATAGGGAATAGAGCATATAGATAAAACCATTCGTTAGACTCATCACCACATCTTTTGTCACTCCGAATGCAACATAGAATGCATAAATTCAAGAAACTACAGCTGAACACATAATAAATGACAGCTGAACTGCTGCAACTTTTATCAAAAGTGCATGATTTAAGAAAGAACGGTACCTTCAGCTTGATCGGAGTTTGTGGAAAATAGGTGCATGTACTTGGATCGCATATTCGCCTCAGCTTCCCAAGTTGCACTCTCAACAGATTGGTTTCACCACAACACCTTGACCAAGGGAAATTCTTTGTTCCTTAGTCTTCGGACACTAAAATCAAGAATCTCAATAGGAATCTCATCAAAAGAAAGATTTTCTTGAATGTCAGCACTCACAGAGGAATCTACTACTACAGCATCGCTAATATGCTTTCTAAGCATAGAGACATGGAATATTAGATGAACAGAGGACAACTCGGAAGGCAACTTGACTTCATAAGCTACCTTACCAACACGACTAAGAATTTTGTAAGGACCAACATAACAGGGACTAAGCTTCTCCTTCTTTCCGAATCTCTTTACCCCTCTCATGGGTGAAATTTTCAGATACACTAGGTCACCAACTTCAAACTCAAGGTCTCTCCTTCTAACATCCGCATATGACTTCTGACGACTCTGCGCAGTTTTCAACCTTTCCCTAATCAACTTAAATTTTTCCATAGCCTCAAATATCGAATCAGGACCACTTACAGCCGTTTCACCCACCTCGAACTAATCTATGGGTGATCTACACTTCCTCCCATATAAGGCTTCAAACGGAGCCATGTCAATACTAGAGTGAAAACTGTTATTGTAAGCAAACTCTATCAATGGTAAGTGATCATCCCAACTTCCCTTAAAGTCAAGTGCACAAGCTCTCAATATATCCTCTAAGGTTTGGATGGTCCGCTCAGCCTGACCATCGTTCTGCGGATGAAAAGCAGAACTCAAAAGCACTCGGGTACCAAGACCCTTCTGAAAAGCTTTCCAAAATTACGAAGTGAACTAAGTACCCCTATCCGAAATGATAGACAAGGGAACTCCATGTAGTCTGACTAGCTCTCGGATATACAATCTAGCATAATCCTCAGTAGTATATGAAGTATGAACAGGCAAGAAATGAGAAGACTTATTCAACCTATCAACCAAAACCCAAATGGAATCATGATATAGTCGGGAAGGAGGTAAACCAATCACGAAGTCCATATTTATCTCTTCCCACTTTTAGGTGGGACTACTAAACTCTTGCATCATACCACCAGGTCTTTGGTGTTCAACCTTAACCTGTTGGCATACTGCATACTTAGCCACAAACACTGCTATATCTTTCTTTATGCCACTCCACCAATAGATTTCCCGCAAGTCTCGATACATCTTGGTGGCACCAGGATGAATAGAATATCGCGCCCCATGCGCTTCAGCCATAATTCTCTATTTTAGATCATCAACATTCAGGACATACAATCTACCCTGCAATCTCAACACACCATCTCCCCCTTGGGAGAAAACCTCTACTTTTAGTCTTTGATTGACTCCTTCAGTCTGACCAAACTAGCATCTAAGTATTGCTTTTCCTTCACTTTCAAAACCAAGGAGGATTCGAAACTACTCTGAACCCCTATACTACCTTCAGTAGAGTCAAACAACCTAACCCCCAATCTATCCAAACGATGTACATGACGAGCCAACTCTTTCTTACCTTCTACCAGATGCGAAACACTACCCATGGACACTCTACTTAGGGCATCCGCCACAACATTGGCCTTGCCTGGATGGTACAGCACACTCATATCATTTTTATTTAGCTCTTTATAGTTTATAACCATTCGAGCTTTTTCTCTTTTTTGTTCTGCATGATTTCTAATCATAAATGTGGGACTGCTGTGTGAACTTCGGCTTCCCCTTATTAATTTGAGATTGAGAAGTTTTTGTATCTGAATTTTAAATTCAACTTTGTCTTCTTCATTATAAGCATAGGTTTAACCCCTATGAAGATACTATGATCTTTAAGAATTAAAACTGTTTTTTCATGATTATTGTTCTATTTTTCTAAAGGATTTTCTCCATAAGAATGTTGTAAATCTTGTTTTATTTTTTCAAGATTTAGGCATTTACAAGAATAATTTTTGGGGTTGTCCAAAAATCTTCTGTTAAAACTTTCTTTTTCTTTTATTAAAACATAAGGATTATGTTTTCTTAGAATTTTTATAAAATGATTACATGGGGTTTTGAAACTAACCATGTATATTGTTTGATGATAGTCTTTAAACTATTGGATAAAATCATTTTCAAGTAATAAATTTGTTTCTAGCTTATCATAAGCAAAGACATGTTTTATGGAATCGACTTTAGATCCTAAAATTATTTCTACATTTTCTCTATAATGTGTTAGCTTTTCTCTATCACCTGTAATACTGACAACCGAAGCATTAACATTATTAGTATTCCAATCTTTTATTAAAAAAGTCTTGGCTAAACTGTCTTTAAAACCATTATCTATTTGACAACATGAAGTCAACCTTTTCTCGTAAGTGGTGAATTCTACGAATACTGCTACTCTAAATGAGGTTTCTTTTGGCATTTTATTTTTTGGGATGAAACAAGTTTTATCACATAAAGTTATTTCAGTTTCTTCTTTTTGGATATTATATTGATCCAAACTGTTGAGAAATAATCCTTCTAAGATTATATTATAATCATTTTCATGATTGATAATATAACACAGAATGATTATTCTGATTGATTCAAGTTGTATTGGTAAATTTGCCATTTTTGAACAGTTGTAGTTGTTTTCTTCAAATGTTTTGTAAATATAGGGTATACCTTCATATGTGGTTAATCCGTCTAGGATGCTTTCTTTGACATGGTTTGCTGAAGATCCTGATTGAATTAGGATAGTTTGTTTGTTCCAGTCGCTTTCATTAAAAATCCTTCCTGAAACTTTTGTAATATTGTTAGAATTTCCATTGGTAAATCTTATAGAATTACTTTTTCGTATGGAATTTTTTCCATATTCTATAGAAAGTCTTGGATTTGAAGTACTTGAGCTTCTTATTCCTAGGGCTTTTCTAACATGAATTTCATACTCTTCTGGAATTTGTGCTTGTTAAATTTCTGCTTCAACTATCCTTGCTATCCCTGTGCATTCTTGATCAATTTTGATCAAGCTTTATTTTTTATAGACATTTTCATAATTTGAGTTGGTAACTATATATAGAGCTTGATAATAGATGCTCAAAATATGGTTACCTAGTTTGAATAAGTCTTTTTGCTTCATCTGAAAATGCAAACTTAAAGCTTCATTAAAATTGACATCTTTGAGTGATATACAATACCTGGGGTAGTAGGTAAATAACAATTTGGTATAAGCCAAATTACCTTCAACTATACCTAAGTTTCCTTCCCTGGTATTAATGAATATTTCATCTGAAAGATTAATGACTCTTGGACAATTAATTCCTTTTTTAAAGGTGGATTTAACCATTATCTGGATTCCTCCTAGATGAACATAATTTATCTTTTTCTTTTTCTTTTCCGGAATCTTTCGTAAGATTTGATCGATCATAGGCTTTGTTAAAAGATTGAGCTTATGTCTTCCAGTGGTTTGAGAGGTTTCTATTACCTTTTCAATTTCTTGGTACTCATGATAAGAGATTTTATTTCTAAAAAAAGTTCTTTGTAGTCTGTTGAACAGACTATCTTCTATTCGGAGATTTAATTTTAATCCTTGGATTTTCCTTAGTAATTCTCCATCAAATGATTCTTTTAAAGCATATCCTCACTGATCTTCTTCAGCTTTTATGACTTGAGTGTTTTTTCTTCTATTCTTTCAATTTCTTGATTCATTCTTCTGAATCAGTACTAGAATCTGAGGATTCTTCATAAATTTCTATATAAAAGTCATTACTTTTGATGAACATTATTGATTCTAAATCAGAATCAATTTCTTCCCTATCTATTTTTTGAGATTTTAACTCTCTTTTTGTTACATTCATAACTTTTGTGGCCTTGTTCTCCACAATTGTAACACTTACATTTTTTCTTGGATTTCCTTTTGAAGTTTCTTCATTTTTTATAGTACCTTTTTTTCAGTACGTAATTTCTTTTGGATATATTTTTCCTTTTGATCAACCCTTTGTTCTTTCTTTTCCTTTTTAAAGGGTTTTTCTCATGACATTCCCATTGTGATGCTACTTCAGTATCTTAAAAACAAATTTGGGTGTTGATTATTTTATCTTTTATTTGTATATTATGAATCATACAAAGTTGGCTAAGTCTCTGATTAAGGAATGAAATCCTTTTTCCAAGTGAATCATTTGTTTGATCTTCTTTAGCATATTCTTCTCTGAAATAGCTAGCCCAAAATCCTGGTAGCTTTTGAAAATATTTATCCATATATGGCTTCATGTTTATGTTGTTATCCAACAAAATGTAGTAGTATTCTTCGAATTCACATGTGTATTCCTGAATGAAACTCATTTTACAAATTTGAAGTTTTTCTAGCCATTAAGCTGCTAATAGCCTTGGTTTATGTTTTCCTTTAGAGACATCTCCTTGGCTTCATAAGAATTCGCATCCTACGAATCTTACTATATGGTATATTCTTGCTCTGGTTGATTTCTCAAATTGTTCTAGAACACTTATTTTAAAGATTTTTTCTGATTCTTCTGATACTCCTTTAAACCAGTTGTCTACCTTACCTGAAAAGGTATTTGTGGTGATTAAATATTTTTCTACAGGTGTAATTAACACCTTTTCCCAAAATGAAAAATAATTCTAAATTTTTTGCCCATAAATCTAGAAATTCTCCTGGTTCTCTTTTACAGGCTAGATCTAAGAACTGAGTAGATCCAGCGTCTCCTATCAGAAGTCTATTTGACATATATTTAGCCTTATTATTGTTATGGTACTGACTCAAATAGTCTTTTCCTTTCTTGGATTTGGGTAGGAAAGTACCTTTTTGCATAGGCCATGTGAAGGAACTTCCCTCTTATTTTGGATTCTTAAAGTTTCCTTATGGTCCTCCCGTATCTCCACTGTTCATGAAAACCTGATTTTGATCTTTTAGATCAATTTCTTCTAATGCATATATTAACTCATCTATATCATTCATCTTCTCTCGATATTTCTTTTGTATTTTTTAATATTTGATTCTTTTATTTTATATTTAGAACTAGAACCTTCTTCTAGTTTGTTCTTAGAACTATAATCTAATTCTTCTTTTTCGCTTTTTTCTAGAAAACTAGATATACTACTTTCATCAAGGCTTCCGTTTTGGTATATGCCTTTATTAGAGAATGTAGGAGTAAAAATTTCTTTCCTAATTCTTTATCAAAGGCGTCAGCTTTTTTGATAAGATTATTCACTCTTATAGGTGAGTTGTACTTAACAGTTTTGATTTCCTTTTCTATTAGGTTAATTTTAACGACTATATGCTTTTGCATTTCTATAAGGTCGTCAAGTTTTTACAAAATTTTATTATTACTCATAGAGTATTATAAATTATGTTTGAGCTTATGCTCATAATAATAAATCTTAATTTTTAATTGAAATATAATTTTCCTTTGATAAAATAATGATTTTTCACAGACTCCTGCAAATAGGTTATATTCGTATTGATTTTTTCAAAAAATAAGCTCTTGTATTTTTTCCAAAAGTAATTCCAAAATTTGTTGTTATCCATCGACTCTAATACCAACTTTATGGGATGTTCGCAAACAAGGTAAATAAGTGGAAATTAGTTGTTTTATTCAGTTGTTTTATTCAGAGAAATATCCTTCATCATACAAATAGTATAGATCATTATCGCTATCTATATATGTATAATCATGGATAGACCATTGGTCTTCAACAAGACTGTCCATGATTTTTTCAAGAATTTTTTTCTTGCAAATCCTTATTTAATTTGATTACCTTTAAGATGGTGATCAAGGTTTTTTCATTAAAGAAGATAGTGTAATAGCTCATTAAGCCATATAAGGATAGATTCTTTTAATAAAAGAGTCCAATTTTTATTTAGAAAATTTTTTATTTCTCCTAGCATGCAAGCTTCATATATTATGTCAATCAGTGTGACATCTGTAATCAAACTTTTTCAAATATAGTCTTGCATCTTTGAAATATTTTTGTTAAGAGTTTCTATTGACTTTTTAGATTTCCAAAATCATTTTCTGATCTTTTTTAGTTTTGGTTGAACAGCTTTCATTATTGAAATATTAAAAATTTCATGATGATGGTTATTCTCTATAGGTACTTGGTATCATATGGTATGTATGAATGTGCATAGTACAGATATGAAGATAGATTTCTTCTTATGCTAATAACTTCATGAAGTATAGAGTTTATGTTTATACCTTTCGACTTCTTCTTTTGCTAGTTATATCAGTACCGCAGTACTTCTCCTCCGATAATGAAATGATTTTTTAACCTATTATGACGCTCAGTATGGGGCTAATTTGGTATCTTTCCTCTTATAAGGCTGAAGATCGCAACCTTCACTTATGGCTAACAAAAGAAGTGGGTAAAGGATATATAAACTAACTCTTTATTCCATGAAATATTACATAAGAAAAATCTTTAATCAAATCTTTCTATTTTGCATACATACACACTAATAGGATACTTTTTCTTGGCGGAAGAAGTATTTTTCCCTCACTCATCATTAAGACACCTAACAATTTTTCGAAGATTGTAAGTTTCTAAGAAATTATAGTCTGTCTTCTTCTGAATTCTATCGCTCCTTTTATAGCTATATGGAGGGGTAGAAGTAGAATTTTTATTTCTTCTGGGTCATCCCTTCAAAAGACTTTATTTCTATTTTAGTTCGTTATCTAGATAAGATCTTTTTGTGACTGCTTTTGGATTGAGAGGTCCTCTCTTCCTTTTCTTCTTTTTCGTTTTGTGCCGACAAATCTTTGACGTAAATTCTCAAGTCTTTTGCTCCATTTTTGCCCTTAGGCTGCTTTTAGCTGTGATTACATTTCGTCAAAAAATTAATGTATTGTCTCCATCATCTCCTTTGTTTTGTCTATGATTTGGGAATTTGCATATCATAGTCCATATTTCTGGTGTGGCATTAAACGGGTGTGTTTTAAATTCTGTAATTTTTTATCTTAGGACTTGGATTTACCGTTCCAATTAATAAGTTCAATAAAAAATTATGCTGAAGGACAAGAAGTTTATTGCAGGTTCTACATCATATCCGTGGAATTTCAAGACAAAAATTTATATATTCCAACAATTAATTATATTTCAGTAGAAAAATTAAATTGATTAAGAATGCACCGGGATAGCAAGGATAGTTGAAGCAGAAATTCAACAAACAGAAATTCCAAATGAATATGAAATTCAGGTTGAAAAATCCCTAGAAATAGGAAGCTCAAGTACTTCAAATCCAAAACTTTCTATAGAATATGGAAAAAATTTCATACAAAAAGTAATTCTATAAGATTTACCAATGAAAATTCATGTTTTTGTAAAATTTCGTTATTACTCATAGAGTATTATAAATTCTGAGGATTATGCTTTCTTGGAATTTTTATAAAATGATTACATGGGGTTTTGAAACTAACCATGTATATTGTTTGATGATAATCTTGAAACTGTTGGATAAATAAGCTATTATACTATCTTCTTTAATGAAAAAACTTTGATCACCATCTTAAAGGTAATCAAATTAAATAAGGATTTTCAAGAAAAAACTCTTGAAAAAATCATGGACAGTCTTTGTAACGCCCCAAGTGTGCACCCCGGACATCACACGGTGCTTGCGACCCCGAAGGACCACAAGCCAATCCATGACTGGTACCTACTGTGAGCACTGAATAATAATACTGAAATAAATGCAGAATTTAGGCTGAAGTTGCCATAAGGTTCATAACTGAAAAACAAATACCGATAAATAAATACTGGAAAAAAAATTGAACATCTGTCTGAATAATCTAGTCTGAAGCCACTAACTGTCTGAATATGGAGTTGATGGGACAAGTCCCTAACTAACTTGACTATTGAATATACTAAACTACTACAATACTAAAATGATAAATCTGTCCTCAAACTATGAGGACTCACCACTATATCTGTTGTTCATAGTCTAGGCTGCTAAGTACAATCAGGAGCCCGTGCGTCTGAACTTATGATATAAGACATCATAGCGCAAAGGAAAGAGTATGTGTCAGTACTTTGAATGTACTGGTATGCTAAGTAGGGTAGGCTGATATGCAAGGGTTCATATACATGAACAATAACTGGCTGAATAGTATGAATATAACTGGATGAGCGTACATGTATGACTGAAACTGCTGAAACACTGATTATGTAATACTGTGTGCATAGCTACATATATTGTAACTGAGATCATACTATTACTTGATACTGAGTTCTGATAACTTAATGACTGATATTTAAGTTTTTCTGATAACTGTATTACTGATAACTGGGTGACTATTTCTGACAATCTTGATCCTGTAGAACTGAATTGAGTTCCATACTAAGCCGGGTGACTGTGTCTGACAGTCCTAATTTTGTAGAAATGAACTAAGTTCTATACTGAGTTTGAAACTAAAACTATAATTGTAAGAGTGTTCATCTAACCGATTACCCCAATTATAAACTGAGTTGGGGTCCAACCTGTGACCCTAGTTGGAAGGGTGATAGCACCTTGCCAAGTGATACTAACAATGGTTGTGAGTTAACCCTATCTGGCAGGAAAATATTTCGTCAACCCTCACTGGCAGAAAAACTCGTACGAGATGCCTCAACCCTTGTCTGGCAGGAAGATATCTCAATCTACACTGGCTACATAGTTCTGTAACACAGGGAATGCTCCTAAGGACCAAACCCTCTAATGTAAGGAATGCCCCTATCCCTAGGCTCTCTTGGTGCTGATTCCATCTCCTAACTAAATAGACACTGAACTGATTTCTAGACTGGTCTAGGATAGACTGAACTATTACTGATCATGATGTCTAACTGAACTAAAGTGAGTTCACTAAGTTCTGTAACTGACTGGGTACTACTGTTTGTGACAATACTAAAACTATTTTGTAGCTACTGAAAATCTAGAGAAACGGCTAGATTTATTGGGTATTGAATACCCTCAGGACTCGATAGCATTGAAAGTAAAACATAGCATTATCTTAATAGCATAACAATAGTAGCTTGTCAATAATGCTTTCATTTAGAGATTTTGTCAAACACTTGAGAGGCATAAACTTGTGCACATACTCTTATGTCATGATTTTACCCTTCAACTTACATGAACACTTTATCAAACACTTGGGGAGCATACTTTATACACATAATAACAATCAACATGTAAGCATCATGATTACAATCCCAAATCATAAATTCAAGGGGCTTTTAACATACATCCACATAACACTGCACACATATTAATTACTTCACATAAAACTTGTAATAAATCATGGATTATAAACCCCAAATAACATCATAATCATGAATACAATCAAATTCAACATGAAATTCATGAAAACAATCAACTTGTAGTTTTAAAAGAGGTTCTTTAACTCCAAGAGTGGAAGGAAACCCTTGGATGAACACCTAACATACCTTGGTAATCAAATTCGTGAAGATTGATGGTGTGTTCTTGAAGCTTGAACTTGAAATTAAATGCCCTAGGGTTTGTTCTTGAGAGAAATTGAGAAAAAGTGAGTGGTTTTGTCCTTAGGATAGTTTAATCTCATGTTTTAGGGCTAAATAAAAGTGGGAATATGACCTAAATACCTCTCTGGATGCGGACTTTTAATTTCTGAAAAATGTACCCAGCGATGCGCAAATTGATGGGCTACGCATCGATATCACATTGGCTCACTGGAATTTGCACTTAATGCAGGGTAAAAAATCCATCGACGCGATAAGCGATGCGATGCGTCGAGATCGCATCGACTTACTATTTTTGACATCCAAACAAGCTTCTAACGAGGTCTGAAAAATCTAAAACTTGCCCGAGATTACCCATTGATATCCTTGATCATGAATCAACTTAAAAATAGACATTTTAAGGTCATAAGGGTTGTAAATAAAATCATGGTAATACCGAGGTCCTAAAATGCAACTAAGTGTCATTACTTAGCTGAAATTTTTTAAGTCTAGGACCTTTTTTCATACTCTAAAGGACTTAGTTGAGCTAGGATTTTGCGGGGTCTTACAGTCTTGTTCAATACCAATGGTCTATCCATGATTATACATATATAGATAGCGATGATGATCTATACTATTTGTATGATGAAGGATATTTCTCTAAATAAAACAGCTAATTTCTTTAAGTGATGATGATCTATACTATTTGTATGATGAAGGATATTTCTCTGAATAAAATAGCTAATTTCTTCAGACTTTTATATAGAAATTTATAAAGAATTCTCAGATTCTAGAACTGATTCAGAAGAATGAATCAAGAAATTGAAAGTGTAGAAGAAGAAAACACTTAGGTCATAGAAGCTGAAGAAGATCAGCGAGGATATGCTTTAAATGCAAAATTTGATGGAGAATTACTAAGGAAAATCCAAGGATTAAAAATTCAATCTTCGAACAGAAGATAGTTTGTTCAGCAGACTACAAAGAACTTTTTCTAGAAATAAAATCTCTTATCATGATTACCAAGAAATTGAAGAGGTAATAGAAATCACTCAGACCTCTGAAAGACATGAGCTCAATATTTTAACAAAGCCTATGATCGATCAAATCTTATGAAAGATTTTCGAAAAAAAAAAGAAAAAGATCAATTATGTTCATCTTGGAGGAATCTAGATAATAGTTAAATCTAGAATTATTTTTCATTTTGGGAAAATGTGTTAATTACACTAATGAAGAAAAATATTTAATCACCACAAATACCTTTTTAGGTAAGGTAGACAATTGGTTTAAAGGAGTATCAGAAGAATCAGAAAAAATCTTTAAAATAAGTGTTCTAGAACAATTTAAGAAATCAAGCAGAGCAGGAATAGACCATATAGTAAGATTTGTAGGATGTGAATTCTTAGGAAGCCAAGGAGATGTCTCTAAAGAAAAACATAAACAGAGGCCATTAACAGCTGAATGGCTAGAAAAACTTTCAAATTTTTAAAATGAGTTTCATCCATTATCAAGCTCTATATACAGTTACTAACTCAAATTATGGAAATGTCTATAAAAATAAAAGCTTGGTTGAAATTGATCAAGAATGCACAGGGATAGTAAGGACAGTTGAAGTAGAAATTCAACAAGCACAAATTCCA
>NC_061120.1:182599265-182606257 GCF_002878395.1 Capsicum annuum | reverse complement strand
TTGGGTCTTCTTCCACCCTTGGAGTTCAAGAACCCTTTTCAAAACTTGAATTATGATTCTCATGTTATGAATTGAATTATGCTCATGTTTGTGTTTTTTATGGGTTTCAAGTTAAGATCTTTTATGAGTTTCGTGAAATTAAGTTAGCATGTGCATTGAATTATGAATCTCTCATGTCAAAACCCTTGAATTTGCAAGTTGTATGTTGTAGTTATGATGCCCTATATGGTTAGTTTTCATATATAGAAATCATGCTCCCCAAATGTTTGATAAAATGTCCATATGAGTAAATTATGCATGGTAATGTATTGTTGTGTTGCTAAAGTTGTGATATGAGTTTATCAATTATGCTATCGAGTCCTGGGGGTATTTATTACTCAAAATCTAGTTGTTTACTTAGTTGCAGTAGTTATAAAATAGTCCTAGTAAAGATCAAGAACAGTAGTACTCAGTCAGTTAACAGAACTCAGTGAACTCAGTCCAGTTTAGTCAATGATTAGGGCCAGTTCATTCAAGCTTAGTACAGTCTAGTGATCAGTGTTTTTCAATTGAGAGTAGAATTTTGCACCGAGCAAACCTAGGGATGGGGACATTCTTGCCAGTTAGGGTTTGACCCTTAGTAGCAATCCCTGAGTTACAGAACTACGTAGCCAGCGTAAGGTAAGTCATCCCCCTGCCAGACTAGGGTTGACGCAATCATATATATATTTCATGAGTTTTCCTTCTAGATTAGGATTGACACAATATTTTTAGTAACTGGTAGTAAGGTGAAACACCCTTCCAATTGGGGTCACAGGTCAGACCCCAAATCAGTCTATATCGGGGTATGTTGGTTAGATGAACACTCCCACAATTATAATTTTAGTCTCAGTATTCAGTAAAGAACTCAGTCAGTTCTATAGAACCATGGCTATCAGTTATCAGTTACTCAGCCATCAGAATTCAGTACTCAATTTTAGTATAATCTCAGATACAGGATGTAAACCTATATGCACAGTATTACATGTTCAGTATGTTCAGCAGTTACAGTTTTACATGTACTCTCATCCAATTACTTCATGATGTTCATTCAGTCAGTTA
Organism: Capsicum annuum; assembly: GCF_002878395.1. Taxonomy (NCBI): domain Eukaryota; kingdom Viridiplantae; phylum Streptophyta; class Magnoliopsida; order Solanales; family Solanaceae; genus Capsicum; species Capsicum annuum. The sequence goes on along the minus strand of NC_061120.1, from coordinate 182,605,177 downwards.
TCATCTCATGCATATGAACTCATGTATATCAGTCTTACATCACTTAGCATACCAGTACATTCCACGTATTGATCGCATACTTTCTTTTGCGCTATGATGTCTCATATCATAGGTTTAGACACTTAGGTTCCTGACCATACTAGCAGCTCAAGCTATCAGCAGCAGTTATAGTGGTGAGTCCTCATATTTTGAGGACAGAGTTTATCTATTTTAGTATTTCAGTAGTTCAGTGGTTATTTCAGTCAGAGTTAGTTGGGGGTTTGTCTCATCAACTCCCTATTTAGACAGTTAGAGGCTTTCAGACTAGCATAGTTAGTTATTCAATTTTTAGATGTTATTATCAGTAAAAGAGTCCTTGGAAGTCTGAATTCTGCATGAAGTAGAGTCTTGTGTATACGTGTGTAGCGTGCCACATTTATGGATAAGAGGCTATGAGGTGTTTTTAGGAAAAAGTTCTCTTCTTTCAGTGTTCATATCGTGCGAGTGAGCATTAGCTCAAATTAAACTCTCTGTCTAATCCAACTTTTCCTTTAATTTACAGAACATACCTCCCAAAAAGACCAATGGAAGAAGAAATGGGAACCAACTAGCACCTCCGTCCGTTCAAGATGATCCCCTAAATGAGCATATTTCTCACGTAGAATTCAGAGCAGCTTTCACCACTCTATCCAATTCTCTGGCAGCTCAGAATGTTTGACCGGCTACTGTTCAAGCCAACCCAGCGGCCAATACTGCTGCAGCTAGAATTTGAGACTTTACCCGAATGAACCCTCCTTCATTTTCAGGGTCTAAGTCTGAAAAGGACCCACGGGAATTCCCTGACATGGTGTAGAAGGTAACATACAATATGGGGGTAACCGCTAGTGAGAGTACTGAGTTAGTTGCCTATTAGTTGCAGGATATGGTTCATTCATGGTTTAAGCAGTGGAAGGTAGATAGAGGCACCGATACAGGGCCTGTAGAATAGGGAGAGTTTGCTACTGCCTTCTTAGATAGGTTCTTTCCATTGGAGTTGAGAGAGGCTAAGGTGTTAGAGTTTATTAACCTAAAGTAGGACAACAAGAGTGTGAAAGATTATTCCCTCAAGTTTACTCAGTTAGCTAGGTATGCTCTTTATGTGGTAGTTGATAGCAGGTCTTAGATGAGTAAGTTTATGTCTGGTGTGTCTGATAGTGTGGCCAAGGAGTGTAGGATTGCAATGTTGATTAAGAAGATGGACTTGGCTAGGTTGATGGTCCATGCTCAGTAGATTGAGGAACAAAATACTAAGAAGAAAGAGAGGGAAAACAAGAGAGCTAGAATAGGTAGCTTTAGTTTTGCTCAGACAAAGTCAGAAGGTGGTAACCATCCTCAATTCTGCCCAAAATCTTTAGTCCCAACTCCGTCTTCGACTAGTGAGCCAACGCCCAAATTCAGGAATGATAATAAGGATCAGGCGCTAGCTCTAAATCTTAGGGTAGTGTGAACAGTGTCTAAACAAATTCTCTTTGTCAGAAGTATGGAAGAAATCACCAAGGTATCTGTAGGGCTGGCAGAGACGTGTGTTTTGGGTATGGTAAGCCAGTTCATAAAATCAAAGAGTGTCCTCAGGTGGGTTCACAGAGTTAGCATAATCATCACCAAGCTTAGTCTATTTTCCCATCTCAGCAGGGTGCCACTTCCAGTGCCACCAATGGGCAACTCCCAAATAGGCTCTATGCACTCCAGTCCCAATAGGATCAAGAAATTTCTCCTGATATGATCACTAGTACGTTATAAGTTTACCATTTACATGTTTATGCTTTGTTAGATCCAGGAGCTTCTTTGTCCTTTGTAACTTCTTATTTAGCTGTCAACTTCAGAGTCAGTCCCAAAATCTTAGTAGAACCCTTCTCAGTCTCTACCCCAGTGGGTATATCTATCATAGCCTAACAGGTATACAGGAACTATCCGGTTATGGTATCTCAAAAAGTTACTTCAGCAAACTTAGTAGAGTTAGAGATGATGGATTTTGACGCTATTCTCGACATGAATTGATTTCATTCTTGCAATGCCTCAGTTAATTGTAGAAACAAAAATGTCTCCTTCCAGTTTTCAAATAAACCTGTCCTAGAATGGAGGGGTAGTACTACAGAGCTTAAGGGTCAACTGGTTTCATACCTTAGAGCGAGAAAAATAATATCCAAGGGGTATGTCTATCATTTGGTGCGAGTCAAAGACTCTAGTTACAAGACTCCTAATCATGAGTTAGTTCCAATCGCAAGTGAATTTCCAGATGTGTTTCTCGAAGATCTCCTCAGAGTTTCTCCCAAAAGGGAAATCGACTTTGAAATAGACCTTCTTCCTTATACTCAACTCATCTCTATTCTACCAGACAGAATATCTTTAGCTGAACTTAAAGAGTTAAAAGAATAGTTGAAAGATCTCTTAGACAAAGGATTTCTCAGGTCCAGCGTATCTATAATGCCCCAAAAATGGTCCCATGATGTCAGACAGTGCTTAAGACCACAAGTGATCCTAAGTTAACCCTTCTACTGGCATAACTCATAAGCAACTGAATAAAATACATAAATCTGATCGAAATGAGTGAGAGATAACTCTTTTTTAAATTTGATCAATATAGAACTAAATTAAAATGTTTACAACTCTGCTTTTACAAAATAATACAGAAATCAAATACATTAACTCTACTGACTGTCTATGAAGCCTCTACTAGTATTGACTATAGGTAGCTGGGACATGACCCTCAACTATCCTAAATCAATACAACTGAATAAAGAAAAATACAATACTTCTCAAACTATATGACTGACTCGAGCCCTTGAATCAAGAGGACTCATCACCTGCTGACTGAAAACTGCAAACTGTCTAAATATGGTATGTGTGCTACAACTGAACTAATACCTATATTATGAGATAATGTAGCACATAGACATATATGTGGATTACTACATTGAGGATGTACTGAGTATATCGGGGTGAATGCATAAGTAAAAACATCATCTCATCATCAAAATTTGTAAAACAATGCATCTTAAATGTAAATGACTCACATAAACTGAAATATCCAAAATATTGAAAATAATAATCATGAGAAGCAACTCATGCTTTATAAATCTAGTGAATCATAACATTTAATTCTAAAAGCTATACTTGTATTCTGTCTGCAAATCATACTGTCTAAGTGTAGAAAGAGCTCACTTCTGAAATCTAAAATCTAAAATTTGTAGTCTGTAACTGTTATCTTTCTGTAAAGCATAATTTGAGTAAATTGTGAGCCTTTACACTTAGTTTTCTAAAAACTTTTCTATCATTCTTTTCTTTTAGTTAGCAGGGAGAAATACTTTTAGAAACTATTCTGAAAATCTTCACTAGGAAAAACACTTTATCTTAAGGGTTTAGAAATCTGAAAACTTATTCTGCATGGGAAAAATTCTTTATCAGAAGGAAGGTTCTTCTAACTGACATAAACCATATAAGCTATCATGGAGTCCAACGTCTCTTTCCCTTAAGGGGAAAATCTCATGTTGCGGAGAGGTGTCATACTCTTTCCAAGGAGAATAACCTGAGCTAAGTGATCACATCTATAACTGTCATCCATATAGAAATGGGAATACTGAATCTGTACCTGCATAGGCTCGTAGTTCTAGAAAAGTAGGATGCACTAAACCCACACTTTTTGCTCGGTGCTAAATACTATTCCCTTAATAATATGCTCATTCTGTAGGAAAATCCACTTTAAAAAGTCATAATGTTTCATACTGAAAGCTAACTGTGCATCTATTTATTCAAAACTGAACTAAGCTGTAAAGCGGATTCAGTGTCTTGGCTAAAGATCAAAAGATCAAATCTTTATTCAAAGTTATCTATAAACATATATATCATGGTATGCTAAAAAAACATAATCATTCTTGAAATAGTAATAACCAACTAGGGATTGATAACCAATGCTTTAAATTAATGTCAAAACATCATAAAGTTCATGCTTGATAATGTAAATATTCATAATTCAACCCATAATCTAGAAAATATAATCATACACATCAATTTACGAAAGTAGACATGTAATTCAACATCAAAAATACTTAAAAAATCATAATCTTCAAATAGCAATAAATGGGTATGAACCCTAAATTGAAATTCATGTAAAATCATGTAAATTTGTAATTTAAAACTAGTTTTAGGCACAAGGATGAAAGATTTATCCTTGTTCAAAATCTCACATACCTTGATTGACGACTAAATGGAGAAACTTGAATTTTGATTCTTGAAGATGGATTCTTGATTGTCTTGATTTGGGAATACTCAAGTGAGAGCTTTCTTGAAGAAACAATGGTGGAATTTGGGGGATTCTTGAACTTAAATATTGAAGCCTAGGGTTTTCATTGAGAAAGACTTGATGAATAATGAGTATATTGTGCTCAATAATGCACTTAATCATTTGTTTTCACGATTTGGGGATATGGCCAAAAGACTAAACTGCCCTTGGGATTTGAAATTCATAACTGGATTACCGATAAAGGACTTACTGTGATGTGGTAGTGGGACACCATGATACTGTAATACCCCATATTTTTGTGCTAGAATTCTTACCGTCGTTCCTGCGCATCTAAGCTCTAATCCAAGTGATTCTCACATGAATACAAGTTTTATGATCATTACCCTAGTCTATGGAGTAGTTTAGAGGTGAAAAATGTTCATAGCAATGACCTAGAACAAAGTTGAGTTAAGACCAATTGATTCATCCAAAGTTTGACATTCGATTCTACAAAGGTCAACTTTAAATGTGAATATCTCTTAATATACATAGAATTTTTCATACCAAGACCTATCAAATTTTAGATAATTGAATTAACTTTCCAACGATACCAATTTCGTAAAAATCCAATACCCGAGCGAAGATTTATGCCCATTTTTTAAGAGGCAGTAAGGGTGTGCGATGGGCAATGCACCGCCCAATCAAATGTGTACGATTGGGACTATGATGCACACTTAAATGTCTGCCATAAGGTGTGCGATGAACACCTTAAGGTCTGCCATGGGTTATGCGTCGCATACCTCACTTCCAAGTGCCAAAAACACCCCTATATATGTCTATAACACGGGATTAAACTCCCACAACATCAAAATAAGTTTACTTTCTCTCAAAATCACCAAGAACAACCTTTAGGGTTTCAACATATAAACCCCAATAGTTAGAGATTCAACCGTGAGAATCCTATAATTTTTACATATTCGGAATCCCCGTTACGAAGGCTACGAGGGACACCCAAAAGTTCGTGAATAGCATTACGTCATTCAGAAAGTCATTCAAAGCTTCAATTTTAAGGTATGTGGGGTTTTTCAACAAGAACACTCTTTCGTTCTTGTGCCCAAAAATACTTTCTTTTACGAAGTTATGGATTCATATGTTTTACTATGATTTTGAAGCATAAACTTATATCTTATATTGATTATCATGAGATTATGATATTTTTGATATATTAGGAGCGTAATTATATGAGAATGATGATATTTTGTGCCTTATAATTGAATTTTCCAGATTTTGAAGGGATTTATATATGTTTATAATGTAAAGCTTGAATCTTGAAAAGTTTTAATATTATATTGAGACATGAGTTTTGAACTCTATTTGAGATTGTTGTTTTAAAGAAATCATATGTTATAAACACCTTGAGTTTGAATGATTTGAGATGATGAGAAGCTTTGACCTTTCGGACGTAAAAAGGGGTGTTTTTGAACCCGAGATGAGAAAAGAAATCCACTTTTATTGATTATTATGAAAAGGGTAGCAAGATGGCTCCCGTTGTGAATTGTTGAACTATTTATTAGTGGATTTTATTTTGAAAAGATCTGAGCTAAGTTTGCGAGTAGTCTTTAGCACCGAGCGGGAGGTATAGCTATTTTGGTACTTTCCTAGAACTATGTGCCCC
>NC_061120.1:182577863-182596265 GCF_002878395.1 Capsicum annuum | reverse complement strand
TTGAACTGTTTATTAGTTAATTTTATTTTGAAAAGATCTGAGCTAAGTTCGCGAGTAGTCTTTAGCACCGAACGGGAGGTATAGTTGTTTTGGTACTTCCCTAGAACTACGTGTCCCCGTAGGATGTGAGCCTGAGGCTGATTTATATAGTGATCACTAGTGTTTGGATTGATGATTTAAGGTCCTACTCCGATGGCAAGGAATAGGGAGACTCTTCCCAACGTGGGTAGAACGTTGGACTCCAAGTAGCTCACATGATTTATGTTGGTTGTAAGAGACTCCCAGTGTGTGTGCGTGTATTATTCTATCTGAGATGAAAATATAATCGCTTGAAAGATTGAGTTTGAAAAAGTCATTATTTTCAAAAGATTTAAAGACAATATATTCTAAAGAAAATTGTTTTGAAACTTGATTACTCTATATGTTTGAAACCAAGGAAGAAGTGAACTGAGAACTTATTGTAATGACTCACTTGTTTTACTTTACATGTATTATTCATCCATGATTTTGATGATTTAATTCGAGTTAAGTGAGTCATTTATATCAGCATGCATAATTTTATAAACTGAGATAATATTAAGATATTATTTTATATATGCATTGCACCCCCATATGCTCGATACATTTCCATGGTACTGACCCACATATTCGTATGAGGGCTACATTTTCTCGAAATATAGGTACAAGTTATAGTATGCACCTTCAGATCCAGTCAGTTCGTGGTATCCAGTCAGTAAGTGATGAGTCCTTTTGATTCAAGGGCTTGGGTTACTTATGCAGAACTAATAGTGTTGTATTTTTTTTATTCAGTCTTATTGAGTTGGGATAGTCGAGAGTCATAACCCGACAACCTATAGTCAGTACTAGTAGAGGTTTCATAGACAGTCAGTAAATGTTGATGTATTTCGTTTCAGTTTTGGTTGTAAAAGTAGAGCTGTAATCTTGTAAATCTAGTTATGTATCTATCATATTCAGAAGTGAGTTATTTTCCGCAGATTTGTATAGATCTATACTTTCTGTTCAGTTGCTTATGAGTTATGCTAGTATAAGGGTTAGCTTGGGTTCACTTGTGATCCTAAGCACCGTGTGACGTCTCGGGACCCGATTTCAGGCATTACAGATACCAATCGCGATGCAGTGGAATCGTGGTGACTCACTGGATTGTGATAATTGTTGTTTTGGGATTCACATCGATGTAGTGAAATCGCGGTGACCCTCTAGAAATTGACAAATATTGAATTGGCCTCTACCGCAAGCAACGAGACTTACATCGCTATTTCCACCGCGACACGATGGTATCGCGGTGGCTTGCTAGAATGAAGGTCCAAACACTGTCAACACTAAAAAAGCCATAACTTCTCAACCGAATGTCAGATTTGGGCGAATTTGGTATTGATAGAAAACTCATTAAATTTTCCACACAATAGTAAGTCTAAATCTAGAAAATACCGCATGAAATAAAAGGTATTCATATTTGAAGCAAATCTTTGACATTCTAGAGACAGTTTAAAGCTAGGAAAATTACGGGGTATTATAGTATCTCCTTGGGGTGCACCAGTTCTATTTGTGCAAAAGAAAGATGGTTCTCTTAGAATGTGTATAGACTACCATCAGTTGAATAAAGTCACTATCAACAATAAATACCCCCTTTCTAAAATTAATGACTTTTTCAACCAACTTCAGGGTGCTAGTTACTTTTCTAAGATAGACCTCAGATCCGGCTATCATCAGCTAAGAGTAAGGGAATGTGACATTGCGAAAACAGCTTACAGAACTTGGTATGGCCACTTTGAGTTTCTAGTCATGTCATGTGGTCTAATCAATGCCCCAGCAGCTTTTATGGACTCGATGAACCACGTGTTCAAGAAGCACTTTGACATGTTCGTCATAGTCTTCATCGATGACATTCTTGTCTACTCCCGCAGTGAAAATAACCATGCAGACCATCTCAGAATAGTATTGCAAACTCTCAGATCCCATCAGTTGTTTACCAAATTCAGTAAATATTAATTTTGGCTAAGGTCAGTAGCTTTCCTTGGTCACATAGTTTTCGGTGATGACATTACCGTTGATTCTCAGAAGATCAAAGCAGTGAGAAACTAGCCGAAACTCATCTCTCCATTAGATATCAGGAGTTTTTTAGGTTTGGCTGGATATTACTGATGGTTTGTTGAAGGATTTTCGTCTATTGCATCCCCCATGTCCAGATTGAATCAAAAAAAAGTTAAATTTTAGTGTTCAGATTCTTATGAGAAGAGTTTTCAGGAGTTGAAGACTCAACTCACTAAAGCCCCAATTTTGACTTTATCCGATGGTTCAGATGGATTTGTTGTATATTATGATGCTTTCAGAGTTGGCTTGGGGTATGTTTTGATACAGAGGGGTAAGGTTGTGTCCTATGCCTCTAAAAAGCTTAAACCCCATGGAAAGAATCATCCCACCCATGATTTTGAGTTACCAGCTGTTATTTTTACCTTAAAAATTTGGAGGCAATATTTGTATGGGGTGCATGTTGATATATTCACAGACCACAAAAGCCTACAGTATGTGTTTTTGCAGAAAGACCTAAACTTGCGTCAGAGAAGGTGGTTAGATTTGTTGAAAGATTATGACATCAGTGTTCTGTATCATTCAAGCAAGGCCAATGTAGTGGCAGATGCCCTCAGTAGGTTGTCCATAGATAGTGTTACTCACATTGAGGATGGTAAGAAGAAGTTAGTTCAGGAAGTTCATCAGCTTCCCAGACTAGGTGTCCGTTTGGTTGATTCGGCTGAGGGAAGTGTTTGGGTGCAGAATAGTTCAGAGTCTTCTTTAGTTTCTGAGCTAAAAGAAAAACAGGACAGAGATCCCAGTTTAGTTAAGCTGAAAGAGTCAGTCAGAGACCAAAAAGTAAAGGTTTTATCCCAAGGGGAAGATGGTGTTTTGCGTTGCCAGGGTAGGCTATGAAATAATATTTTTTTGTTTCATTATTTTTTTTGAAAGTATGTGCTTCGTAAAGATCAGAAGAATAAGAAGAATGGAAATAACTCATTTCTTAACTTCGATTGATTCCCACAATTAGTATTATGCATAGGAGTCACCTCAAATTACTTTCAAATAAGAACTAAGTCAACTCAAAAGTAATAACTATAGTTATAAATGGTACCTCAGATATACTTAAGTTTTATACAAGATATATATGGCTTGCTCCAAATCAAGCATTTAGATTACTCTTATCCTCATGTTTTTAGTGTCATTACAACAACTAAAGTCCTAATTCACTCACCATAAAAGAATGTAGATTTTAGGACGTTTAAGAAGCACTTACACTCAAAAAGATATTCAATTGATGCAATGAGATACCATAAGCTTGGCCATCATGTAAGTATCCACTAATGTGAGAACACTCAAAATAAAATCAAGTAGGACTTGGCATTGGCTTGTAGTGTTAGCTTAGGGATGGGTAGGATATTCATTTGGGATAAAGTGACTATTCCCTCCTTAAGCATTGTACTTTGCTCTCAATATATTCCATTTTACAGTTGATCTTCATTTGATTTGCTGCTTCTTTTTGTCATTTTTTTATTTCTTTTCCTTCTTTCAAAGTTAATTTTTGAGTTACCTTTTCTTTTTTTTTGGAGTTTTTTTTAACTCTTTGTCGAATGATTTTCTTTCTTTTTTTTCTTTTCTTTTTTCTTGGCGTGAAAATTTTTGTTTGTCTATAGCTTTGTTTGAACATTTGCATATTTAATTACTTCGCCATCTGATTTAGATCATTAACAATGCACTGAGGGAGATAGGGCCAAATGAGGGACTGTGCATTTATGCACTCACAAAAGATATAGGCTAAGATTTAGGTATCAAATAATAGTTTTTATGCTCAAAAAGGGAAGTTTAGGGATTGCATTTTATTCGGTAGCCTTTAAAGGCACAATCGAGTCAAAGAAAGCCTACAATCCTCTCCCAAGTTAAGTGTTGCTCAAAATTTTGCCTCAACAAATATTTAGGCCAAGTTCTAGATCAACAGAACGATACCTTTGAATTTTCAATCTAAACTTCACCACACAATGCACATGAAACAATGAGGTAAGATTTATTTTAAACTTGACTTAGAGCAAGAAAATTTTATAAGTGCAACTTTAGTATAATTAGAGGTACCAAAAGAATTTATAGTTCACAACCAAGTTGGTCCACTCCATAATGTCTCATAATTTATTTATTTTTTAATTCATATTTTTAAGTATGTTGGTACCAATTAATTCAAGATCTTTTTTTTAGATGAGACCAAATCCAAAAGAAGAGTTGCTTACGTATCTTGTTGAACAAGAATTAGGTCAAATGTAGTTCAAGAAGCTTAAAATATGAAGCAAGAACTTTTTTTTTCTTTTTGAATTTTGAATAGGGAGGAAAAACTTTTCTTTCTCTTTTATTATTATGAAATTTAATAAGGACATTTTTTTTTTGAAATCTTTATAAACACCTTTTTTTTATACTTTGTCTAAGGATTTCTTTTTTAAGAAGGCTAATGTCCTTTATTTATTTTTATTTTTTTAAAAAGAGAAAAAAAAAATAAGAAAATTTATTTCCAAATTGAATGAGGATCACCGAGCCCAAAAAGGGTTGCCTACGTATCTCATTAAGATGAGAATCAGGTGTGCGTAGTTCGTGCAGATTGGGGAAAACTCGATAATTTAGAAAACTAGTTTTTTCTTTTATTTGTGAAAGTAAACTTCGCTCCTCATTTGGGTTTCGATAAAGAATAGATTTTAAAGACTAATTTTCACCATCTCTTACGTTAATGGATCCTGAAACCGATCAATATTCGAAACAGCTTGACAGTTAATGCAACTAGTTGCATAGAAAATGGATAGTCTTAAAAGAGGGTACTTTTAGACATTCAAAACCTTTGTCGAGCCGCCACTAAGTCAAAAATGCATGTGATGCAAATCAAGCGAAGTCTAATAGGGATAATCATGTCTAAGTTTCAGTTCTACTAGGTTAAACCTGATGGAGGTAGATGTCTAGACTGGTTGTAAAATGAGTGGACAACTCGAGTCAGGCAGGGACAGCTTACCGGGTAGCAGTGTTTTTCGGCCTCACCATTGGTCCTTCCCATCCTAAATCATGTGTGACTATAGAATCCTTTCAAGGAGCATTGCCTCATCTCTGGTATCTCAAGGCTCAGGAGCGTATGCCACATCTTCAAATATAAAGTATCTCAGAAAATTCAAATGGGTGTGTGAGAGAAGACAGTTTATATTGCAATTCAAATAATATCAAAGCAACAAACAATTAGACACATAGCATATTTCGGCCAACAAATACAATATCAAAAATTACATAAAGCCAAACAAGTTAATATAAAAGCTTGAATTTTGATTATCCCCAGTAGAGTCACCATCTATCACACCCTTACTTTTACCGCCCTAACCTCGCTAGGGAGTTGGTTTTAGAGAAAATGGGTTTTTCCAATTAAAGCGACATTTGAAAAGGGATTATTTATTTTACAAAGCCGCCACTTAGAATTGAGTTTGGGTATTCCAAGTCACCTTATTGAATCCCTATTCAAAAGAAAATAACTCTTTATTGGTCTGTGAAAATACAAGATCGGGTAAGGAATTTTGTTGATCGAGGGGAATGTATGAGGCACCCTACGAGTCTCGTGGTTCTAGAATGGTCACTTTAATGACTTGTGTCTGGCTTAAATTAATCTTTTGGATATAGAATATTCTGTTGTCCCTAAAGTTACTTATATCCTGCTTTTAATTTATTTTAGATTATTTAATTATATTAATGCGTGGCTTGCCGGTGGTAGTACTTTCCGGTCATACCATAAGTTTTGATAAATTTCTCATGCCTTTGATGCATTTATGGATCGTTCCCATTTTTCCCAATTGTTAGAGTTGTGACCCGAATTATGTTGAGCCGACCTTGAAAGTTTCACGTGCGACTCATATTTGTGATTTTCAATGTGGTCTGTCGTGGTAGCATAGGGATCGGGCTGATAGGCCCGATCTCGAAGCCCACCACTGATCTCGATGGGGTTGCGGTGGCGAAGTCCCCGCAGTATGGACCTTTATGTTTTTGGGCCTAGGACTTATTTGTATGCACGTATTATATAAGTACATTTAGTGGATTATTTTGTGCATCCAGAAAATACTCATTCTCCATATTGTACTTCTCTCCTTTCATTATAGTGAAACATCCTCTGCCTCTGCCCATGGTTTTTCCCGCAAGGGTTTCCACGTAAATCTGTGTGTTGTTCTTGTTTTCTTTTACTTGTGGTTTGCTTACTCTATTCGAATCTTAACACCAATCTAAATAAGCACCAAACATGTTTCAAATCTACCCAAACCAATTAGATCGGCCTCAAATGGTATAGTAAATTTTATTATAACGAATGGTCAGTAGCAGGGCTTTCCAACTTCATCGTTAATTATCACTTGCAATAGCTAATTTCTTCATTCAATGAGCTAAGAAAACTAATCCATTCTTTATAAATAATTCCTTTTACTCTTTTTTTTTACAATAATTTTTAAAGGGATTATGCAATAAATCTCTATCATGCTTAACATCCGTCGAACTAGTATTAGATTATTTAGGCCTTAAATTTTGGTCTAGGTCCTCAAGTATCTTATAGAGTACACCTTCCTCTTGATATTTCAAACTAAGAAAACCATTTATCTTCTCTTTCACATAAGATAACATTTTGTGTAAAAAAAAATATACAAAGAGATGACAAATTATACACATGCATGGTATTAATAGCAATAAGTTAAAGAATCAGAATGAATACCAAAGCTATTTTAGGATTTTTACAACTTAAGTTGTAAATATATGTCAACTTATCGTGATAAAAAAAAACTTATTGAAGTTACTTATATCACCAAACTCCTTTTAAACTTTCATAAGCATTGCCATTTGAAGGATAAACTTTTATTTTGAGCATCACTACACAACAAACACGTAGTGGAGAATAAATTGATCGACCAACAGAATTTTTATTCATGAATTTCTTAATTATTTTGCAGCTCATCATTATTTAACATATTTTAATGACAATAATTTTTTTTGACTTGACTAAATTGTAGACTATGGCTAAAGGAATAACAAAGATTGATATGAAATTGGACTAATGTCAACTAATCACATAATTAGCAGGTTCTACTTATAGAAGATAAAAGAATTTCACAAAACCAATTTATCATTAAATACTTAACGAACATAAATAGTGTCGTATTATTAGAATAAAAGAACAATTCAACAATGTCATTTTCAACTATGTTATTAACAATACACTTTAAACTATTGAATAGCAAAAAGTTTTAATTTCATATAAAATGATTTTTCAATAAAACTATGATCCGCGTAAAAATATTAAACAAGAGAAGTAATAATTGAAAGAAACCTTCAAATTCTTGTCGATTAACGATGAAGAGTGATGAACAATCTACAAAGTTCCAAAGCAAGAAAAGCTAAGTTCAAATCCACAAACTCAGAACTGTAAACGGAATCCTCAAACTTCAACTATTGCTTCTTTCTCGTCCTCCCTTTGTTATCACTTTTCTTGTTCCTTTTGGTGTTTTTCAATGTTGTTTTCTAGTCTCTTCCCTTGTCATGTGTTGTGTGTATGTTTATATAATGGTGTGTGCATGCGTGTTGTGTGCACGTGTGTTGTGTGCAGGTTGTAGACGTGGGGAAGTTGAGGGAGATATGTGAGTGAATGTGGGGAAGTAGGAGACGTGGGGGTGGGTTGGTAGTTTAGGATTAGGATTTTTTTTTAATTAAGAATATAAATAAAATGGTAAAATTTATTTAAAACTAAAAATATAGATAAGTTGAATAGTTAGTCTTAGAATTAAAAAATTAATATCATTAGATTATTTATTAAAAGTTAAAAGAAGAAAATAAATATAATTAATTATTTTTTTTGGTAAATAAATAATTAATAATAATAAAAATAAAAGCTTATTTAAAAAGTGACTTTGTAGTTTTCAAAACTTTTAAACCAACTTTGTAAAAATAGGATGAAATCGGAATATCTAATTTAGACCTAAAATAAAATATATGTATTAAACATTAAAAAATGGTGTAAAATATTCAGTTTGGTAAAAAATTAGGTGTTTACAAAACTATGCAGGAGACTTCATCCCAAAGAACTGGATATATCGAGCATCTTCTAACGGAAGTCTATTTGGCATATATTTAGCCTTATTATTGTTATGGTACTAACTCGAATAGTCTTTTCCTTTCTTAGATTTGGGGAGGAAATTATCTTTTTGTATAGGCCCTGTGGAGGAACTTCCCTCTTCTTTTGGATTCTTAAAGTTTCCTTGTTATCCTCCCGTATCTCCACTGTTCATGAAAACCTGGTAATTTTGATCTTTTAGATCAAGTTCTTCTAATGCATATATTAACTCGTCTATATCATTCATCTTCTCTCGATATTTCTTTTGCTTCTTTAATATCTGATTCTACTATTTTATTTTTAGAACTAGAACCTTCTTCTAGTTTATTATTAGAACTATAATCTAATTCTTCTTTTCGCTTTTTTTTTCGGAAAACTAGATATAATACTTTCATCAAGGCTTCCTTTTTTGTATATGCCTTTATTAGAGAATGTAGGAGTAAAAATTTCTTTCCTAATTTTTTATCAAAGGCGTCAGCTTTTTCGATAAGATTATTCACTCTTATAGGAGAGTTGTCCTTAATAGTTTTGATTTCTTTTTCTATTAGGTTAATTTTAACTACTATATGCTTTTGCATTTCTATAAGGTCATCAAGTTTTTGTAAAATTTCGTTATTACTTATAGAGTATTATAAATTATGTTTGAGCTTATGCTCATAATAATAAATCTCCATTTCTAATTGAAATATAATTTTTCTTTGAGAAAATAATGATTTTTCACAAACTCCTGCGAATAGGTTATATTCGTATCGATTTTTTTCGAAAAATAAGCTCTTGTCTTTGTATGATTCATAATATACAAAGAAAAGCTAAAAGAATCAACACCCAAATTTGCTGTGAAGATACTAAAACAGCATCACAATGGGATGTTATGAGAAAAATCCTTTAAAAAAAGAAAGAAAGAACAAAGGGTTGGTCAAAAGGAAATATATATATCCAAAAGAAATTACGTATCGAGAAAAAGGTACTATAAAAAACGAAGAAACTTCAAAAGGATATCCACGAAAAAATGTAAGTGTTACAATTGTGGAGAAGAAGGCCACAAACGTTACGAATATAACAAAAAGAGAGTTAAAATCTCAAAAATAAATAGAGAAGAAATTGATTCTGATTTAGAATTATAACGTCCATCAAAAGTAATGACTTTTATATAGAAATTTATGTAGAATTCTCAGATTCTAGTACTGATTCAGAAGAATTGCTACCAAATAGTATTTAAATGAGCACAAAATAGTCCACAATCTTCGCAAAATAATCCACATGACAAGACACCAAACGGAAACAACAAACACAAACTTAAACGAAAAAGAAGATAGGTAACTTGACACAAAGAGAATACAAAATATAGCAACTAAAGAGTATATTAAAATCTAAAACCTCTACAAATCACATTAACAAGCACCAAATTCTTACGGTGACCGCTAAGGGAATCAACTCCACCTTACAACCACCGTTTCTAAGCAAAGATCAATAAAAGCTTTTCTAAGCCCTACACTAATGGCTTATCCAAGCCCTACACTAAGGATGTTACACTCTCAAAGAGATAAGAAGTCTTTTACATATTCATCATTCAAAAACTCAAAAGCAAATGACTTAATAGAAGACTATATAGAGGCTAGATTATTACATAACAAAAATGACCACAGTACCCTTAATGAAAGGGTTGGCCATGAAGTGTCCTTCTAACAAAGTGTGATCCCCAAAACACCCTTAATGAAGGGTTCTTCTTTAATGCTCCACAACCATGGGGTCATTCTTCAACACTTGTAGTATCGGCCCACGCAATCTTCCACACACGGGTTTGCCTTATTCATGCTCAAAACAGGTCCTCCATGCATGTTCTTGTGTCCTCGAGGTGACCAAGTCTTGAGTCTTTATGCGTTGGCATCCAATGACGTCTTCAAAAGCATAGATGGCCATTTGGATCGTATCATCCTCCCCTTCTTAAAAAGGATTCGACCTCGAATCCATACCTTGCAAAACTAAAGAAAGGACAAATAAGCACAACTTCCTAATGACATAAGGGTTAGGCTTAGTACAACAAATAACATCATCATTATAACCATGAATCTTTTGTATTAGTCATGAAAAGTTTAGTAAGAATGTTACAAAGGAAATGGCGATGACAAGTATCATGAGATAAAGAAACTACAAAGGTCGTAATGGTATCACTAAGTCCAAAAAGTAAGGCTACCCTTGTCTTAGGAACTATAAAGCACAATATTTTCATTACCTCTTCAAGTGGCCTCATCAAACGTGGTGCCACTATTGGTATCAAAGTCCACCAATCCCACATAATTTTGTCATTCAAACAAGTAGACCAACCAATAAGACCTATACCTCTATTTAATGCAAACCCAAAACTAGCATGAATGTCATCATAGGCAAAGAGGTAGTATAGGAAAGAATCAAGAGTAAAGACATGCACGGGTGAAGACAAAGCATTTAAGCACATACACTCTCCTTTCTTCAAACAAATAGATAACTTGTCATTCACAAGTTGGGATTCATGCAATTTAAGCAAAAGTGTGTCAAGCAAGGATGCACATTTAGAAACATTACCCCAAGGAATCAATGACACCTTTGCCCTCGGGTTGTCAAGAAGGACTATACATTCCTTACCCTGAAGAGTACTCTCATCTTGCAAAAAGAGATTTCCATATTTAGGAGGAATGTTGTCACACCATAGTGGGTTAGCATATAGGCTATAGCCTTCAAGACAAGCTATATCATCATTCTCACCACTAGGTTTATTGGGAGTGATTATACCATCTTCAAACAAGACATTATACCTAAAGAGAGTATGATCTATCCTGCGGGTAGATTTGGAACAAGTAAGTTCACTATCTAAAAGTTCATTATCAAGTTTTAAAGATGTTTCAAGCACATGATTATCCCTATGAGCCAAGCAAATATTAGAATCAAAGGGCAAGCTCACGGGTCCACTCCTATTCCTTTGATCAACATTTTCAACATCATCACACACTTGAGATTCATTAATCACATCACACACATCCTCGAGTGGTGGGTAATTTTCACGCAAAAGTTGATCAACATAAATTTTACAAAACGATGTACTTTTATTCAATACAATGGTTTCAACACTAGGTGGACATAAATCGATCTTAGAAGAAGGGTCGATTCGGTCATCAATAGGATCAACTAGTGTATCCACACTCACAACAAGTACATCATCATCAAGTGGCAAAGAAACAATGGACTCACATAAGGAAAGCTACAACTCACACTCAATGGGCTACTATCCACACAATTATCATTCGCATGTACAAAAGTGTAAGAGTTAGCTATTTTACCTTGACGTTCATGAGTATGTCCGTATTTACCTCGGTGTGAAAGTCCATCACAAGCTTGGGAAGAAACTTCCTTCGGGAAGCTCTCATCATAAGTTGTTTAGATAATTGTATTTTGAGGGAAGAGTTTGGGTAATAATGGACGTATAATTTCAATGTGCCGTTGCATATCTTCAAGATCGTCATGGATGCGATTACACGTGGCCTTAAAATTATGGGGAGCCATGGTACCTAAACAAAAAAAAGACAACAACAAACAAAAGAAAACAAACAAGATTAGTAGTAAAAGCTCCTTACCAACACTCGATACACTCACCTTTGTGATTCTTACAATTGGAGCGGCGAATATTAAAAGTTGCTTATACTCCGGTAGTCAATAAGATATCAATCCTACTTGGCGGCCGGAATGGATTCTTGTTTTGATTGACTCAAGACACAAAACAAAATTCACTTACGAACTTGAAACAAAGAAGTTACTACGAGTTACAAACGAGAAAAGCTCACAAATAATGAAGACACGAGAGAAACATATTCAAAACTAATTAACAACCTAGTAGGTGATTACTAGTTTGTCTATTAGTACTAGGATCAAGAAAATTGAAACAAAAGAAACAAGAAATGAAACTTAAAAATCTGAAATTTTGAGCCTAAGGGTCGTTTTTTGAGGGTGATGACATGGCAACCTCCTATTAGACGTCAAAATTGTTGAAAGTTTGAGAAATTTTCTTGTCTTCAAATTGTATTGATCAAATTCCAAGTGGGGAATAGTGGAATTTCGGATATGGGAGGGTAAAAACAAGACTTTGGAGCCCTTTTTTCAAGTTCAAAAAGTGTTTGACTTTTTTGCACCTTTTTGGCTAAACACCTTTTTGAAAGACTTTTGGCTCTTTCCCTTTTTGTAAGTCTTGGTAGGTGGACTTTCTCCATTTTGGCAAGACAACTTTTGAAACCCTTTTGTCCCCTTTCCCTTTTGGATGTCTTAGATTTGTGTCTTTCAAGACTAACAACAAGACACACTCTCTTACTTCAATTTCTAAGATCAAACTACCATTTCTCTTCAACAAAATATGAAGATGGTGAAGAACACCAAGAACACAACTTTTGAATCTTGGAGTTCTACGGTTCAAGTTGGATCCCACACATCAACAACACATTTTTCAAGCTCTAAACCTCAACAACAACATCAACAAAACGTTTTTAAGCCACAATCTCAACAAAAAACTTTAATAACACTCTTTTAAGCCATCAATCCTCAAAAAAACAGCAACCTTCATAGTTCATAAAACTCAGAATTGACTCAAAATTTAGATCTAGACTCTATAAGTGTTAGTGAAGAAGGAACTACCACTAGAAACAACAAAAATACAAAAAACACAAGAAAATCAAGCCTCAAATCTCGGCCCAAACACAAAAACGGGACAGATTAATTTTTTTTTGCGTTTTTCAGTTTTTTCAATAATATTTTTGTGATTTTTCAAGATAGCAAGCCCAAGATTGATCTCGTGGGAACGAAATCAATGATGGCTATGATACCAAATGATACCAAACAATATTTAAATAAGCACAAAATAGTCCACAATCTTCGCGAAACAATCCACACGACAAGACACCAAATGGAAACAACAAATACAAACTTTAACGAAAAAGAAGATAGGTAACTTGACACAAAGAGAATACAAAATGTAGCAACTAAAGAGTATATTAAACTCTAAAACATCTACAAATCACATTAACAAGCACCAAATTCTTACGGTAACCGCTAAGGGAATCAACTCCACCTTACAACCACCGTTTCTAAGCAAAGATCAATAAAAGCTTTTTCAAGCCCTACACTAATGGCTCATCCAAGCCCTACACTAAGGATGTTACACTCTCAAAGAGAGAAGAAGTCTTTTACATATTCATTATTCAAAAACTCAAGAGCAAATGACTTAATAGAAGACTATATAGAGGCTAGCTTATTACATAACAAAAATGACCACAATACCCTTAATGAAAGGGTTGGCCATGAAATGTCCTTCTAACAAAGTGTGATCCCCAAAACACCCTTAATGAAGGGTTCTTCTTTAATTCTCCACAACCGTGGGGTCATTCTTTAACACTTGTAGTCTCGGCCCACACAATCTTTCACACACGGGTTTTCCTTATGTCATGCTCAAAACGGGTCCTCCATGCATGTTCTTGTGTTCTCGAGGTGACCAGTTCTTGAGTCTTTATGCGTTGGCATCCAATGACGTCTTCAAAAGCATAGATGGTCATTTGGCTCGTATCAAGAATGAATCAAGAAATTGAAAGTATAGAAGAAGAAAATACTCAGGTCATAGAAGCTGGAGATGATCAGCGAGGATATGTTTTAAAGGCAACATTTGATGGAGAATTACTAAGGAAAATCCAAGGATTAAAATTCAATCTTCGAACAGAAGATAGTCTGTTCAGCAGACTACAAAGAACTTTTTCTATAAATAAATTTCTTATCATGAGTACCAAGAAATTGAAAAGGTAATAGAAATCTCTCAGACCACTGGAAGACATAAGCTCAATCTTTTAATAAAGCCTATGATTGATCAAATCTTACGAAAGATTTTGAAAAAGAAAATAAAAGAGATAAATTACGTTCATCTAGGAGGAATCATAATGGTTAAATCCACTTTCAAAGAAGGAATTAATTGTCCAATAGTCATTGACCTTTTAGATGAAAGATTCATTAATAACAGGGAAGGAAACTTAGGTATAGTTGAAGGTAATTTGGCTTATACCAAATTTTTATTTACCTATTACCCCAGCTATTGTATATCACTCAAAGATGTCAATTTTAACGAAGTTTTAAGTTTACATTTTCAAGTAAAGCGAAAAGACTTATTCAAATCATTCGAAAGTCAAATCGACTCGGATGGACTAAAGAACACACTTTTTGTGTTCAAAACTTAAAAGAAGAATGTGCTAAGCTTCCAGAGCTTATATTACCTTAACCAGAGGACAATTTAGTCCTACAAACAGATGCCTCCGACTATCATTGCGGAGCATTATTATAAACAGATTTAAATGAAATCTACAGGTAAACCAGTGGAATATTTAACGGAGCAGAGGTTAATTATTCCACAAATAAAAAAGAATTATTAGCCGTAATAATAAGAATACGAGAGTTTTCTGCATTTTTATTACCAAAACTATTTGTTGTAAGAACAGATAATACACAAATATCAGGTTTGATATTAATAAACTCCCTTATGAACCGCAATACAGAATGTTAGACAGATGACAGGTATTGTTATCATTTTATTCTTTCAAAATAGAAAATATTAAAGGCCTGATAATATTTTTGTAGATTTTCTTTCAAAAACATCCAATATATACAATAGAATGCAGGTAATGGTTAACAGGATATTCCAAAGAATGAATGACATTGAAGAAGCCATAAATAAAAAAATATGTTGTTCAAAATTCGTGATGAATTAGCGGCCTTGTCAGAAAAAGCAAGAAAATTGCAATATGAGATAAATCAGTTTAATATAGATCAGGCAGAAAACATCACAGAATTTCAACTTATTTGTGAACATCTGGATACCAGACCTCAGGGACAAAAAGTCCCTAACAAAGTGGCGGAAAATATCCCACTAGAACCTAGTACCAAAAACATCTCGATGATAAGTCTGGCTATGCCAATGGCACAGTCGGGAGACAAAGCCAAAAGCTGAGCAAAGGAAAAACTCCCTATAGAAACAAAATTAGTGAAAACTGAAAAATTTTCTGAAAAATTAGAAAAAAGGACTAACTCCATTACAAAAAAAAAGTTTGCTTCTTTTCAGGTTGGAAGAATTCATCCAAAAGAAGAAGAATATCTAGCATTCACTAGATATATTTATAATCTGCCGAATGAGAGCGGAGAAACTTATGAAGTTCTAGAAACAAAAAGTTTGTATTCAAGAATTTCAGTATTTCCAGGAGGAATTCCTAGCTTTACAACTAAATTATTTGAATTTGAATATCTGGACAGAATCTACAACAATCCAGATCTATCTGAATTAAAGAATTTATCGTTCCAATTGACAAGTTCAATAAAAAATTATGCTGAAGGACAAGGAGTTTATTGCAGGTTCTACAGCATATCCATGGAATTCCAAGACGAAAAATTATATATTCCAACGATTAATTATATTTCAGTAGAAAATTTTAAAATTTTTAGTATCAGTGCAACAAACATTGATAAAAGTCTTCCGTATTTGAATTCAAAATGGATTCAAACAAGAAGGGCCCTAGGAATGAAGGCATTATATAACATCCTTAAAAAACATTATGAGGATAACTATAAAGTCCTTGGCAGGGATACATATAGGGTTCTAATGATCAAAGGAAGATCAAAATCTGAAGTCCTAAGAGAAGAAATTACAGAATTTGAAACGCACCAATTTAATGTCACACCAGAAAGATGAACTATGGCATGCAAATTCTTAAAATGGTAGTCAGAGGCATCTGTTTGTAGGACTAAATTGTCCTCTGGTTTTGGTAACCTAAGCTTTGGAAGCTTAGCACATTCTTCTTTTAAGTTTTGAACACAAAGAGTGTGTTCTTAGTCTATCTGAGTCGATTTGACTTTCCAATGAGTTTTTGCAAAGGATATATATATATATATATATATATATATATGTATGTATGTATGTATGTATGCATGCATGCATCTATGTATGATTTTTGAGCTTTAACAAATAATTTTTAATTTTTTCTTGCATATTTAACATGATTAAGAGAGTTTTAAGGAGTGATTTTTAATCATTATTATTTTTACATAACACATAAATGAGAAAAGTGTAAAAACACTGATGATGAAAGTTATTAATATGACTCTATTTAATGTTGTGTATAATGTTAAGGTGAATTTTTAATCTTTTAAAATAAAAAAATAGTCAAAAAATACAAAAAAAAAAAACGATAATGGAGGCTTCTAAGGCATGCCACATAGGATGGACTAAAATCCTCCTTTATAAATATATACTAGTTTAATCGCACGTGCCTCGCAAGTGCCTCGCACGTGTAACGTTTGATTATTTAAAATTAAATAATTTTTTCTATTACAAGATTTTTAATGAAGTGTAAAAAATTCAAATTACTTTTCAAAGATCCTTCACACTTTAATATAATAATGTAAACATAAATATATATTTTTGTGTAAGCAGATATATATTTTACCACTAAAAGTTATAAGTGGTTGATGGATATCACTTTTATGTTTACCATGCATTACCTCTTTTCCTTGCTGCCATAGGCTAAGAGAGATGCATCAATTCAAACCATGTTTGTGATACAATTAATTTTTTATATTTAAAATCTTTCCTCATTTTTTAAAATCAAATATTTATAAAATCTTTAGCTACATTCTTAATTGTAATAAGGCACTTCTCTTGTCCATCCATTTTTCTATCAAAGACAATATGTTGTTCTAGAGAATATAATAAAAACACTTTCACAATTTAAAAGAAACAATAATAAAAAAATCTCAAATAGGGCGGTCTCTTGATTTATCATTATCAATAAAAGTGATCTCCGAACATAAAAATTTAATCAAAAGAAAATTCAAATAAAAGTTGTTGTTGCTCTTACCTCTGATGAACCAACTCAGATCAAGCTAAATCATTAATTGTGATAACTGCTTTTTGATGTTGTGATGAAGCAACTTCTGAGTTCCTAATATTATAGGATCAATTTAGCATGTAATTTCATATGATTGAAAGACTTTTCTACTCCACTTTTATATGGCAAAAAAAAAAAAAAACTCAAGATTTAAGTCCACGATTCCCATACCTCACTTCTTGGTTAGTATATTGGTAAATTGTCTTACTATCCCACTTATGATATTATGAAATTCTTGAAACTTAACATCTTGTACATACACCTCTAGAGAATCAACAGATCCAGAATGCAAGAATGATACAAATTTTAATAAAGGCATCGTTTTCACCCTAAACTATACCCGAAAAGTGTAAGCCACACCTAAACTATACTAGTGACCTATTACACACCTTAACTATAAAAAAGTGATATTATTACCTCTCCGCAACCCCCATTCTAAAGCGCGTGTGTTACATTTATTTTAGGCGCGTCTAGCCTATTAAATAACAAGTAAACAGCTAAAAACATTAAGGGAAAAGTCATCGTTTCCACCCCAAACTATAGTCAAAAAGTCGAACCCACACCTAAACTATATAGGTGACCTATTGCACACCTTAACTATAAAAAAGTGATACTTTTTACTGACGTGGTGCTGACGTGGCAGCGCGAGTAAAATACTGCACCACATGCAAGTGGTGGTAGCCTGACAGGGTGTAAATAGTTTTACTTTTTTATAGTTTAGGTGTGTAATAAGTCACTAGTATAGTTTAGGTGTGGCTTCGACTTTTTAGGTATAGTTTAGGGTGGAAACAATGCTTTTTCCCTAAATATAGAAGACAAAGGATATGGCTATATAAAACAAACACATGCATCATTAACTGTTCTACAAAATGATCAAATTAAGTGAAAAGTTGAAAGTTAACCTTAAATAATTACTTTGAAAGGATCCTTCCATTATATAGATACTTTAAAAAGTATTTGATTATTTAAAATTAAATAATTTTATTTATTGTGGAGATTTATAATAAAGTACAAAAAATTCAAATCACTTTTCAGAGATCCTTGACACTTAAATATAATAATGTAAACATAAACATATATTTTAGTGTAAGCGCATGTGTATTTTACCATCAGAAGTTTCAAGTGGTTGATGAATATCATTTTTGTGTGTGCATGCAGTACCTCTTTTCCTTGGGTCCATTGCAATATTAGCCTTAAAAAATAAATTATAAAAGCAACAACACGTGATTTAGAAGGGAAAAAAATTGATGAGTTGAGTAGATAATTGTACCTGAATATGTGAGTCGTTTGATCCAACAA
>NC_061120.1:182509233-182574863 GCF_002878395.1 Capsicum annuum | reverse complement strand
TCAAAAAAATACTTAATAGGTATTTATTTGTTAACATTGGAATGTCTAATAGGAAAAGAGATCAACCGAGGGGTACAAATAAAATCTCGATTCAAGATTAAGAGCTTATTGATGACTTAAACCTTATGAAAATTAACATAGGATGTACCTATATAAATAGTTCGTGTCTTCATAAAATATTATCTTATTTACTTTCATCAGTAATATTAGGTTCCGAAAATTAACCATTTTCTTACTGAAAAATATTTAAAGTATATACAATTTATGTAAAATTATGTTCAAATATTTATTATTTTATCACTAGTTAACGTCATTTAATTAAAATGAGTTACATAAGATATAATTTAATAACTTTGTTGGATTATTATCATATCTATCACTTTAATCTGTGTCAATATTTTTGATGTTTTTGTTAGAGGTTATTATTTGATTTGATATATCTGTTTGATATAATTAAAATGAGTATAGACACATACAATTTTTTAAAGTTAATTATGAAAATTTTTATAAGTTATTATTTAGATTTATGGAATATATAAAAGAAATGTATTATAAACTGATATTCCTGATATCAGGTATTCCCTGATATCACCTTATATCGTGCTCTAAAATATTTATAATTACTTTTTTTAATTAATTAAATATTTATAACTCAATTTAATATTACTATGTTAGGCTCGTAAAATGGGCCTTTCAATGTCTAGTGGATAAGAGTTGAGAACCAAAGTATACCACCAAACTAAATAAGTTACCAAAATATGCCATATATTTAAAAAAGTACAAAAATAGGTTTAACTCACAAAAAATGTGAGTTATGCAAAAAAAAATTAACGGAAGCCAACTAACGCTGTGAACCATTTTCGGAAAGTATATAACTCACAAAAATTGTGAGTTATTCATTTTATTGTACAGAACTCACAATTTTTGTGAGTTGTACATTTTATTTATTTTAACATAACTTACAAAAATTGTGAGTTATCCATTTTATTTTAGCATAACTCACAAAAATTGTGAGTTATCCATTTTTATTTTAACATAACTCACAATTTTTGTGAGTTATCCATTTTATTTTAACATAACTCACAAAAATTGTGAGTTATCCATTTTTATTTTAACATAACTCACAATTTTTGTGAGTTATCCATTTTTATTTTAACACAACTCGCAAAAAAAGTGAGTTATGTACATAACTCACAAGAATTGTGAGTCATTTTGGTTTAATTTATACGTTTTCCTTCTATTATATAACTAAAAAAAAGTGAGTTATGTACATAACTCACTTTTCTTGTGAGTTATTTACATAAGTTGCCTTTTTTTGTGAGTTATGTTAAAATAGAATGCATAACTCACAAAAAAGTGAGTTATACACTTTTCAATTTTTCATATTTAACACTCGTATGCATTCATTCTTTGTATAAGTTTTTCAAATTCTTCTTCTTATTATTCATTTTTTCTTCTTCAACTTCAATTCTTCTTTTTCAATTTTCTTCAAACTCAATTTATCTTTTCAAAACTTAATCAAATCTTAGAGAATGAATTTTGAACGTGTTAAAGTTGCACTATTTTGGGATGGCGAAATTATTCACGAGGAAAATACAATATATTATATAGTATGTCCCCCAAGTCCAATGCGAAGTATCCAATTTCAATTGGTTACAAAGAATTTGTAGAATCAATTTTTAGAAGAATGAAAATAAAAAGTAATGATTTTGATTTATTTATAGTCGGACAATATCTAAATTTCTTCTCATCAAAAGGAATGGTAAATTATGGAAAATGGATTATCAGTGACGATGAGTCGTTGACTGAATTTCTGAGGACTCCATTTGTCTATCACCATTACTGCTTAAGGCACTTAAAGACGAATTATCAGAGGGCATTCAAAAATGCCCAACTAAACAACCTACTATGGGCAACTGCAATTGCTACCCAGGAGATTTTTTTTTTGTTACGAATGGAGTTATATAATAGAAGAAAAACGTGTAAATTAAACCAAAATGATTCATAGTTTCTGTGAGTTATATACATAACTCACTTTTTTGTGAGTTATATACATAACTCACTTTTTTGTGAGTTATGTTAAAATAAAAATGGATAACTCATAATTTTTGTGAGTTATATACATAACTCACAAAAGTTGTGAGTTATGTTAAAATAAATAAAATGTATAACTCAGAAAAATTATGAGTTATGTAAAAAAAAATTGGATAACTCACAATTTTTGTGAGTTATATACTTTCCAAAAACAGTTCACGGCGTTTGTTGTCTTCCATTAAAGTTTTTTTTACATAACTCACAATTTTTGTGAGTTAAGCCTATTTTGGTGCTAATTTAAATACATGACATATTTTAGTAATTTTTTTAGTTTGATGACATACTTTGGTTCTCAACTCAGTGAATAAATAGGAGGAAAAATAACATAAATTCTGACAGTTTGGAGTTTGATTATAAAAAATTCTGATATTTGGCATAATTACTGAAAATTCTAATTTTGGGTCTGTCGAAATACATAAGTAGCTCTCGATACATTCAGCGAATATACATTTTTTTCTTTGTAAAGATACATAATTAGCTCCCAATACATTTTTTTCGATTTTGGAGCTGTCGAGATAATAATTAGCTTCCGATACATCCAACGAAGATACATAAGTCATTTAAATTTTTATAATTACTTTATAAAAATGAAAATTTGTATAAATATGATAAGTTAATGTATGTTTATGTTATTTCTTTTCTCCTAAATAGAAGTGTCATAGGTCTAAAGCAGCTGAAAGTAAACTTAAGGGACTAATTTAGACCTACTTAAATACATGAGATCTTCTTTTGTCATTTTCTTTACTAACTTTTTTTCTGCTGAAACCCTTTCCTCTTCCCTGTCAAAATAACAACTAAGCCGCCTTAAAATCCTAGCAAATTTCTGGCGGCAATAATAATACTGTATGTGGTAACTAGCACTTCTAACTAACACTTTCGCCGTGCCGCTACGGACTGGAACCAGTGATACTCCTTAAGTTTTAAGGTGAAGTTTGAAAACTGTGCCTCTTTGACTTTTGCTTTTTTTTTTTTTTTTTTGATAAAAAAAGGACATGAAAAGGAGTTTTTTAAACCAAAATTGATGTTTATTAGCTGAAAATAGTGTAATTAGCACTAATTTATATATTTATTCACTTGTTTAAAATCCTAGCTTAGCAACTAATATATGTACTAAGTTGATTTCTATTGTAATAGCTACAAATTTTTGATAGAAATCCTAGTTTTAAATGAGTAAACAATCATTTTTGTTAAAATTTAAATGACTAAGACCTTCCTTTTACTTTTAGAAGAAGGGCCAATTGAATTACCAGGATGTTTCAAGGGTGAAGTTTGAAACTTTATTTTTTTGGGATAAAAAAGACGTTAAATGAGGTTTTTTGAACCTAAATTGATGTTTATTAGCTGAAAATAGTGTAATTAGCACTCACTTATGTATTTGTTCACTTGTTTAAAATCCCAGCTTAGTAACTGTCATTGTTATATTCATCCTGTCTGTTTTAACAAGGTAATATATGTTCTTATTGGGTTCCTATTGTAATAGCTGGAAGTTTTGGTAGAAGTGAACACTTCTTCCATGTGAATTTGTTTGTTTGGTTTTAACTTGTCACGGAGTTTAAGAAAATAAAGAATGACTTTGAAATCTTGCGTGTTAGAGTGGGTAAAAGTCCCACATTGGTTGGGGAATGGACTAGTGGTTTGCTTATATGGACTTGGGTAATCCTCACCTCTTGACCTAGCTTTTGAGGTTGAGTTAGGCCCAAGGTCCATTCTTGACTTTGTGGTCTTAAACTAAAGATGCGTGGAATGTGTTAAAATGTCGTTTAATCTTGTGGTCTTAAACATTTCGTGTAGAAATTTGAAATTAAAGAGTTGTCAAAAAAGTAAAGATGCATTTTTTTTTGAAATGGACTAAAAAGGAAAGTAGTACAAATGAATTGAAATGGAGGGAGTATCACTTTTGTGAAAATCTAAATGACTAGACGTTCCTCTGGCACCCCATCACTGCCTCTGACGTGTATTTATTACTTTTAGGAAAAGGGCATTACTTTGTCTGGCAATTGATTTCCAATGGCGTACCAAGGGGGGAACTTGAAGTCCACAGCTATAAATGGAGTGAAGATGTATACTGTTGCTGGGCAACATCGCTCTGTGGCTACATGGCTTCCTCCTAAGAAGCTCAGAGCCCTTCGTAAAGATCCAAGTATGCATCACCATCCTGCTTTACTTTTTTCTTCTTCTTTTGGAGTAACAGTTGGTGAAATATAGCAGTATCGTTATGTCCGGAAAAGAAAGTTTCAATTTTTAAAGTAAAAAGAAGAAATTCTGGAATTGTACTATAGATTGTTTTTCAATTGGGTAGTGATCTTTGTGAATGTGCTTTTTAGATACCTTGTCGTTATTTCATATGGTTGTGTGTGATGATTGATTTTCTTTTATTACCTTTGTACTTCCTTATTTTTCTTTTGAACTATATGCATCTATAGATTTAATTTGATATTATTATTCAGTAAAATCATGTTATATCAATATGTTCACAAATGTAAATTTTCCAGCCTTTGTAGTAAAAAATCCACTATACACTATATGTTTATAAAAAAAAATACACTATACACTATAGATTCAACCTTGCCCCTACTTTGTGAAGGTAGAGAGGTTGTTTCCGATAGACCCTCAGCTCAAGTAAAGCATATCAAAATCAAGTACTGAAAGGAAATAGTAGTGAAGAAGGAAAAGGAATATAGATAATAATAAAATCGAAGAATTAGATAGTGGGAGTGTAATAATAATAGTGTTGTTAAGGTGAACTAGACAACACTCAACTATTTACTGAACTTCTACCCTAATTCTTGGCCTTCGTAAGCTTCTATCCAGTGTCATGTCCTCAGTGAGCTGCCAGTAAGCCGTGACTTGTCTAATCACCTATCTCGTATACTTCTTCGGTCTGCCTCTACCTCTCCTCATGCTCACCATAGCCAACCTCTCACACCTCCTCATTTGGCGTTTGAGCATCTCCTCTTCACATGTCCGAATCATCTAATTCTTGCCTCCCTCATCTTGTCCACCACGAGGTCATTCCCACCTTATCCTGGATATCTTCATTCCTAATCCTCTCTCTCTTGATAAGCTCGACATCCATCTCAACATCCCTATTTCCGCTACTTGCATCTCCTGGATGTGCGAGTTCCTGACCGGACAACACTCCACACTCTATATAATAGAGTTGGTCTGCGTTGGACAACCACTTTATATAATTTACCTTTAAGTCTCGGTGACACATTCTTATCACACAAGACACCGATGCGAGCATCCATTTCATCTGGCCAGATCCAAATACGAGTTGTAATATCATTGCTGACCTCTCCATTTTCTTGGATTAGTTTGTTGATGAACATCTTTAAGGAGTTCCTCTATATGAATGGATGGGATGGATAATCGAATTGGATAACTTGTGTAGTTCAGGCTGGCTATATGAATCCTAGATCCATGTCGCTCCATTTACACATGTGGTATTGTAGGATATTATGGTTATGTTATGAAAAATATTTTCTCTCTTTTGGCAGGTTATATGCAAAGAGTGGATCTGATTCAAGATTTGAGATTTGAAACTGCAACAACAAGAATTAAAGTGACTCCCGACGGGGAGTATCTCATCGCCTCAGGTGATTTTCTACAGTTTGAGACACCCTTATTTCTTTTGTATCATCAATTGATATACTGGGGAACTTTTGTTTCCTTGAATATTAAGCTTTTGTTGAATGATCTCTCCCTAGGTTATTAAGAAGAAACTATTTCTGAGTTACAGAAAGGCACCACTATGCAGTGTTACTATTGAACGTGATATTCATGCATATTTATCCTTCTGTGCTGTTTAAATGCAGTTATTTCTATGCAACTCAATATGTGACTATTGTTTTTCGATCTAGGACAGATTGGAGTAAAAACATATTGGTCCATTTTATTGGTTGTTGAAGCATTGAGATTCATCTTTTTTCCTGTGTTGGTTGAGACTTTTTCATGTTTACCTGACAAACAGCTTTCTTGTATAAAAAATTCATACACGGGGAAGTAAACAGTTACCGTTGTGTCATTGTTCTGCTCTATTCATCTGAGACATGTATTAGATGAGTACCACAACAACAGCTATGTCTCAATCTCAAGATAGGTCAACTATATGAATCATCAGTTCAACACTGTTAATGTCGCTCCATTTGGCCCATATCATTTGATAAATTAGGTTCTTTGACACCAGATTTTCTCTATGTTTTCTGCTGGCATACAAATCCATAACAAACTAAAAGACTCCTGTTGACATGTATTTTATGAATAGATTCTTTCAGCTGGCCTGGTATTTCCTCTATTTTGTATCAGCTGATGACAACATTAATTTCCAGGTATTTACCCACCACAAGTTAAAGTGTATGAGCTGCGGGAGCTGGCATTGAAGTTTGAAAGGCATTTGGTGTCAGAGATTGTTAACTTTCAAGTACAGACTGCTTTCCCACTCTCTCTCTTCGAAGGCTGCACACTTTCCACACCACTCAAAATGACAGAATTGATTTTTATTAGTATTACTTATTTTTATGAGCAGTGCTTTTACTCTTTTGGCTTTTTCTGATTTTTGGTGCTTCAATAGTAAATGTTTCTGCTTGTTCCCTGTTTTATTTTTTCTTTCCAGAGGCTACAAACACGGAAACACGTTCTGTCACATATTTCTTCTCTAATTAGTGTGGCAAATCTGTACTGATATATTTCATGGTTGATATCATTTGTAGGTCTTGGGTGATGACTACTCAAAAATAGCATTTCTCTGTGCTGATCGTTCTGTTTGCCTTCATGCAAAATATGGAAGTCACTACAAGTTGCGGATTCCAAGGTTAACACTTACATTTTTTTTTCTTTATGTGCTGATCCATATGCTGTCTGCATCTTATTATACTGATGAAATTCAAGATTTAGAAAACAATGTATGCTAACTATCAAGTATATCAGACAAAACATTGAGCTGCCAGAAGGACTGTTTGTTTCCTCTAGCGTACTTACACTTGCACTATGCTGAACCTTCTAGTGTTCTAGATATGCTATTCAGCAGCTAAACCTATCCGATTTGAAATCTTAGATAACACTGAACTGAATTAGAGGATAGATATAATCTACGAATGTATCTTTAATAATTTCCAAATAAAGAAAGGTCTTCAGTGATTTAAAGCCATAAAAAATTGTGTCCTTCAGAGAAATTCAGTTAATCCCGAAACTCCTCATTTATACTGCTAGGTTTTGGAAGAAAGTTTATTCCAGGTGTTATTATCACTAGAAATCTTCTTAGTGATTAAAAAGAAGAAAGTTACTCTCGATGGTGAAATATCAGAGTCCCAGCTATAGTGCATTTCAGTAGGCATTTCATGGCCCTTTCCTCTCTGTTTCTGAAATTTACTGTTACTTGTTTTCTGTATGAACTGTATCATTTGTAAATGCTAGGTTAAGATTACTTATATGTTCTCTTGTTTATTTAGGATGGGAAGGGATATTGTATATGATTGCTGGTCTTGTGATTTGCTTTGTGCTGCCTCATCATCAGATCTCTACAGAATAAATTTGGAGCAGGTTTTTCTCTTGCCTCTTGCTTGCTTAAATATAGAAGTTTTTGCTAAGTCCTCCTTAGTTTAAGTATTTGATTCAGTCATTTATTTCAATGAATTAACAGGGAAGTGGCAAATTTATCAACAAAATTATTAAATTTTCTCGGTTATCAAGAAAATTATCAATTGTCTCAAAATTCTTTCTGAACTTGTAATGGTGTCGGTTTCTCTACAACACACTTGAGTAGTATGTGCACCTATATTGACATTGACTTGAGTCAATGAACACAAAATTTTGTTCCTATTTCCAACTTCTCGCTATTGGTAGGTGGCATCATGCTTGGGTTGTTTTCTACTGTATAATTGTGTAGATTTTAACTTTGTCAATTGTCATTATTAATCTTTTTGGTCCTAATTGAAGGAAAGGATATTTGAATAAATTTCAGCAATTTTTCAGATGATAATCAGTAGTGTCAAATGCACTTCTTAAGCCTGGAAGCGAAGAGCAAAGAATGTTGAGTGTTTCACCTTGCTTAATGTGCGCTTCAGTGTCTTCATAAAGGCTCTAAGTTACTTTTCCTTGCTAATGAGCGTCTCCTGAAGAAGCAACACTAGAAAATTGATATTTCACTTTATCGTAATTTTTTGTTTCATTCTCGCTGTCCATATAATTATGCGCGTTTTTGCACTTAAGCCCACACTTTATTTGAGTTTAAAACTCCAACGGACCTATGAATTTTTTTTGCGCTTTTCGCTTTTAATAGCACTGATGATCATCAGGAAACATAATTTATGGTGAAAAAGTGAGACATAAGGTAAAAAAACCTTTGTAGGGAAAAAAAGAAGAGAAATTTGTTATGTGGATAATTCAGCTAAAACATTTATGCTAAAAACCACCTGCGATTGCTTTATCTTGTGTAAAGGCTCTTTTGA
Organism: Capsicum annuum; assembly: GCF_002878395.1. Classification (NCBI taxonomy): domain Eukaryota; kingdom Viridiplantae; phylum Streptophyta; class Magnoliopsida; order Solanales; family Solanaceae; genus Capsicum; species Capsicum annuum. The sequence continues at coordinate 182,566,320 of NC_061120.1, read as the reverse complement.
ATGAGCTTTAATTTATGCAGTGGTAAGTTTGCGGAGTCATTGGAAGGGTCTATCTTCCATTATGACTTCAGTAGATCATAGGCGTTGAGATTAAATTTCATTTTCATATAACAAATTCTATAGTTTTTCACTGGTGGTGGTTTGTGGTACATTCAAATAGAATTTACGTGGGACATTCAAAGAGAGGTCAGTGTGTTCCATACTTTGGGCTAGGATTGATTTAAAGCGGCTCTTTTGAAGGCAAAAGGAGAAACATGCATTGCCTAATAGTTGGATGCATTTTATTGATCGTTTTTGGTGTAAACTAGTTTGTACTAGATATAGATGATATTTTAGATGCAACAGCTGATTTGCTCAAATTGTAATTATTTGCACTGGCTAAGTGTAGTTTTTTTTATTAGATAAATAATTGTGAACAATTGGAAAAATCTTATATAGATGTCGTATGCCAAAAGAAGCTTTGTGCAAGTACTGTCTATTATATATTAATTACCCATCAAAAAGAAAATGGTTCTTTTCTAATGAAACTTATAGATACTATACGGCTATAAGACCAATTGCTGGTCAGAGTTGGATTTTCTAAATGATCAGAGTATAAAGGATGTTTCAAATGATTGAGAATTTGTCTCTTAAACCCCAGGGCTTCAAAATAGACACTTCATCACAAAAATCCTTGAGAGATTTGATGTTCAGCTAGAAGAATGGAGCTATATGTTGGTTCAATCTTGTTGATATGTATGATGAGGAAACACTAAGTGCTTTATTGAATCTTTTGCAAAATCGAGCTCCATTATAACAATTCACCAGTTGTAAAAAAAGTTGTAATATTCAGCGATGTCTTGGTGCTGGAGTTATCTGAGTAAAGCTTTTTACGTTATCCTAAAACAGAAGAGGGGAAGAAAGAATGTATACATTTGAATTCACCTAGATTTCTTTGCAATTGATGCCACAGGTAAATGGAGTTTCAGGGTGTTAATTATTATCTGCTGCATTTTCAAAAGGTAAATGAAAAATAAAAGATTAGATATGTGCAGAGTCCTAACTTGTATGGCCTAAAGTTGATGTTGAATTTGTTATCCTGAAAAGTTGGAAATTGTTTAAGGCTCTCCCCCCTTTTAGTGTTAATGTTTTGCTTGTATGGTTTACTGAGGTTATCATATTCAATTAACAGGGACGCTTCCTTTCCTCACTGCGCACACGATCCCCAGCACTTAATGTGGTTTCACGGAGGTTAGAAACTGATCTTACTTTCCTTACCTTACTGGTGTTTTTAAATCCATTTCTCCCCTTTATTATTAATTTTTTTTTTTAATATCTTTTTAGCTTTTTTTAATCTTTGCTATGTGTTTGAGAGATTGTATGAGGGACTTGAGGAGAAGGGTGGGGAGAAGAGGCTGTTTAGGCTTGCAAAAGCCAGGAAGCGTAAGGGTCGGGATCTGAACCAGGTTAAGTGCATTAACGGAGAGGATGACAAAGTTTTGATAGATGACGCTCTTATTAAGAAAAGATGGCAGTCGTATTTTCATAAGCTCCTGAATGATGAGGGGGACAGAGACATTATATTAGGGGAGTTGGAGCACACCGAAGAATTTTGTGATTTCGGTTTTTGTCGACGTTTTAAGGTGGAGGAGGTTAGTGAGGCTATTCGCAAGATGCGAAGAGGCAGGGCGATGGGGCCTGATGAGATTCCGGTGGATTTTTGGAGGTTGGCTAGCGGGACGGGGTTGAGGTGGTTGACTGACTTATTTAACAACATTTTCAAGTCCGCTAAGATGCCCGAGGCGTAGTGATGGAGCACGATGATTCCTCTTTATAAGAACAAGGGTGATATTCAAAGTTACAACAACTACCGAGGTATTAAGTTGTTGAGTCACATGATGAAGATTTGGGAGCGGGTGATGGAGCGGAGGTTGAGGAGGATAGTGTCTATCTCGGAAAATCAGTTTGGTTTTATGCCTGTTCGCTTGACGACTGAGGCAATTCACCTAGTGCGGAGACTGGTTGAGCGGTATAGAGAGAGGAAGAGGGATCTTCACATGGTGTTTATTGACTTGGAAAAGGCGTATGACAAAGTCCCTAAGGAGGTTCTTTGGAGATGCTTGGAAGTGAGGGGGGTCCCTATGGCGTACATTCGTTCGATTAGGGACATGTACGAGGGGGCGAAGACTCAGGTAAGGACTGTGGGAGGAGATTTTGACCATTTTTTGGTCCTGACTGGATTGCACCAAGGATCGACTCTTAGTCCGTTTTTATTCGCCGTGGTTATGGATGTGTTGACAAGGAGTATTCAATGTGAGGTTCTATGGTGTATGCTTTTTGCGGATGATGTAGTCTTGATTGATGAGTCGTGTCGAGGTGTTAATGATAAGTTGAAGGTTTGCAGACAAACCCTGGAAACTAAAGGTTTCAGGTTGAGTTGGACAAAGACGGAGTACTTGGAGTGCAAGTTTAGTGACACGAGGCAAGAGGACGAGGTGGTAGTGAAGTTGGAGTCTCAGGTGGTGTGTAAGAGAGATAGTTTTAAGTACCTTGGGTCTATGATTCAGGGGAATGGAGAGATTGACGAGGAGTCTCTCACCGTATTGGGGCAGGTTGGTTGAAATGGCGGCTCGCCTCGGGAATCCTTTGCGATAAGAAGGTGCCTCTCAAGTTTAAAGGCAAATTCTACAGAGTTGCAGTCCGGCCGGCTATGTTGTATGGCGCGGAGTGCTGGCCGGTTAAGAACTCTCACGTCCAGAAGTTGAAGGTGACGGAAATAAGGATGTTGCGTTGGACGTGCGGTATAATGAGGGTTGACAGGGTTAGGAATGAGGCTATTCGGGACAAGGTGGGAGTGGCGTCGGTGGAGGATAAAATTCGGGAAGGGAGGTTGAGATGGTTTGAGCATGTGATGAGAAGGGGCACGGATGCTCCAGTTCGTAGGTGTGAGAGGTTGGCCTTGGATGGTTTCAAGCGGGGTAGGGGTAGACCGAAGAAATATTGGACAAAAGTAATTAGACGTGACATGGAGCAATTACGGCTCACTGAGGACATGACCCTTGATAGGAAGTTTTGGAGGAAGAGTGTTAGGGTAGAGGGCTAAGGGATGTGGTTAAGTCATAGGCTGGAGTTAGGAGAGTTTCGTGTAGCTTGGTTGGTAGGGCTAGGGTTGGGGGAAGGGGGGGGCTTTTGTTGGTTCATGTACTTATTTGAGGTTGTTGTATCGTTGTTATTTTAGCATGTTGTATGCTTGCGATATTTGAACACGGTCTCGGTCCTTTTCTTGAGCCGGGGGTCTATCGGAAACAACCTCTCTACTTCTTCGGATGTAGTGGTATGGATTGCGTACATTCTACCCTCCCTAGACCCCACTATGTGGGAATATACTGGGTTTTTTGTTGTTGTTGTTGCTATGCCTTCAGTCTGGCTGTTCGTTCTGTAATCTTTTGGTATCTGTTCTTCTGCACTTTAGCAAGGTCCATGGATTAGTTGCTTGTGGAGGGGAGGATGGTGCACTCGAATGCTTTGACATGAGAGCAAGATCTTCAGTTGGCAGGGTAAATGCTGTTGCACCTGCTGGGGATGGGGACCAGGTAGTTTCTGCTTTAGTAGTTGAAAAGTCAGATTTTTTTAAGTGATTGCTAACGATATGCATAAATTGCAGGAGGTTACTGCAATAGAGTTCGAGGGAGATGGAGGTTACCTCATGGCTGTTGGAAGTAGTGATGGAAAGGTATGATAGAAGGAATGCAGTTTAGAGGATTTGACAAACTTTGTGATGATTATGGTGAATGTTGCATCTCATGTTTTGCTTGGAAAAATCATTTCTGTTGTCATTTTGGAGTTTGGTCTTTTTTGTTGTTTTACTTGAAACTATATAGAGTACACTAAATTTCTAGTTCTTAATTAATCTTAGGAGGTCGACAATTTACCTACATTTTGATTATAAAAATTCTTTATTTGTCTTAATTATTTAGCATCGACAAGTTGGAAATTAAGATGACCTGTACCACGAGCAAACTTATGCAGTAAGAAAAGTATATTTTAGTCCGTGTAGTATGAAATTGACATTAAACTAAGTAGGGAAGAGCACTTTAAACAATCTTGATATATGACTACCTTAAACTTTTTTTTTTTGAATCTAAGTAGAAGTATTTTCATTCATAAACATGATCAAATCGGACGTATTCATAGGTTACCAAAAGATCAGAACTCTACAAAATATGAAGCCAAGCAAGAAGGAACTTTCTGTTTACACCAAAAGAAAATAAGAGAGCGGAGACTACTACTCAATTGCAAGAAACTCGACTCTACACCTTCATAAGCTCTTCTATCTCTATCTCTCCAAACTACCCACATTAAGTCATTAACGATATCGGAACCATATTCAAAGCCCTGCATCTCCTCCTCCTTCTGCCGCTCTTCCAACTCAGCATCAGATCTTTCACAGTTCTTGGCATTACCCAAGGAGTTTGAAATCATCTAAACATATTGTACCATAATCGCATGGTAAGCCCACAATGTAGGAGGAGGTGATCCACATCCTCACGCCTCTCCTTGCACATAAACTTACCACGTGTGATTAAAAAACATATCATACTTTAAAGGATTGTATCTTCAATGTGAAAATAATTGCAGATGTTCTTTCTCACGATAGTAAATTGAAGGGATTGTCTTCGACAACTTACCAAAAAGAGGTGTCACAATATTAGATAAGGGATGCCCCACAAAGTTGGCTTACTGGTGTTTTTTGAAGTATAAGACATGATTGACTTGAAGAGTTGTTACACCACGAGAAGGGAATGAATAAGAGAGATTTTTAATATTTTTGTTCTGTTTTTCGATTCACGTAGAAACAGAGAATAGAAAATGAAAAGAGGAAGTGCTTTTATTAATCCCTCTACATAAGAGTGTTGCTTGGTCATCACCGATCAAGTTAGCTGAAAACTGGGTTTATTCGTGACAGAAATCTTGTCATTTGAGGGCAAGTGAGGTTCTAGTAGTGCACTTGTGATATGTCTGCCAGTGGATAAATTAAGGTACCATCAATATACAACAGGTGTGACTTCGACTGTGATCCTAGAATTTGAGCCAACACTGAAACCCTGGATCAAGTCCATTTGCCTAGCCTTTTCGAGCCCTTTATTATGACCTTCCATGGCTGAAATAAATAGAAATGGTAAAAGTGGATCACCCTGTGGGGAGAAGAATCCCACGGGCCGTGCATTGACAATCACTGAATACATCACTGCTGTGATAGAAAACTTAGTCCTCCCATCACTGCTGTGATAGAAAACTTAGTCCTCCCATCTTCCTTGGGATGGATAATAGATGATACCAACTGAGCTGACCAAAAGCCTCTCTTTGTTCAGTTTTCACATGCTACCAGGCTCAGCACTTTGGATCTCCAGTCTAGATCTCATTGCCCATTGTCAATTAATGCTGCATCGGTAATTGTCCTATGCTTGATGAAGGCATTCGGGTGATTATAGACTAGTTTCCTTATTACAAAATTCAACCTTTCTGCTAAAAGCTTGCTAGCATCTTGTACACACTACCCATGAGACTTATAGTTCTAAAGTCTCTAAGCTCAACAACACCCTTTCGTTTGGGAATCAGTGCAACGGAAAGAGGCATTGCAAAATTTGACCATGTAGCACTGCTGGTGGAAATGGTTGATGGCTCCCATTACCTCTGGTTTAATGAAGTCCCATGACTTTGGAGAGAATTCCATAATAAGTCCATCAGGGCCTGGTGCTTTGTCTGGTTCACATGGCTGAATCACAACATGTACTTCTTCTTCCTCGAATACATTCTCTAGCAGCTCACTGTCTTCTCTTGATATACTGGCAACATCATCAAAGTTAGCATTGAGTCTCTTACTCATTCTCAGAGTAGGGATTCTGATAAAAACTCAGAATCTCTTCTTATTTATAATGTTGGTCTCAAAATGATTTTGAACGGAGAACCATGGTAAATGAGGATTTGTCTAACCAACCCTAACTTGTCTGGAACTGAGTAGTAGTTTTTGTGTCTTCTGTGATCAAGATGTTTAACAGTATCTTGTAATGTGCAGGTTCTGATTTATGATTTGCGATCTTCTAAACCTATGCGGATAAAGGATCATATGTGAGTTACTTTGGCCAACTTTTCCATTTAAAGTGATTCTTGTTCTCTATTGCTTATATGCATTGTGACAATATTATGTAGGTATGGCAGCCCGATACTGAACATTAAGTGGCATAAAACGCTTAACACTGAGCGAACAAAGTTAATAACTGCTGACAACCACATTGTTAGAGTTTGGGACCCTGAGACGGTATGCAAGTCTCTGATCCTCTTTAATGATATTTGTCATTTAAATTAGTATTTTGCTATTTGACACAAGATTATTCAGTTTATTGTGTTTATATGTTTGAACAAGATTGCAATACTCGATGGTTGATACTTTAGCCTTTGTCTTTTCTGCTATGTTTTGCTTTGTGTGAAGTAAGTAATGGATTGATTCAGCCAAGGAAACAACAGGTTGCTGGTATGTGTATAAGGTTTATATTCAAGGTGCAAGGGTGTCTTGCAGATAAATGAAAAAAGGAAAAAGAAGGAAAGTGTAAAAGGAAAGAAAGAAAGAAAGAAAGAGAATGGGAAGGATATGACAAAGGCCCAAAATAAAGAAAGAAAACGGATAGGATGTGCCAAAAGGCTAAAATTCTTTTTATGAAAAATGTTTGTTGGTATATAAGTTAGCATATTCATTACAATCAGTTGTTCTAATCTGCAAAATCTGTCGAACTTCAAGTTTCCCTTGAGCAGTCCTACTTATACTGAGACGACATTGTTCTCTTGACATGATTTTGTTCTTCTTGGGCCAAATGGCCCTCCTTTGATGCACTAGAAGTTTGAAACGGTTTGTAGAGCTCATATTTCGTTAGATCTAACCTATAAATTGGGTTGATATGGTTTTTTGACGAATTAGTGACCTAGGGACTTTTTAAGTGCTATGTAACTTGAGAAGACACTGATAGTAGAATAAGATACTGATAATAGAATACTTATGCTGGGAAAATAGTAAAACAATAGATAAAGGAAGGTATAACAGTAGATCTCTTTGGTGGATTATCACAATCAAAAGAATGCTATGTTCATTAATCTGCTTTTGTGCCCCTTTTAACCTGCATCAGGATACCACACAATTAATATTTGTTGCTATCTGCAATAGTTCGACAATAATGTTCCCCCTTGAGGTGGTGGAACACTAAATAGACATCACCCAGAATAGTTGCTTACATTTCTGAACTTAGTTTAATCTATGTTTCACTTTTGGTCCTGGAAACTTTTACAGGGAGAAGGCATGACAAGCATTGAACCGACGGGTGGAAGAATCAACGATTTGTGTGCATTCACTGGCAGTGGATTGATGTTGTTGGCTCTGGACTTCAGTCAAATACCTTCATATTTCATACCTTCTTTGGGACCTGCACCCAAGTGGTGTTCTTACCTTGAAAACCTGACGGTGTGATTGTGCTCCTTGTTTTTCATCTTTTCATGCCAGATAAGATGCTGATTCTAATTTGATTTATTTGCAGGAAGAGCTTGAGGAGCAACCCCAAACAACTATTTATGATGATTATAAATTTTTGACAAAGGAAGATCTGGAAAAGTTGAATTTGACCAATTTGATTGGAACCAACCTTCTAAGAGCTTATATGCATGGTTACTTCATCGATTATCGGCTGTATAAAAAGGTGACAGTCAGAATTATTTTGTCTAAAACTTTAAATGACAGACTTTGTGATTGAACTTATGTGCATGTTGTGCTTTGCTCTTCCAGGCACAAGCAGCATTGAATCCATTTGCTTATGATGAGTATATAGAGCAGCGGAAGAAGGAAAAATTGGATAAAGGACGTGATAGTCGTATAACGGTTAGTTCCATAGTGTGTGGGGTTGACTTCTTTCTTTTGTTGCAAGTGCATATGTCCCATATCTTTTTCTGCACTAGCATCAAGTGAAACACTTTTCTTGTCCTTCCTTTCAATTTATTATTTTGGCCTTTGGGTATTTTCCTTTCCGAAGATTTTCCAGTAATAACAACAGATTACAATGAATGTGTAAGAATACAGTTTCATGTTATTTGTACCAGCTGTTAGACATTAAAAGCTAAATTTAGCCTGCTCATGCATATGATGGTGGTCTAGCGATGTTGCATCTTTAACCTGTTTGATATTCCTTCAAGTCGATAATTTTTATGTTGTGGGCCATGCATCTTTTGGCAGGAGTGTGTCCATCTTGAACAGAGATTCTTGGTGCATGGTAAAATAACTTTCTGTTGCAGCATGGGCCTTTAAAAAGGAATAAAGAGAAAAAGGGTTGAGCACACGTCTCAAGTCTTATATTTGGTACTCAAAGTTACCAAGTTAAAAAAAAAGTCTTATATGTGGTACTTGATTGTTGAACCAAATCTGGTATTTAAGTGGAAAGTGGTGTAGGGGCCTGTTGGTATCCCCAAGGAGAAGCTGAAACTGCTAATTCAGTCAACAAAATGAAAAGGGAAAAACTTTGGAGGCCTTGGGCTTGCCGTGCTTTTCACTGACCCCCTTCATCCACCTTCTCTTATCCCAGCTCCCCAATCCCCAATTGAAAAGGAAAAAACAAAGAAACCTGAGTAGGAGTTCTAGTGCTCGGGCCTTTTGCTTGATCCTTCAGCTGTTATTAAAAACTGAACAGTCTCCTTTTTGAACTATGGTCTGATTTTATCCGAAGCTGGAGATTGAAAACCGAAGAGTGTTTGTTGCTTGGGTTATCAGTTAGTTCCGTAAAGGGGATTTTCAGTTTCTCTGTGATAGAAACCAGGCTTACCTTATTACTCTTAGTTCAGCTTGGTTTTGAGTTGAAATTATATTGTTTACTCACGAGGAATGTAGCTTATCACAGCCGGTGCAAGGGCCCACTTCCTTAAGCATATAGCTGAAAAAAACTTCAAAAAATTAGTATTATGCACACCCAATGTCACGAAAACTCATGGGTGTATTGGTACTCCACACTCATTAACTTAAAATCCGGGATAGGCTTGCATCACCTAAATTCAGCTAAAAGTTGGAGTAAATCTTGAAAACCCTGCCGAGAAAAATATAGACTTCCACTGGTTGACCCAGGACCCCTGAGAAAGAAAAGGTAAGGTATTGTGACTCAGCGTCCTCGAAGTTCGTAAAGATTATGTACAGTTGAGTCATGTTTCCTTGAGGATGACTGGCTCTGGGATTGGGTATAGCTTACTTAGTGAACTTGGTGGAGCTCAAATTCCCACCATGTGTTCTCCACCCCTTCCCTTTGTGATGTATTAAAAGAAAATAAAAACAGGAAATGATGGCTGAATCTGAGAGCTAACAGTAAACATAATGGAAGGAGTTGACGCAATGACTGGAACTGGGAAGAGAGACGAGAGAAAAAGTCATTGTTAGGATGAGATAGGCCTTCTGGTTTGAAGACGGGCACAGGCCATAACAGCTGAGGGGGGTGGGTGAGGTTGGGGATTGGGAGGATTCAGTATATTTGGGAAGAAAAGAAAAGACTAGTTCTATGATCTAATGGGCTTGTAACTTTTTACTTTAAATAAGAGATATTAAGAGCAACTTTTGCCGAATAAAGAAAAAGGAAAAAAAAAGAAACAGCAGCTTAAAAGTTTGAGAGGCATCTGGATTTGGACGCAGGTAGTCTGGCCAAGATTCAGGACTTGTGGATCATTCAATAGGAGTCTGAATAATTTGGTGACCTAAATTTATAATGTATTTTCTTGCCTGTATTAGTGGAAATTCTTCTAACGGAAAAATTTAACAGTAGAAGTCCTAATGACGTGGTCACATTCACCAGCCATCTTTGTAAGAGAGACAAGTTAAGTGCAGGTTTAGGGTATGGATTCTTTTGTGCTATGTTGTGGGATTTTCTTGTGCTCTAGTTATTATCTTTGAAGTTGCCATGATAATTCGTATGTCAATCAGCTGGCATCGAGTAAAATACCGGATGCCAGAGAATTTTGAGTTTTAGTCTTGAAGATTGTGTTAGCAGAAGATTATAAAGATTATCCTTTGTGCTTCATATTGTTAAAGATTCAAAATCAGATGGCTGTTACGTGTCTGTCTATTAGGCACTACAAGTATATCAATAGTCGTTTCTGCTCATGGTTGTGAAATTTACTTTTACATTCACTGCAATCAAACTTGTGTGCTTTTTGAACTGAATGAAAAGGGGTAGACAAGTTTCCTTCTTAACTAAAACTCCACATGTATGACTCACTCAAAAGAAAATTTCCAACTTTTTCCAGAATATCTTACATTCTGTATCCTTTGCAGAATAAGAGGAAGCTTCCCAAAGTTAACCGTGGTCTGTATGGAGAACTTCTCGAGAATGAAGAAGCTGAGAACTTAAAGGAGAATGTTGATGGCATTGATGCGAAGAAGACATCAAAGAAGAAGAGAGGACTGACCATTGACAATCTGAAAGATGAACGTTTCAAGCGCATCATTGAAAATGAGGTATACAAATTATTTACTAGGAATCATATTCACTTCCTGATGTTAAGTAACCACTCCACTCCACTCCACTCCACTCTTTATTTGGAAAAAAAAAAATCTTCTGCAAGATCCCAACTTCAACTTTTTGATGTATTTTGGTTTTCCTATAGGACTTTGAAATTGATGAAAATTCCCATGAGTATCGGGCATTGCATCCTATGCCTTCCTTAAAGCAACCATCTTTAGTGGAGGAACATTTTGAGCCTGTGATGGATGGTGAGGAGCATAGTGATTCTGATGCATCTGCAGCAACACAATCATCAGAAGATGAACAAGTAAATGAAAAAAATTCTAGAAAGAAGTCCAGAGTTCCGAGGTAAGAAGTCAACAAATGCCCTTTTAATTCATGCCACATTTAGACCAAGTTGTTATGCACCTTGCCTATAAGTGACGTTCAAGAAATAACAGTTAAGACTCATGATAATGGACGTGTTAACCTCTTGCATAGACAAGTTTTTGCATGGTTTTATACAATTTGTGAATATAGCTGTATGTCTCACTGTACTTCAAAATTTCAGAATGTATGAAATCAAGGATGAGAGGCATAAAGAAGCATTCTCAAACCATTGTTCACTTGCAAAGGAGGATGCTCTTTCACTAGGTGAAAGGGTTGCAGCTTTGCCAAATGATAGAGCTTCTCATGATATGAGCAATATCAAGGTTGGTCCTGGAGGTTCGAGAGAAGTTTCCTTTTTCGCCAGGAGCTCGGCCAAGTATGTGGAAGATGAAGGAGAAAAGGAAACACGAACTGAAAGGAGACGAGGGGTCCAGTCATTGAAACTGAAGCCTGATAGATCAGGTTTTCACTGGTCGGGTTCCAGAGGGCAGGGGAGAGGAGCAAGAGGTCGTGGAATGGGCAGAGGAAGAGGAAGAGGTCGACGATAAATTTTTCACAGCCTATGAACAATTTTGTGTCCAAGGATGCTATTTATTTTTTCCTTGAACTTGTTTGATGGTGGTGTACTTTATTAACTAGTTTCCCATACGTGTACTAGAGTGATTCTACAATATAATCGATCCTGAAACATTAAATCTGCAAATTAACAAAAGCTTTTACATGTATGCTCCTGTAGTGACTACTCTCTCCTTTCATTATTACTTTTTCATATTTTCCTTGGTATATTCTTTAAGCAAGTGTAAATAAATATAATTGGAGAACTAAAAGTGGTTATTTATTTTTAATATAGAGGTCAAGAAAGAGTGCATAGAGGGAGTACAATATAATTTGCGCCTTAATCAAAAGATTCTCTTTCTGCGATTGATTAAATAAAAAACGATGAGATTTGAAGTTGTAGCATACATATGTATACATTGAAGGGCAACTGGTGACTAGTAAAAGAGAATTTTGGCAAGAATCTCAGAATTGCTTCATAGATTGGGAAACAAAACGAGAAAACATTACCAATTTGGTTGATACCTTGTATAATTTCTTTCATAGAAGAGGAAAGTTGATTGATGAAAATTTGCATTCTACCGTGAATAATATGGCGGAATTATTGAGCAAACCTTTTATGGAATGGTTATACACACAATAGAATTGAAGTTATCCCCATTTATTAGATATCTTTTGAGAATTGAGGGCTATTAAAAGGTACAGTAGGCTTTTAAGTATAAATGTAGAACAACATATCCGGTAAAATTTCACATGTGAGGTGTGGGGAAGGTAAAGTATATGAGACTTTCCCACTACCTCGATGAGGTTGAGAGACTATTTTCGAAAGACCCTCGGCTCAAGTGTAGCAAATTCAGGTACAAAAAAAGGAAAACGATAAAGAAAATATGACAACTAACAAGGGAACATCATAAAATCTACCAGAAAAATAATAATCAGCCATAAAATAATGCGATAATTGAAACACAATAGACAACAACAATGATAGATATCTACGACTAAACCTTAAAGCTAACATACTATGGTGCACTACAACACTCCTATCCGACTTACCTTTTACATTAATACACGTTCTCTACATTCCCCTATCTAAGGTCATATCCTAGGTAACCTAAATATATGCATCATGCCCTATTTAATCACCTCATCCCAATACTTTTTCGGCCTACCTCTACCCCTTTTCGTACCTACTATATCCAACCTCTCACATCTCTTCATTGTAGTTTCTGAACCTCGCTTCGTCACATGTCCAAACCATCTCAATCTCGTTTGCCTCATCTTATCCACCACGGAGGCCACTCCCACCTTATCTTAAATAACCTCATTCCAGATTCTATCACACCTAGTATGTCCACACATCCATCTCAACATCCTCATCTTCGACGACATGCATTTTCTGAACATGAAAATTTTTGACTGACCAACACTCCGTCCCATATAACAATGCCGGTCTAACCATCACTCTATAAAACTTACCTTTAGTTTTGATGGTATCTTTTTATCACACAAGACTCTTGAAGCAAGCCTCTGTTTTATCCATGCCGCACCAAAAAGATTAGTGACATCACCGTTTATGACCCAACTACCCTGGATAATAGAGCCAAAATATTTAAAATAATCACTCTTGGGGAGAGCCAGTGTTTTTAGATGCCCTTCTATGCTGTCCTCATGCAATTACTCATTGAAATTCAACTCCAGATACTCTATTTTGGTCCTGCTCAACTTAAGTCTTTTCGCTTCCAGAGTTTGTCCCCATATTTTCAATCTATCATTTACGCTGCTACGCGTCTCATCAATCAAAATTATGTCATCTATAAATAACATACACAAGGACACTTCATTTTGGATACACCGCGTCAATACATCCATTACTACGACAAAGAGGAAAAGATTAAAAATTGATTCCTGGTGCAACCCCATTTCTACAAAGGAAAATATTTAGATTCTCCTCCTTCCTTCCTAACCTCCACCTTAGTTCCATCATATATGTTTTTTTCGCCTTAATATCAGTCATCGATACACCTCTAGCCTCCAGGCATCTCCAAAGAACTTTCGTTGGACTTTGTTGTGGGCCTTTTGAATGTCAATGAACACCATATGTAAGTCCTATTTCCTTTTTTGATATTGCTCCATCAGTTTCTGCAGCAGATGAAAAAAATATGTAGTAGATCGCCCTGCATGAATTCAAACTATTCTCAGATATGGACACACCCCTCCCACACTTTCAACTCCACCATTCTCTCTCAAACTTTTATAGTGTAACTTAACAACTTAATGCCCCTATAATTGTTACAATTCTAGTTGTCTCCCTTATTCTTGTACAGTGGAATCATTGTACTCCACTTTCATTCTTTGGATATCTTAGTCGTCTTAAAAATGATATTGAATAACTCAGTTAACCACTTCATACCTGCCCTACCTAGCTCTTTCAAAACTCCACCGAAATTTCATCAGGTCTAGCCGCTCTCTCCCTACTCATTTTACTAATAACATCATCACTTCATCAACCGTAATATAGCCATAATTTTTAAAATCCCCATATCTCTTGGAGTACTCTAAATCCTCCAGCAAAATAGCTCTATCACTTACTTTGCTCAATAATTTATGAAAATATGCTTACCATCTCTACTTGATGAACGTTTGATTCGCCAATACCTTATCATCCTTGTCATTGATGTCCTTCACTTGATACAGTCCTTGGGCCTTACCCTCTCTCATCTTCACAAACCGGTAAAGTTTTTTATCCCCACATTTGTCCCCTATAGCTGCATATAGTGTTTCAAAGGCTGTTGTCTTAGCCTCAGTGATCGCTACCTTCGCCGATGTCCTAGTCACCTTATAAATCCCCCTTTTCATACTTTTTTCTTCCTTTTCTTCCACCCCCATTTAACATAGCTTGTATTCTTAGATTTCACTTTTCCTTGAACTTATCCATTCCACAATCAATCCCCTCGATGACCACCAAACTTGATCCTCGACACCCCAAGCACCTCTATAGTTGTCTCTCGAATGCAACTAGTTATCTTTCCCACATTCTATTCGCATCCCCATTACTCTTCCAAGCTTTCATATCCAACAACCTCTTCCTCAAATCTCGAGAGAGGGTAGGGGTCAAGGAACCCAATTTAATTTGTGGTCGAACATAAAGATTCTTCTTCTTCTTACCCCTCATAATCTCTAAGTTCATAAGTAAAAGCTTATGTTATGTAGTGAGGGTCTCATTCGGTATGACCTTGCAATCTTTGAGTAGGCCTCTATCTCCCTTCTGAAAGAGTAGGTAGCTAATTTAAGTTTTAGCTGTTAGAGTTATTGCTCTGATTTTCTATCAAATTTAAGTTTTATTTTCTTAAAAAAAAATAAAAGTAATATCATAATTACTTTTACTTTTTCTGAAAGGTAAAATATGTTTTTTTTTTCATATTTAGCTAACCTCTTTCTTAGAGGAAAGAGTTTGGAACTCTATAAATAGAATACCCACCTTCTTATAGAACAACACAGTGGCATACACAATGTAGTCATCAAAGATTCCTATTTAAGGGGAGATTTCTCCCAATAGATTTTAAGATTTTTGATTTAGTTTTCAATATGTGGGCTTCTTGGCCAATCATATAAAATAATATGTATTTTTTATTATAGTTTTCTTTGTCATCTGGATTATCGTCTTCATGATTTGCAAACTTTAAGCTTGCACATGACACCTTCTTAATTTCAAACCAAACAGGTAGTATCAGAGTCTATGGTCCAATGATGAAACAAAGTTGAAGGCAGGTTTAAAGCGGTTTCAAATCAAGATGCAACCAATTTGATGATAATAGAGATTTTTGTCCAACTAAACGGGGATAAGAAATTTCAATCATATTTTCAACAATCCCGCTGCTCCATCTTTTAAAACAAAATCAATTATCAACACATGCTTATGGGTCCAACTTTCAACCTTTGCTTATTTTTAACGTTTGAGATCCTTTCAACTCAGGCATATACTTTTAACGCATGAGCTCCACTTTTAATCTTGTTCACTTTCAATGCACAAGACTCTACTTTCAGCCTTGTTTACTTATAACACAAGGTTCCAATAATATCAACTCATGCTTTTATTTTTAACGCATAGGGATCCAATTTGTAAATCATATCAACTTTTAATCATGGTAAGCCACAATGATATATGAAGATCGTGTGAATAAGGAATATCATGATTATTTTGCTAGAAAATCAAGCCAAAAAGGGGAGATTGTTAGGGTTTTTGCCCTAATTTTCTTACCAAATCTAAGTTTTATTTTTCTTGAAAGAAAAATAAAAGTAATATCATAATTACTTTTATTTTTTCTGAAAGAAAAATATAATTATTTTTCATATTTGGCTAATCTCTTTCTTGAAGGAAAGATTTTGAAACTCTATAAATAGAATACCCCCTTCTTATTCAACAATACAATAACATCCATAATGTAGTCATCAAAGAGTCTTGTTAGGGGGAAGATTTTCTCTCTCATTAGTTATTATACTTTTAATATTAGGTTTTATATGTAGGCCAATTGACGAAATTATATAATAATATTAATCTTTTTAGTATTGTTTTATGTGTCTTCTAAATTATCATCACGATGGTTCGCAACTAATAGTTTCTGCATATGCCCTCTCGATTTTGAATCCAACATTAGCCACCCTACTACGGAAGATAACTAAGTGATTTTCCTTCTTCGAGAAGCACGAATTAGCTATCACCATCTCAAAGGTTATAACAAAGTTCAGAAGGGATGTTCCACTACCGTTTCTGTCAAAACCAAAACCTCCATGGACCTTGTCAAAATCATTAGAGGTAACTATAATGTGGCTATTAAAGTTTCCACTAACGAATATCTTCTCGATGTCTGATATAATAAGAAAAATATTTATTTTATTTTATTATTAGTCTAAATAGTAAATTCAATATTTGTTTTGATTCGAACTTAAGTTTCATTGTACTGTATCGTTAAAATTCATTGTTAGATAACGATGAAAAGTCTCATTTTAAGCAGAGGTGGATCCACGTGGTTCCACGAGGATACACGTGCACCCGGTAACTTTTTTAAAAAAATTATATATATGTATAGATACCATACTAAAGTGTTAATATATTTAATTGTGCACCCTCAATAATAAAACTTTTCTGGGTGCACTGGTTCGGAACCCAAATGCGAGCTTCCTTTATGGCCCGATGTTGTAGGTTCGATTTCTGATGGAGGACCCATTTTTTTCATTTACAATTCTTTTATACATTTAAATGTCACCAGCCAGGCAGCCACCCATCTGGACCCACCACCCTTAATTAATATATTTGCTGGATATTCTCCCATTTCAAGCCCCGTATTTCTAAATATTTCCCTGAATTTCCCTAGAAACTAGAAAGTCATAGTACACAACAAAGAGAAAGGAACAATTCTTCATTTAGTGCACCATAACAGGTACACATCTCTTTCTTTTATTTTTTTTATTTCTTAATTTAAGTTTGGGTAATGTTAAATGCTTTTAATATCAATTTGTTGCTCGAAAGTTAGTGTGTAAATTTTTTTTTATTGCTTCTATTTAAGTTTATGGGCTTTGATTAAAAATAAATAAATAATTATTTTTTATCTATATTCTTGATGATTTTTTTGTTTTGTAGAAATTTGTTATTGATTCTTGTGAATTGAAATGGATATATATTATTCTCCTCAACCAAATTCTAATTTTAAAGACAAGTCTTATCGTCTTATAGAAAAGTTTGATGTGAATTCACTTAAATTCTATCCAAGGAAAAGAAAATCCATTCATATTTCATAAATATTACTTTACAATACGATATAAGTGAGAAATCACTATATTCAACAAGGGCCTTGTCAGCCGATTCTTTCTCAATTTTCTCAAACTAGAATTGGAACGAAAATGCGCTGATTTAATTCGACATGGTATGAGGATTCATATTCTAGGTGAATGGAGTATAGTGTGAAGAAAGATATTGTGTTTTGCTTGTGTTGCTATTTATTAAAAATGACTACAAAAACCAGCTTTAAGTCTTGGAATCATAGTTTGAAGCGATTTCAATTACATGTTAGTGAAGTAAATAACGTTCATATAAGATGTTTCACTAAAATGATAGATTTTGAGAATCAATCTCAATCAATTCAAGTTGCTTTGAACAAACAATCTGAAAAAAATAAGAAGTGTGCATCATACTCGTTTGGAGGCTTCAACTAATGTGGCAAGGTTCCTTTTGAAATTCAGATTGTCTTTTCAAGGTCACGATAAAAGTGAATCTTTCAAAAATAAAGATCTTTTTCTAGGTATTTTGAAATGGCTAGGAAAAATGCTTCCTGATTTGAACAATGTTATTTTAAAACATGCTTCAAAAATGCTATGATGACTTCTTCAAAAATTCAAAAGGATATTGTGAGTACTTGTGCACAAGAAACCGTGAAAACTATAATTAATGACTTGAATAGAGATTTTTTTAGGATTTTAGTTGATGAATTTAAGGACATATCACACCATGAACAAATGACTGTTGCACTAACATATGTTAACAAAAAATATAAGTGAATGAGCGAGTTGTTGCTATTGTTCGTATTGGTGATACATCGGCAAAAACGTTGAAAGAAACAATATGCTCTTTGCTTATGAGACACTCTTTAAGTACATCTAAAATACATGGACAAAAAAATGATGGGGCTAGTAACATGCAAGGAGAGATGAATGGTCTTAAAGTTTTGGTTTTGCAGGAAACTCCATCGGCATATTGCATTCATTGTTTTGCTCACCAATTATAATTGACAATTGTAGCCGTTGTCAAAAAATATTTGCTCGTAGATGAATTTTTTGCTATTATTACTAATGTGTTGAATATGATAGGAGCATCATTTAAGCGCAAAGATCAACTTCAGGACCATCAGACAGAAATGTTGGAGCAACTACAAGAAAGTGGTGAAGTTTAAAGTGGAAAAGGATTAAATCAACAACGAGGACTTCAAAGGCCAGGTGACACTCGTATGGGGTTCACATTTTAGAATATTGGATGACTTATTGGTTTATTTTCATCTATAGATCGTGTGCTTGATGCGATTAAATGTGGAGGCTCGAATCCCAACGGTATATTACAAGCCGGAGCTTTTTTTACTATGATCACTGAATATGAATTTGCTTTCTTGCTTCACTTGATGTTGAAGATATTGGTGATGTCCAATGAGCTAAGTGCATCATTACAAAGGAAAAAGTAAGATATTGTCAATGCCGTGATATTTCTTGACATTACTAAGAAAAGATTACAATTTGAGAGATGATGGAAGGGATTCTACAATTGGTATCTAAGATGAATGATTTTTGTCTTTCAGGAAAGTCAAAGCGTAGGCCTTCTAGTGTTACTTACTCACATCACTTACGTGATGAGCTCTTTTATGCTCTAATTGACTTGCAACTTTAAGAGCTTAATAATCGTTTTGATGTTGTGAGTGGTAACTTGCTCCTTGATATGGCAAGCTTAAATCCAGCTAATGCTTTTGCTAATTTTGATAAAGAAAAAATAATGATATTGGTCAAGCATTATCCGGATGGGTTTGGTGAATCAAAGCTTCGAGAGCTTAGTTACCAACTTGATACTTTCATTATGCACATGCGACATTGTGATCCTATATTTTCTAATTTGAAAGAAATTGGTGATTTGACAAAAGCATTGGTTAATGCAAATCTTGTGGAGACTTATTCTCTTGCGTACTTACTTGTGAAGTTGATGTTGATTTTATCAGTCGCTACTGCAACTGAAGAAAGAGTTTTTTCATCCATGAAGCATATCAAGAATGAATTGCATAGCAGCATTGGTGATACATTTTTAAGTGATTATTTAATTTGTTATATTGAGAATGATATATTTGTAATATAAGCAGCGATGCAATCATTGACCGTTTTTAGAATATGAAAACGCGTCGATGTATAATATTAAAGGATGATCTACTTTTGTTATATTAGTACTACATTAATATCATTTGATCATTTTAAAGTTTATACTTTGTCCATAATATTTTTTAGAATTTTTAAGTTTAAAAAATTCGTATGTCAAGTTATGTAGTTGATAATCGACATGATTATTTTCCATATAATGGTGCACCCCCTATCTTCGAATTTTGGGTTTGCCTCTGATTTTAAGTAATGACTAATTTGGTGTGCTCGCTGGTTACCTTATCCCTTGCCCCCCCCCTCCCCCCACTTTATCTTTACTTATTAGTATTTAATAATTCTATTTTATCATTTATCCTACCTTTTCTTTATGGTAATCCTCGTATCTTATTTTTCATATAGATTTATTCATAAAATTGTAAATGTGCGAGATCATTGTAATGACGAAAAATGATTCAATCTATCCAAATGTTATGTTCATTACATACATTAGAAAACGATATAACATAATACACTATGAACAATATATAAATCATAGAAACAAAATGCATGTAAAGTGACACTTATTTTAATAGTTGTTTGGCCAAATTTATTTTTCTTCAAAAGTGCTTATTTTTTATTTTAAAAATTTGAGGTGTTTGATCAACTTTTTGAGAGAAAATAAATATTTTTGGAGAGTAGCAAAAATAATGTTTCATAAGCTAAAAATGTAGTTTTCCATAAAAGCACTTGTGAAAAAAATATGCTCCCTCAGTAAAAGAATAACCTACTTTTTTTAAGTCCGTTAAAAAAAAGTGAGCTTTATATTTTTTGATGGTATTTTAATTTTAACTTTTCACATGACATGTTTAAGATTATAAGATTAAAAAATATTTTGGTATATTTGAAATAACTTTAATTTAAGAACATAAAATTTAAATTTTTTTATTTTCTTAAATTTTATGTCAAGTCAAAATAGATTATTCTTTTTTAAATGAAAAAGCTATATTAAAAAACTTGATCAACTATTTATTACTGTTTAAAAGAGTTTTTGAAAATTTATTAAGATAAATATAAATTATTTCTCACTAATTTTTTTATTTTATTTTTTTAAAATGAGATTTTAGGTTGAATGAAGGGTATAATACGGAATGAGCATATTGTCAACTCTTCCACCTTGTTCCCGAGCGATTAACTTCCCTGTTATTTTCAGCAAAAAAATAAAATGAAAGCCCTTTCCTGCATACGCGGTTCACCATCTCTCTAAGCAACCTAAACCCCCTCCTTCCCCTTAAATCCCTTAGATCCCCTTTCTCCCTTCATTCCTAATGATGCCTCCAAATTCCCAATACATCCAACAATTCCTCAGCAGCGTTCTCTCTCAACGCGGCCCTTCTTCCCTTCCTTATTCGGAAGACGTCAAATGGTTAATCCGACAACACCTCCTTTCTCTTATCGAAATTCATCCTTCACTTCAACCTAAAACTGCTTCATTCACTCACAACGATGGACGTACTGTCAATTTACTACAAGTCATCGGTACTGTCCCCATGGTATACCACCAAGTTACCTACAATATCCCCGTTATTATTTGGCTCATGGAGTCTTACCCACGTCATCCACCGCTTGTCTTTGTTAACCCCACTAGAGATATGGTCATTAAGCGTGCGCATCCGTTTGTGAATCCGTCTGGCGTTGTTTCGATTCCGTATCTGCAGAATTGGGTTTACCCTAGTTCGAATTTAGTTGAATTGGCTCGTAATTTGAGTCATTTTTTTGGTCGTGATCCCCCGCTTTACGCGCAAGTTAGACCGGATTCAAACCCTAACCCTAATCCGAGCCAGACCGCGCATCCTCCGCCGAGTACGAGTTTTCCGGGGATCGGTCACGTGTCGCAGGTGATTAGGCCGGCGATACCGCCTGGGGGATTTCAGCAGCAGCAGCAGCCAGCGTTACGGCCGCCGTATGGGGCGGCGGTGAAGACGGAGGATCGGGAGGAGGTTTTTAGGAGGAATGCGATAGATAAGCTACTTGGTAGCTTTAGTGAGGATATAGCGAGGCTGAGGGAAGCGCGGGAGAAGGATGTGGACGGGTTGTTTAATGCGCAAGGAGTGTTGAAGCAGCGGGAGGAGGTGTTGAAGCTAGGGTTGAAGGAAATGCAAGATGAGAAAGAGGAGTTGGAGCAGCAATTGCAGATGGTTTTGATGAATAGTGATGTGTTAGAAGGATGGTTGAGGGAGAATGAAGGGAAGTTGAAGAATTTAGGGAATGTGGATGTGGATACGGCATTTGAGCCTTGCGATAATCTTTCTAAGCAGATGCTGGATTGCACGGCGTCAGATTTGGCGTTAGAGGATGTGATTTATTCGTTGGACAAAGCTATACAGAGCGGGGCAATACCGTTTGATCAGTACTTGAGGAACATAAGGTTGTTGTCACGTGAACAATTCTTTCATCGTGCTACTGCATCGAAGGTTAGGGCTGCTCAGATGCAGGCTCAAGTTGCTAATATGGCTGCTAGAACATCACCGTATGCATTGTGATAGACATCTGAATCGCTTGCAGTCGGTTCACGTAGGTCGATATATTTTCAAGGTTGGTTACTTGTGAATAATATGTCAGTGTGCTATATCTCTACCAATAGATTTTGACACTACATTTTGGCGTGGGCTTTTAATTGGCATTTATTGGTTGTATTATTTTGTTTCCAAAGTATAATCACATTCAAGGGATTTCAACTGATATCCACGATTTTCATTTCTGTCAAGTAATCCCAAGTTTATATGGGATTGGGAATTTGGACCAATGGTTAGTGTTTCGTCACTCTCCCAGGAATGAGTTGTAAGAGATTCCAACTCTTTTGTCTTTTGAGGCGTTCCTCAAGCACTTTGCATTGTGTATGAAATCATAAAGTTTCTCCATATGTGCTGTTTGTCTAAACATGGAATTCAAAGATGTGTACGTAGACTTATTTAGTTAGTGATAGCGGAAGAACATGCTTCAGCAATAGTTAGAGAAGTTAGTTTGATATAAAAGTTTACTGAATTTGGTTTATTGGAAGTTGCTGAGAAATAGATTGATATCAATAGTTAGGAACATTCCAAAATATGAAAAAATGCCATATGAATTGGGCTGAAGTGAGTTTTTGCGACTACAATTCTTGATTTCTTGTGTATTGGAGCATGCAGTGACATAAGTATCATTCAGGAAAACGTCATAATTATCCCATCAAACTTGTCCCAAATATTTATTTACACACCTGTACTTTGTAGGGTTTGATTCAGCCTTACTATTCCGAAGTGAAATAAACACCCCTTTTAAGTTTTGGCATGCCGGAGAAGTGAAATATACACGTGTCAGTGTGTGTAGATCACTGCCTGCCAGAAATTCCGCATTTCTTGTTTGACGGGTTCATTACGTGAGAGTTAACCCTGCAAAATGCAGGTGTCTAACAGTAAGCCTGGGATAATTTCGGGGTACTCATGCCTTCTCCCTGCCATTTATATGGAATGTCTACTCAATTTGTTGTGCCATGGAATCACACAGAATCCAAAGCTAGGAACTTATGTTGTATTTAGACCATATTATGAAATGCATATATTATTATGAGGTAGTTAGTTTAGACATACAAAAAAAGTACTCCCTCCGTCCCATTTTATGTGTCGTCATTTCCTTTTGATCCGTCCCAAAAAGAATTTCATGTTTCCTTATTTTTGACAACTATTTAATGGCATCATCCCTTTTTATCCTTATTGGGTCTATTTAATAAGAAAAGACAACTAAAAAGTAAACATTAAAGTGACTTTAAGAGGGGCAATTTGTAAACTTTACAAAGTCATCATTTATTTTTTAAACTCCGTGTCCGGTCATATGGCAACACATAAAATAGGACGGAGGGAGTACTTAGTTTAGAGAATCACTAGATTTATATAGACTTTGTTACACGTTAAACTATAAAACGTATTTGAACGAGTTTATTTGTTGTCTTTCAAGAGAACAAAGCACTTTAGGTTTTCATGGACCACTAGCTCTCGCTCGTTTTCTAGTTTTTTGGCTGGGACACCCGTCGCCTAAAACCTTCCATGTTTACATAGTCTACCTCCATCTAGTACTTTTTACCCACATCATGGCATTGCCACAATTACAAAAGTTCAACATTCAAAAGGATAACCAGGTAAGAGTGGTTTAAACTTCTCTTAGAAATAAGAACTTGACTTTTGTTGTTTGTTTTCATAATTTTCCTTGCACGGCTTGTTTTGCTAGATTATCGTTCAACTTACATGATTTCTAGTTAGTTTGGGGGAAAAGGGGGATCATTAGTGCAATTCTTTTTGTCCTTATGGATGAAGTCTTTGGTTTTTACATTCAATGCTTTCCTGGTGCCTAACAAGGACCCGCAATTTATGTTGCTTGGGCTCTTAAAAAATATCGACGGTGTGTGTCGGATACTTCAAAAGTAGTGCAGTTTTGGGGAGTCTGACGTGGGTGCGGAAACATTTTTGGAGAGTCAAAGCAACATAGCCTGCAATTGCTAATGATTATAATGATTTGTTCGTGTACTATCTTTTGTCCGAATGATGAATTTGGCTTCAAGTTAAGGGTCTGGAGTGGAGGATTCTTTTGAAAAGATTAAGGTCTGACCATTTCACATGGAAAATTGAGTCAAAAGAATGTTGTTTTTAACTTCTATTGCCATATATGCCAGGCATTTTGATCTTGAAGACTTGCGATTAGTCATGCTCACTGCTATTGTTCATTCAAGCTTTTGAGCCTCTCACAAAAATAATAGAAGCCTGGGATGCTCTCCAGATACTATCTTCATTTACTGTTGCTAGTTGTAAACTGTGTAAAAACATTGGATACTTTTGATACGAGTTGTAAACAGAGTAGAAAGTTATGAGAAGCATATGGTACTTGTTTTGCTTATTGATTTGGATGATGACTCCCTCTCATGCTGTCATAGTTTAAAATCATTTTCCAAGATCATTATCCAAGTGAGATATATACTTGCGACAACATATTAGTTTCTGTTGTTGCTCAATGACTGCCTCTGCCTGTTTATGCCAGTGTTACATATATAATTTTCTTCACGTGTATGCTACATATATTATATCACACCAGTGATTAGCTTTCTTTTCATTACTCTCAAAAGCGAGTTGTACGGGTTCCACCTCTTTCTTCGTCTGCCTTAGCGTCTGCACTTATGTGCTTCTTAGGATGGTTGTTTAGTAATCAGTATTAAATTGTACAGATAGAGCTTAAGCTGTAGACTGTTTGAGCGTGTATTCATGTAGGTGTAGTGATACTATTCTGTTCAGTTTTTTTTTTGTACATATTTTTCCGAGCACTGAACATGTTTAGATTAGGAGTTTCTCATGCACTTTGCATTATTTATGAAATCCTATAAGTTA
Source organism: Capsicum annuum (assembly GCF_002878395.1). Classification (NCBI taxonomy): domain Eukaryota; kingdom Viridiplantae; phylum Streptophyta; class Magnoliopsida; order Solanales; family Solanaceae; genus Capsicum; species Capsicum annuum. Next base: position 182,541,593 of record NC_061120.1, on the reverse strand, counting down.
ATCTGTCCATCTCATATATATTTGATTGGGCACCGGGGTATAAGATGTTCTATTCGACTTATCTGTTGTATTAGTGTTAATTGGAAAGAATATACTTTAGTTTTACTCCAGTGGAAAAGTTGGTGTAATACACATCTCATTAAACCTTGAAATGCCTTAGCAAATTTGAATTATTGATAGCCGTCTTAGAGATTGAGTTATGTTAAGCACTTGGAATGTACCAAATTTTGAAACGGGATAGTGTTAAGTTTAGGAACAACATACCTGGTGGAATTTCACAACTTGGGAAGGGTAAGGATACAAAATAGTAGTAGTCAATCTCGCTTACCTCCTTACTGGTTTCCTCATTTTGTCCACTACGGAGTACAAAGACCAAGGTTCTTATTCTTAAAGAAATCAATTTTGGGTCTAACTCAATCCCCAAATTTAGCTCCTGAGGGAGGATTGTTTTAGGACCATATTAGGAGACCAAGTGACCCATACCCCATCCGATGTGGGTACTTCAACAGTGGTATGGAGTAACATAGCATACCATTTATATGAAATGTCTGCATGGGTCTGCACAAAATACCCATTTGCGTTGTTTATACTGATTTCAGGATTGGTATGTATGACTGATACTAATGAAGACGGTGATCATGTTCTTCATATAATAATATTTTGCAAAGTATTCTCAGATGTTAGGCCTACTGCGCCTACTGTTGGTTTGCTCCTAGAAAACTCAGTTGACCTGGGTGGATGCTTGAACTTGCGCGCGCTTTCATTTTATGACTTGTGGTTCTGCTGCTATTGTTGAAGTTCAAACTTGTGCATCTTTTGCACCGTGCAAACAAATCAAACTTGTGCATCTTTTGCACTGTGCAAACAAACGTTCCAGCAGTGCAATTTTTTTCTCCAAAGAACAGCTTCGATCGTCCGTTTGTTTATCCACTTGATAATACATGAATCTAAGCATACACACTTCTGTACATGCATTATATGTGCGTGTATATAAGCTTTAAGCAAATTGTACAAGTATGTTCTTGAAGGCTATAGGTCTCAATTCTTTGAAAAATAAAAAGCAGATTAAAACTAAGCGCCGGAAGAAACCAGTCGCCTAGGTAACGAAATAATAAGCAGCACCTTCTTCACACGCTGAGCAAATTGATATATTATTATATGCATATTAAAGTTAGACATGTCACTAATGAATTTTTTTTAATTAAATACTAGTTAATATGTCCGCGTTTCGCGCGGTCATAAAAGCATATTTAAATTCTAAGAAATATTAAATTATATGTATAGGATTTTCAGATAACTATCTGTAAACATCAATTGCCACATCTTCAGCAGCAGTAGCATTCGAATTCTTTTAATTATATTTTTGAAAACTTAATATTTTTTCTCCGGACTTAATGTGTTATTTATGCATCAATTTAAAATATAAATTTTTAAATATTAGCTCATAAAAATACTCTTTCCTGATACGATTGAAAATATAAGCACCATCGCACTATACTATGAAGATCTCATCACATTAAAAAACTTGAAAGAATATTTTCGATACTTTTCAACTTCCTCTAATGTGTCACTACGTTACACTTCTTTTCTCGAAGTTGAAGGAAACTTGACAACCTCCAATTTTACCTTTGGAAATTTCACAATTTCAGAAATTTCATACATACAGTAAATCTTGAAGGCAACAAAAAAAGCCAAATAAATTACTAATTAAAAATTTGTCTTACATTTTCTTTAGCCATTTTCATTGAATATGTTCTTACTAATTTTACCTGGCTACGTTCATGCTATAAAAACGTAGTGCCAGAAAAAAGATTAACTTCCTGCTAATTAGGTAACCAAGTTAACTTATAAATCAATGTACCTAAAATTTATACCACATAATCAAGTGCTTTATGAAAAAGGCCCGATGATACATAATGCAACATTTAATCAAATATTAAAATAAAAAATAATACATAATGCAGTTTTTAAGAACTAATCAAGCTTATGTTGTCCACAAAATATTAGAATTTCACCATGAAGACAACTTAATCAAGCTTCAATTCATATCTAGTGAACACAATGGATATGAACAATAGGGAAGAAAACCTGGGAATGAAATTGGTTGCAACAAAATAAACTTTGGTGGTAAAATTAGATAAATGGACTACATACAACGATGATTTGCTAGCATTCGAAGGAAAAAGCAGCAACCGAACCGAGATCGTGATTAAAATCAAACCTCTTCATTCACTTCAAAAAACTTTTAAATTCTTTTCGAATCCCTTCTACCATATCTTTGTGCTTGATGAATATGTGTGTGTTTCTCCATGCAGGTTTTGTGTTTCAATGTGTGTGTGTGCATAGATATATATATATATGAAACAAATCTTTATTAGGACAAAACATTCTCGATGCTTCAAAACTCACGTAAATTTTACATTTAAAAGGAGTCAGATAACAATTAACTCATGATAAGCAGTCCCAGGAAACAAATACAGGTTTTAGTTCAAAGACAACTTCCAAATTTATCCCAACGTGTAGGACTTTATGTTGTTTTGGGTACACAATCTGTATTATGTCAAAACAACTTCAACACAAGTTCAAGATTAAATCAAGAACACTTATGAAGTTTTCCAACACCCTCAACACAAGTTCAATATGAACTATAAAAGAAGTGTGTTATTTTATTTAAAGAAAAAAAATATGAAGCAGAATAAGTCAAGTTCTCCGAATCCACAGAGTATCCTTAAGGAAATAATTCATCTCAAGTACCCGAGGTTGCGGAATTTTCCTCCCAGGATTAAATGGCTTCACAACCAGAATGTAGTGGTACCTCAAACTTTCTCATTTTCTCTGAACTCACTCAACGAGAGATGATCACACGGAATTTTTAGAAGCAAGAGAAAGGTTTTGCTTATGCAGAAAAATTCATACTAAACCTGTGAAAGAATGCAGGTTTATATAGACATGAAGTGCCCCTGTCTATAGTGAACATGTATCGGATGCACTCGGTCAATTGGTAGATTTGATATCTTTGAACTATCGAGCTTTACTGTACACCTAGACAACACATGTCACACAACCAATTTTTTACTGTTTATGATTCTCACGGTTTTATTTGTTTCAGTCATGAACTCGTCCCGGTCTCATGAGAGCTTATAGAATAGACCTTTACTAACATTCTCCTTGAAGCAGCTTCCACTTCTCCCTCACATAGGTGATTTATAAACGTTCAATCCTACAGATTAAACTATTTGGTCAAATCTGCCAAATTTAGATAATCATTAAAGCCTTCACATCATAAGTCTTATCTTTGTTTACTAAACATTGTCTACACCATGAGAATGGGTTGGGTATATTGATAATGTTGAACCTATTAGACATAACTTTGTTTGATCTCTTTGAATCTAGATTTTGGGATCTCCAGTCTGTTATGTAGAGTTACCGCCATGCTGATTTGTCCTAGGCCGTAAAACCCATTCCCTTGGATGTTCTATTAACCCCCTCTCTAGATAGGCCTTTTGTAAGTGGATCCGATACATTATCTTTTGACTTCACATAGTCAACAGTGATAATTCCACTAGAGAAAAGTTCTCTAACGGTATTATGTCTCTGTCTTATGTGATGAGATTTACCATTGTACATCATGCTCCCTGCCCTACCTGTTGCCGCTTGACTATCACAGTGTATACATACTAGTGCCAGTGGTTTGGGCCAATAAGAAATATCTTCCAAGAACTTTTGGAGCCATTTTGCTTCTTCACTAGTTTTATCTAATGCGATAAATTCTGATTCCATTGTAGAGTGAGCAATATATGTCTGTTTGGACGATTTCCAAGAGACTTCTCCTCCACCTATAGTAAATACGTATCTACTCGTGGATTTTACTTCATTCAATCCGGTGACCTAATTTGCATCACTATATCCTTCAAGTACCACTGAATATTTACTAGAATGCAAAGCATAGTCTTGAGTGTATTTAAGATACTCCAAAACTCTTTTCATTTCCATCCAATGAGTTTTATTGGGATTACTCGTGTACTGACTCAACTTACTAATAAAACATACTATGTCTGGTCGTGTACAATTTATTATATACATTAAACATCCCAACACTCTTGTGTACTCCAACTGTGAGTCACTTTCATTTTTATTCTTTTGAAGTGCAAAACTCACGTTCAATGGAGTCATGGCAATTCCAAATTTCAAATTCCAAATACTTGAATTTGTCAAGTACTTTTTTGATATAATGAAACTGTGACAATGCCAACCCTTGTGAAGTTCCATGGATTCTTATTCCTAAAATCACATCCGTAATTCCAAGGTCTTTCATATCAAACTTGCTCTCAAGCATTCGTTTCATAGCATTTATGTCTGAAATATCTCTACTAATGATAAACATATCATACACATACAAAAAAATGATGACCTTGTAATTTGGAGTGTTTTTAATGTAAACACATTTATCACATTCATTTATCTTGAACCCGTTTTCCAATATAGTTTGGTCAAACTTTGCATGCCACTGTTTAGGTGCTTGTTTTAGTCCATAGAGTGACTTAACCAGTTTATGCACCTTCTTTTATTTACCAGGAACCACAAAACCCTCGAGTTATTTCATGTAAATTTCTTTCTCCAATTCTCCATTTAGTAATGTTGTTTTCACATCCATTTGATGGATTTCAAGACCATATACCGCCGTAAAAAAAATTGACATATGAATTGACATTATTTTTGTTACTGGAGAGTATGTCAAAGTAATCAAGACTTTCTTTCTATTTGAAGTCTTTTACTACAAATCTTTCCTTGTATTTATCAATAGTACTATCTGTTTTTATTTTCCTTTTGAAGATCCATTTAGAACCTAAAGGTTTATTTTCTGGAGGAAGATCAACCAACTCCCACATATGGTTGCTTAAGATTGAATCAATCTCACTATTTACTGTCTTTTTTCAAAAGGATAAGTCTGAAGACGCCATCGCTTCTTTAAATGTTTGAGGCTCATTTTCTAAGAGAAATGTTATAAAATTTGATCCAAACGAAGTTGTCATTCTTTGATGTGTACTACGTCTTGGATTCTCATCATTGTGTACATCCTCACTTGGTTCATCTCGAGGTCATTTAGACCCTTCACAAGACTGTTCACGTCTAGTTTTGTACGAATAAATGTGTTCAAGAAATTCAGTATTATCTGGTTCAATTTTTGTATTTTCAATGATATTTGCATGTTCGAATTTATGAACCAAAAATCGACATGTTTTACTACTTTTAGCATATCCTATGAACACGCAGTCCATTGTCTTAGGTCCTATTTTTACCCTTTTAGGCATAAAAACTTAGACTTTCGCTAAACACCCCAAACTTAGAAATATTTTAAGTTGGATTTCCTTTCTTTCCATTTTTCATATGAAATTGATAGTGTCTTACTGTGGGGCACTCTATTAAGTATTCGGTTAGCTGTAAGGATAGCTTCCCCCATAAGTTTTGCGATAAACCTGAACTTATTAGTAAGACATTTATCATTTCATTTAAGGTTCGGTGTTTTCTTTCCAAAATTCCATTAGATTGAGGTGAATACGGGTCCATAGTTTGATGAACAATTCCATTCTCTACACATATTTCTGCAAAGAGAGGTTCATACTCTCCACCCTATCAGTTCTTATCTGTAACACCCCAATTTTCTGAACCGGAATGCTATACAGTGCTTATGACCCCAAAGGACCACAAACTAACCTATGACTAATATCTATACCTGCACACTGCATAATATATATGTAAAATACAGAAAATATGAACAATAGGACATAAGGTTCAACTGAATAAAATATCTAGCAAATCATAACATCCATATGGGGTAACAAATACCCAAAATAGCTGAAGTCTGAAACAAATCCGAACTAAATTTAAAAGCCTCTATATACTGTCTGAGTAAGGATTTGAAGGAACATGTCTCAAACTAACTCCGTAAATTGAAAGATAATCGAAGAAAATAAATGAAGTCAAATCATATCGTCCTCGAATGAAGAGGACTCACTGCAACTCTGTATACTGAAATACGACTGCTATTGCTGATCTGGAACTCGTGGCTCTGAACCTATGGTGTAACATAAAAGAAAGAACCATAGCGCAAATGCGTCAGTACAACTGAAAGTACTGAGTATATAAGTGAGGTAGGCTATATGCAAAAAGGCTTACATGCATGAGCAGTGCTAACTGAATGACTAATATGAACGTGAGAGTGCAAACATGCATACATAGTAATTGAGATTGTAAATACGTGATATCTAGATCTGTATGCTAATACATGGTTTATTGATATCTAACATGACTAATACAGGGATTTCTGATAACATGGATGACTGTGTCTGACAGTCCTGAATCTGATGGAACTACTTGAGTTCTATATTGTAATTGAATTGACTATATCTGACAGTCCTGGTATACTAAAATCTGAAGAACTATCTGAGTTCTTTTACTGAGACTGGGACTGAAACTGTGGGAGGTAGTTGTTTACCGACATAACCCTAATACGCTATAATAGCTGAGATGGGATCTAATCTGTGCCCTGATTGAAAGGGTATCAATACCGCGCCACTGGTAAGGACAAGATGTGAGTGACCCTTATCTGGAAGGTTACTCTAATGAGAACGGTGGGACCCTGGTCTTACAGGTTGAATCACCTCATCAACCCTAATATGACAGGTTAAGATATCTCAACCTACGCTGGTTACGTAGTTCTAGAACACAAGGATGACTGCTAAGAATCACACCCTTATCTGGCAGGTGAGTTCCCATCCTTGGGTTCACTCGATGCTAACTTCTACTCCCATCCGAAGAGATTGAACATGATTAACTGACTGTACATGGACTGAGTAACTGACTTCTATTTACTGACGGAATAGTACTATTATCTAAGAATTAACTGAGATCATGAGATTTCTGAGATTTCTTGAGTCACATGACTGTCTGAGTTTTATAGATCATGGCTTGACTGAGAGTATCGTGATAACATGACATGAATCTAGGCACACAACTATATTTTTTTAGGTACAAGTACCCTCAGGACTCGATAGAAAGAAACTGACACACATGACTGACTTGATCATAAAAATAGAGTCCACAATTCACAATATCATAAGTAGGGGATTTCATACTACACTTAGTTCTCAACATCTTATACATGGAAGGGGATGCGCACAACATGTATATACTCACGTTGCTTTAATATCATGCTCATTCCATATCACAACAATAACACACAATAATAACATGGAGTTCATGTGGAGTCATAAAGAATAGAACATAGGCTTGTCATTTAAGCACTATTAAGTCATAGAAACATGGATTCTATCATTCTTGGCATTTTATCAAACACCTTACATGCACAACTTTGGGCATAGGTGTACTTATTAATTTGACAATCTTAATCCATCCAAAATTCATGGGTTTCAACTAAACTAATCACATGCTTCATGAAAAACACATCAAGATACAACCTTGAATCCAAACAACAATCATCAACATGAATATAGTCATAACACAATAAGAAAATCACAATTTATAATTTAAAACATGATTCTTGAGCTCCATGGATGAAAGAGATCCATGGATGAACACTACATATACCTTAGTGATTGAATCTTGAAAGAGATCTAATGTTTCTAAAGGTTCTTGAAGAAATCCTTAAGCTTGCTCTTGATTTTTCTTGACTAGGGTTTAACCCTTTTGGAAGAGAATGTTCTTGTTCTTGAGGAGATGATCTTGAGAGAAAACCCTAATCTTGTGGTTGACAGTGTATGAGAGAGCTTTTTGAGATGTTTAACTAAAGAGAATAGAAGATAATACGCTCCTTGAGGGTTATAAGTCGTGGAAAGTGAAGGAAAGGACCAAAATACCCTTACAAAAATGTTCCTCAATTGCTGAAAAAAATAGCTGACGACATTCGTGACAAGTCGTCACGAAATGTCGTCACAAAAAGGTAAAATCTTGATTTTCTGGTTAAGGTTGACGACATTGGTGATAGGCTGTCACGAGCGTGACGACTTATCACAAAATGTCATCACTAGGGGTGGAAATCTGCCCAGGGCTGACGACATTGGTGATAAGTCGTCACGCTTGTGACAGCTTATCATGAATGTCGTTACTCAGTTTCCTAGCTGACATGCTGGAGTAAAATGGGCATAACTCCTTGCTCCGATATCAAATTTAGGAGAAATTAGTATCGTTGGAAAGATAATTCAATTTATCTTTTGGTGGGTTATTTAGAAATTCATTGCATAACGAGAGATATGCTCATTTGAAGTTGACCATACCAATATCCTTCTCAAGAATTCAATCGGTAAGGAAATGTTTTGATTCGTCCATTACCTAGGACACTTTTGAGGCCTTAATATGAGTCAACCTTGATTATAGCACTACAAAAGCACTAAAATTTATTACTCATGAGTTCGAAGCATGATCCTAAAAATTTTTGAACTTTTGGGGTATTACAATATCCCTCCTTGGGAACATTCGTCCTCGAATGAGACTGACTAAGCTGAGATTACTAATGTACTGGCCTTACTTAAGGGATGCAATATCTGAAACATGATGACATGACTGACCTGAATGATAAACTGAATATATCTGAACATACTGAATATGCATATCTGATGCATAACTGACAAGCTAAACTCACGCATATCTGATGCATGACTACGTGACTGAACTGTTACATGTATGCATGACCAAATGCAATGATATTTAGTACCAAATTCATAAATAGAATTCTGAACATAAAACAAAATAAGCTTAAGAAGAACTATTATCTTGAGCTTAATCTGAATTGGTGGAGAAAAGGTGAGGATACTTGGTACGCATATCTACTTTTGCTTCCCAAATAGCTCCATCAACGGACTGGTTTCGCCAAATAACTTTGACTAGATGAACTTTTTTATTCCTTAAGCTACAGATCTGATAGTCTAAGATTTCGACTGGAATCTCTTCATAAGAGAGGCTGTTATGGATATCCATACTCTGAGTAGGGACTACAACTGAAGGGTCATCTATGCACTTCTTGAGCAAATAGACATGGAAGACTGGATGAATTGAAGCTAGATCTGGAGGCAATTCAAGATCATAAGCTACCTTACCCAAGCGACTGAGAATTTTGAAAGGACCGACATATCGGGGACTGAGCTTTCCCTTCTTACCGAATCTCTTCACCTCCTTCATAGGAGAGATCTTGAGATATACAAAATCATTAACTTTGAATTCTAGATCCTTTCTACAAACGTCTGTATAAGACTTCTGTCGGCTCTGAGCAGCCCAAAGTCTTTCTCTGATTAACTGAACCTTATCTAAGGAATCAAACACTAAGTCAGGACCTATGACTAAGGCCTCACTAACTTTGAACCAATCTATTGGAGATCTGTACCTCCTACCGTAGAGAGCTTCAAACAGAGCCATCTGAATACTGGAATAATAGCTATTGTTGTATGCAAACTCAATCAAAGGAAAGTGGTCATGCCAACTTTCCTTGAAATCAATTTTACTCACCCTTAGCATATCTTCTAGAGTCTGAATGGTCCTTTCTGCTTGACCATTTGTCTGAGGATGAAAAGTTGTACTGAGATAAACTTGGGTACCAAGACCCTTTTGGAATGCTTTCCAGAAGTGAAAGGTGAACTGGGTACCTCTGTCTGAGATAATAGATAGTGGAACACCATGTAATTTGACCAAATCCATGATGTAGAGTTTGGCATAATCCTCAGTTGAATAAGAGGTATGGACTGGAAAGAAATGAGCTGACTTGGTCATCCTGTCTACAATGACCCAAACTGATTCGTGCTGATGACGAGTTTGAGGCAAACCCATCATAAAGTCCATGTTCACTTCTTCCCACTTCCAAGTAGGAATAGTGAACTCATGTATAGAACCACTAGGCTTCTAATGCTCTATCTTGACATGCTGACATGTAGAGCACTTAGCCATAAAAGCTGCAATATCTCTCTTCATCCCACTCCACCGTTAGATCTACCACAAGTCACGGTACATCTTAGTGGCCCCTAGATGAATAGAATATTTTGCACCATGTGCCTCTACAAGAACCCGCTACCTCAAGACATCTATATCTGGAACACAGAGACGCCCCTAATAATGAAGGACACCATCTCCCCCTTAGGGAGAAAACCTCAACCATCTAATCTCTGATTGACTCTTTTAGCTTGACAAGGCTAGGATCCATATCTTTCTTTTATTTCACCTTAGAAACTAGAGATGATTCTAAACTACTCTGAACACATACACCACCTTCTGAAGAATCGACTAAGCGAACACCTAGTCTGGCAAGCTGATGGATTTCCTGGGCTATCTTCTTTTTGCTATCCTCAACGTGAGAAACACTACCCATGGAGAGTCTACTGAGAGCATCGTCCACAATGTTGGCCTTGCCTGGATGGTAAAGGACACTCATGTCATAATCTTTCAAAAGCTCTAACCACCTTCTCTGATGAAGATTGAGATCTTTCTGAGAAAAGACAAACTGGAGAATTTTAAGATCTGAGAAGACATCTACATAAACTCCGTATAGATAATTCCTCCAAATCTTTAAGGCAAATACTACGGCTGCTAACTCAAGATCATGAGCAGGATAATTCTTCTTATGGGGCTTTAACTGTTTGGAGGCGTAGGCTATAACCTTACCATGCTGCATGAGAACATAACCTAGACCCACTCTGAATGCATTGCAATACACTATGAACCCATCTGAACCATCTGGAAGAGATAGAACTAGAGCTAAGGTTAGTTGAGTCTTTAACTTCTGAAAATTCTTCTCGCAATAATTTGACCACTGAAACTTGACCTTCTTTTGAGTCAATTTGGACATAGGGGATGTAATAGAAGAAAATCCCTCAAAAAGCCATCTATAATAGCCATCCAAACCCAAGAAACTCCTGTTATCTGATGGAGAGATAGGGCGAGGCCAGTTTCTTACCGCTTCAGTCTTCTGAGGATCTACTCTAATGCCATCGTTGTAAATAATATAGCCAAGGAATGCTACTGACCTTATCCAAAACTCGAACTTACTGAATTTGATGAATAGCTGGTGATCTCTGAGGGTTTGAAGAACAATTTTGAGATGGTTTGTATGATCGTGCTCTATGCAGGAATAGACCAGGATATCATCTATGAAGACTTTGATGAATGTGTCCAAGTACTGCTTGAACACACGGTTCATCAAGTTCATGAAAGCAGCTGGGGCATTAGTAAGACCAAAGGAAATGACTAGAAACTCGAAGTGACCATACCGAGTATGGAAAGCTGTCTTTGGGATGTCACATTCTCTAACTCTGAGCTAATAATAGCCTGATATGAGGTCTATCTTAGAAAAATAACTGGCACCCTAAAGTTGGTCAAACAAGTCATTTATCCTAGGAAGAGAATACTTGTTCTTGATCGTGACTTTATTGAGCTGACGGTAATCAATGCACATCCTGAGAGAATCGTCTTTCTTACGCACGAATAAGACTAGTATGCCCTACGAGGAAATACTGGGTCTAATGAATCCCTTATCTAAGAGATCCTTTAACTATTTTTCTATTCTCTGAGTTCTGCTGGTGCCATTCTGTATGGCAGAATATAAATAGGCTGAGTATCTGGAATAAGGTCAATGCCAAAGTCTATTTCTCTTTTGGGAGGAATGCCTGGAAGATCTTCAAGAAATACGTCTGAATACTCATTTACAACTGGGACTGATTCGAGACTGGAAGATTCTAAACCAGAGTCTTTAACATGAACGAGATGATAAACACATCCCTTAGATATCATTTTCCTTTCCCGAAGGTAGGAAACAAGATGACCCTTGAAAGATGAAGTATTACCCTTCCACTCTAGGACGAACTCATTTGGGAACTGAAAATGAACTATCTTATTTCTGCAGTCGACTGTGGCATAGTAGGAATGAAGCTAATCCATGCTGAGAATAATATCAAAATTAGTTATCTCTAACTCGACTAAATCTGTTGATGTGGCTTTTTGAAATATCATAACCGGACAGTTCCTGTATACTCGCTGAGCTATGATGGTTTTACCCAGTGGGGTAGAGACTGAAAAGGGCTCTGCTAAAATTTCGAGACTGATTCTAAAATTGCCTGCTATATAAGGAGTAACAAAAGATAAGGATGCACCTGGATTTAGCAATGCATAAACATGAACATGGAAAATCTGCAATGTACCAGTAACGACATCAGGAGAATTTTTCTAATCCTGTCGGGTCTGAAGAGCATAGAGTCTGTTTGGGCATTTCCCACTAGCACGACATGAATACTGAAAGAAGGGAACTATTTCTAAAATATCTTATAGCCTCCTTCACATAAATGTAGCGTGCAACACATCCAGGTACAAGACTCTACTAAATGCGGCTTTCATACTTCCTAGGATACTATTGAATCTTAGGCTCTGATACCAAGTTTGTAACACCCTGATTTTCTGAATTGAAATGCTACACGGTGCTTATGACCTCGAAGGACCACAAGCTAACCTATGACTGATATCTGTACCTATACACTGCATAATATACATGTAAAATACAGAAAACATGAACAATAGGCCATAAGGTTCAAATAAATAAAATATATGGCAAATCATAACATCCATATGGGGTAACAAATACCCAAAACAACTAAAGTCTGAAACAAATCTGAACTAAATCTAAAAGCCTTTAAATATTGTCTGAGTAAGGAGTTGAAGGAACATGTCTCCAACTAACTCCGTAAACTAAAAGATAACTAAAAAAATAAATGAAGTCAAATCATATCATCCTCGAATGAAGAGGACTCACTGCAACTTTGTTTACAAAAATGCAATTGTTACTGCTAATCTGGAAATTGTGCCTTTGAACCTATGGTGTAACATAAAAGAAAGCAACATAGCACAAATACATTAGTACAACAGAAAGTACTGAGTATACGAGTGAGGTAGGCTATATGCAAAAGGGCTTACATGCATAAGCAATGCTAACTGAATGACTAATATGAATGTGAGAGTGCAAACATGCATACATAGTAACTGAGATTGTGAATATATGATATCTAGATCTGTACACTAATACATGGTTTATTGATATCTAACATGACTAATACTGATATTTCTGATAACATGGATGACTATGTCTGACAGTCCTGAATCTGATGGAACTACCTGAGTTCCGTACTGTAATTGAATTGACTATATCTGACAGTCCTGGTATACTGAAATCTGAAGAACTATCTGAGTTCTTTTACGAAGACTGGGACTGAAACTGTAGGAGGTAGTTGTTTAACCGACATGACCCTAATACGCTATAATAGCTGAGCTGGGGTCCAATTTTTTCCCTGATTGGAGGGTGTCAATACCACGTCACTAGTAAGGACAAGCTGCGAGTGACCCTTATATGGCAGGTTACTCTAATGAGAACGGTGGGACCCTGGTCTGACAGGTGAAATTACCTCATCAACCCTAATCTGACAGGTTAAGATGTCTCAACCTATGCTCGCTACATAATTCTGGAAAACAAGGATGACTGCTAAGAATCATACCCTTATCTGGCAAGTGAGCTCCCATCCTTGGATTCACTCGGTGCTAATTTCTACTCCCATCTGAAGAGATTGAACATGATTAACTAACTATACATGGACTGAGTAACTGACTTCTGTTGACTGATGGAATGGTACTATTATCTAAGAATTAACTGAGATCATGAGATTTCTGAGATTTTCTGAGTCACATGACTGTCTGAGTTCTATAGATCATGGCTTGACTGAGAGTATCGTGATAACATGACATGGCTCTAGGCACACAACTACATTTTTTTAGGTACAAGTACCCCCAGGACTCGATGGAAGGAAACTGTAACGCCCTGATTTTCTAAACTGGAATGCTACATGGTGCTTATGACCCTGAAGGACCACAAGTTAACCCATGACTGATATCTGTACCTGTACACTACATAATATACTTGTAGAATGTAGAAAACATGAACAATAGGACATAAGGTTCAACTGAATAGAATATCTGATAAATAATAACATCTATATAGGGTAATAAATACCCAAAATAACTGAAAGCTGAATCTAAAATTTATAGTAAATTTTAAAGTCTCTAAATACTGTCTGAAATAAGGAGTTGAAGGAATATGTATCCAACTAACTCTATCTAGAAAAGCTAAACTAAAATAATGAATGAAATAAAATAGTATCGTCCTCGAATAAATGAGAACTCACTGCAACTCTACGACTGAAATGCTACTACTAATCTGGAACTCGTGTTTCTGAACCTATGGTGTAACATGAAAGAAAGCACCATAGCACAAATGCGTCAGTACGACTGTGAGTACTAGTATACGAGTGAGGTAGGCTAAATGCAAAAGTGTTTACATGCATGGACAATGCTAACTGAATGACTGATATGAATGTAAGAGTACAAACATGCATACATAGTAACTAAAATCGTGAATACATGATATCTGGATCTATATGCTAATACATGGTTTAATGTTATCTAACATGAATGATGCTGAAATTTTGATATCATAGATGACTGTGTCTGACAGTCCTGAATCTGATAGAACTACCTGAGTTCCGTACTGTAACTGAAAGTCCTGGTATACTGAAATCTGAAGAACTATCTGAGTTTTTTTTACTAAGACTGAGACTAAAACTATGGGAGGTAGTTGCTTAATCGACATGCCCCAATAACTCATATAGCTAGGTTGGGGTCCAATCTCTGCCCCGACTGGAAGGGTGTCAATACCACACCACTGGTAAGGACAGCTGTGAGTGACCCTTAGCTGGCAGGTACTCGAATGAGAATGGTGGAAACCCTAAACTGAAAGGTTAATCCACTTAATAAACCCTAATCTGGCAGGTTAAGATGTCTCAACCTACGTTGGCTACGTAGTTCTGGAACACAAGGATGACTAATAAGAATCACACCCTAAACTGGCAGGTGAATTCCCATCCTTGGGTTCACTCGGTGCTAACTTATACTCCCATCTGAAGAAACTAAACATGATTTAACTAGCTGTACATGGACTGAGTAACTGACATCCTTTGACTGATGGAATAGTACTACTATCTGAGAATTTATTGAGATCATGAGATTTCTGAGATTTCCTGAGTCACATGACTGACTGAGTTTATAGATCATGGCTTGACTGAGATTATCGTGATAATGTGACATGGCTCTAGGTACACAACTATATTTTTTGGGTACTAGTACCCCCAGGACTAGATGGAAGAAAACTGACATACGTAACTGAATTGATCATAAAATGGAGTCCACAATTCACCATATCATAGGTAGGGGATTTCACACTAAGCATAGTTCTCAACATCTTACGTATGGAAGGGAAATTCATACAACATGTATATACTTGCATAGCTTCAATATCATGCTCAATCTATATCATAACAACGACGCATATCAATCACGTGGAATTCATGTGAAATCATAAAGCATAGAGCATGGACTTATTATTTAAGCACTATTAAATCATGGGACATGAATTATATTATCCTAGGCCTTTTATCAAACACTTTGCATGCATTCTTTTAGCTTAGGTCTGTTTTCATGAATTTCCCCATTTTAAACTACATAAAGTTCATGAATTTCAACTAACGAACACATATACTTCATGAAAACACCTTTAGATATCATCTTGAAATTTAAACAACAATCATCAACATGTACATGGTCATATCACAACAAGACAATCACAATATAATATTTAAAACATGGTTCTTGAGCTCTATGAATGAAATAGATCCATAGATAAACACTACGCATACCTTAGATGGAAGATTCTTGATGATTGATGGAGAAATTTGCTTGAACTTGAATCCCTAATTGAAAACCCTAATGTGTTCTTGAGAGGATTTTGAGAGAAAGAGTATATTTTAGTGAAATAAGGGCTTAATTTCGTGTTTATGGAATATATATAGGGGTGCAAAGATGACCCAAATATCCCTCTAGATGCACCATTTAATTTCTGTGAAAGTTACCCAATTTGGGCCCCCGGTGCGACGCGGAGATATCGAGTTGCCCCTCGTTTGTGACCTGGAAACTCAACGCGAAGCTGTGGAATCACGGAGAGACACTGGAAATTGACAAACATCATTTTGGCTTACGGCGCGACGCGCCACTGACTGAAATGACACTGCTGAGACTTTAAATCACCATAACTTCTTCATAGGGTGTTCGTTTTAGGTAAATTTGGTATCAGCGGAAAGATTATTCAATTCTATACAATTTGGAGGATATAAATCTGCCAAAATACCACCTATAAAACAATTTATTCTCATTCAAATATGACCTATGTAAAATTACACACAAAAACTTGGTGGATTCAAAAGTTCTTAGCTTGACTTACTCTAAGTGACTCTTATGAACATGCTTAACACATCATAAGCTCTTTTATCACTAGGATACTCATCCTAATTCATGTACTCCAATATGAATCACATGATAGGAGGTTTCATGTGTAGGAACAATGGTTTATTTTCTAGCTTGGAAATATATGGGGTATTATAGAAACTGACACACATGACTGACTTGATCATAAAAATAAAGTCCACAATTCACAACATCATAAGTAGGGGATTTCATACTACACTTGGTTCTTAACATCTTATTCATGGAAGGGGATGCGCACAACATGTATAAACTCGTGTTGCTTCAATATCATGCTCATTCTATATCACAACAATAACACACAACAATAACATGGAGTTCATGTGGAGTCATAAAGAATAGAACATGGGCTTGTCATTTAAGCACTATTAAGTCATAAAAACATGGATTCTATCATTCTTGGCATTTTATCAAACACCTTACATGCACAACTTTGGGCATAGGTGTACTTATTAATTTGACAATCTTAATCCATCCAAAATTCATGGGTTTCAAATAACCTAATCACATGCTTCATGAAAAATACATCAAGATACAACCTTGAATCCAAACAACAATCATCAACATGAATATAGTCATAATACAACAAGAAAATCATAATTTATAAATTAAACATGATTCTTGAGCTCCATGGATGAAAGGGATCCATGGATGAACACTACACATACCTTAGTGATTGAATCTTGAAAGAGATCTAATGTTTCTGAAGGTTCTTGAAGAAATCCTTAGGCTTGCTCTTGATTTTTCTTGACTAGGGTTTAACCCCTTTGGGAGAGAATATTCTTGTTCTTGAGGAGATGATCTTGAGAGGAAACCCTAATATTGTGGTTGAGAGTGTATGAGAGAACTTTTTGAGATGTTTAACTAAAGAGAATGGAATATAATATCCTCCTTGAGGGTTATAAGTCATGGAAAGTAAAGGAAAAAACCAAAATACCCTTGCAAAAACATCCCTCAATTGCTAGAAAAAATATAACTGATGACATTCGTGACAAGTCATCAAACTGGTGATAAGTCATCACGAAATGTCGTCACAAAAAGGTAAAATCTTGATTTTCTGGTTAAGGTTGCCGACATTAGTGATAGGCCGTCACGGGCATGATGACTTATAACAAAATGTCATCACTGGGGGTGAAAATCTGCCCAGGGCTGACGACATTGGTGATAAGTCATCACGCTTGTGACTGCTTGTCACGAATGTCATCACTCAGTTTCCCAGCCTAACATGCTGGAGTAAAATGGGCATAACTCCTTACTCCGATATCGGATTTAGGAGAAATTGATATCGTTGGAAAGATAATTCAATTATCTATATTTTGGTGGGTCATGAGATCAGAAATCCATAGAATAACGAGATATATGCTTGTTTGAAGTTGACTATACCAATATCTTTCTTAAGAATTCAATCGGTAAGGAAATGTTTTGATTCGTCTATTAGCTAGGACACTTTCGAGGCCTTAATATGCATCAAACTTTATCATATCACTACCAAAGCACAAAAATTTATTACTCATGAGTTCAAAGCATGATCCTAAAAATGTCTGAACTCTTGGGGTATTATAATATCCCCCATTGGGAACATTCGTCCTCGAATGAGACTGACTAAGCTGAGATTACTAATGTACTGGCCTTACTTAAGGGATGCAAAACATGACGACATGACTGACCTGAATGATAAGCTGAATATATCTGAACATACTGAACATGCATATCTGATGCATAACTGACAAGCTAAACTCATGCATATCTGATGCATGATTACGTGACTAAACTATTATATGTATGTATGACCGAATGCAATGATATTTAGTACTGAATTAATAAATGGAATTCTGAACATGAAACTAAATAAGCTTAAAAAGAACTATTACTTTGAGCTCGATCTGAATTGGTGAAGAAGAGGTGAGGATACTTGGTATGCATATCTGCTTCTGCTTCCCAAGTAGCTTCCTCAACGGACTGGTTCTGCGAAAAAAATTTGACTAGAGGAACTTCTTTGTTCCTTAATCTATGGATCTGATAATCTAAGATTTTGACTGGAATCTCTTCATAAGAGAGGCTATTCTGGACATCCATTCTCAGAGTAGGGACTACAACTAAAGGGTCACCTATGTACTTCTTGAGCAAAGAGACATGGAAGACTGGATAAACTGAAGCTAGATCTGGAGACAATTCGAGCTCATAAGCTACCTTGCCCAAGAGACTGAGAATTTTGAAAGGACCGACATATTGGGGACTGAGCTTTCCCTTCTTGCCAAATCTCTTCACCCCCTTCATAGGAGAGATCTTAAGATAGACAAAATCATCAAATTTAAATTTTAGATCCTTTCTACGAACGTCTGCATAAGACTTCTGTCATCTCTGAGCAGCCCAAAGTTTTTCTCTGATTAACTGAACCTTCTCTAAGGCATCAAATACTAAGTTTGACCCTATGACTGAGGCCTCACTAACTTCGAACCAACCAACTGGAGATCTGTACCTCCTACCATAGAGACCTTTAAACGGAGCCATCTGAATACTAGAATGATAGCTATTGTTGTATGCAAACTTAATCAAAGGCAAGTAGTCATCCCAACTTCCCTTGAAATCAATTACACACTCCCTTAGCATATCTTCTAGAGTCTGAATGGTCCTTCTACTTGACCATCTGTCTGAGGATAAGAAGTTGTACTGAGATGAACTTGGGTACCAAAACCCTTTTGGAATACTTTCCAGAAGTGAGAGGTGAACTGGGTACCTTTGTCTGTAATAATAGATAGTGGAACACCATGTAATCTGACCAACTCCCTGATATAGAGTTTGGTGTAATCCTCGACTAAATAAGAGGTATGGACTAGAAGGAAATAAGCTGACTTGGTCATCCTGTCTATAATGACCCAAACTAAATCGTGCTGATGACAAGTTTGAGGCAAACCCGTCACGAAGTCTACGTTCACTTCTTCCCACTTCTAAGTAGGAATAGTCAACTCCTTCATGGAACCACTAGGCTTCTGATGCTCTATCTTAACCTGCTGACATGTAGAGTACTTAGCCACAAAAGCTACAATATCTCTCTTCATCCTACTCCACCAATAGATCTCCCGTAAGTCACGATATATATTAGTGTCCCCTAGATCAATAGAGTATCGCGCACCATGTGCCTCTGTAAAAACCCGCTGCCTCAAGTCATCCACATCTGGAACACAGAGACGACCCTGATAACTAGGGACACCATCTTCCTCATGGGAGAAAACCTCAACCTTCTAATCTCTGATTGACTTTTTTAGCTTGACAAGGCTAGGATCCCTGTCTTTCTTTTCTTTCACCTCAGAAACTAGAGATGATTCTAAACTACTCTGAACACATACACCACCCTCTGAAAAATTGACTAAGCGAACACCTAGTCTGGCAAGCTGATGGATTTCCTGAGCTATCTTCTTTTTTCTATCCTCAACGTGAGAAACACTACCCATGGAGAGTCTACTAAGAGTGTCGGCCACAACGTTGGCCTTTTCTGGATGATAAAGGACACTCATGTCATAATCTTTCAAAAGCTCTAACCACCTTCTTTGACGAAGATTGAGATCTTTCTGAGAAAAGACATACTGGAGACTTTTATGATCCGTGAAGACATCTAAATGAACTCCGTATAGATAATGCCTCCAAATCTGTAAAGCAAATACTACGGCTGTTAACTAGAGATCATGAGTAGGATAATTCTTTTCATGGGACTTTAACTGTTTGGAGGTGTAGGCTATGACCTTACCATGCTGCATGAAGACACAACCTAGACCCACTCTGGATGCATCACAATACACTACGAACCCATCTGAACCATCTGGAAGAGCTAGAACTGGAGCTGAGGTGAGTCGAGTCTTTAACTCCTGAAAACTCTTCTCGCAAGAATCTGACCACTGAAACTTGACTTTTTTTGAGTCAATCTAGACACAGGGGATGCAATAGAAGAAAATCCCTCAACAAACCGTCTGTAATAGCCAGCCAAACCCAAAAAACTCCTGATATGTGATGGAGAGACAGGGTGAGGCCAGTTTCTTACCGCTTCGGTCTTTGAGGATCTACTCTAATGCCATCGCCGGAAACAATATAGCCAAGTAATGCTACTGACATTAGCCAAAACTCGCACTTACTGAATTTGGCGAATAGCTGGTGATCTCTGAGGGTCTGAAGAACAATTCTGAGATGGTCTGCATGATCGCGCTCTGTACAAAAATAGACTAGGATATCATCTATGAAGACTATGATGAACATGTCCAAGTACTGCTTGAACACACGGTTCATTAAGTCCATGAAAGCGGCTGGGGAATCGGTAAGACCAAAGGACATGACTAGAACTAGAAGTGACCATACCGAGTATGAAAAGCTGTCTTCGGGATGTCACATTCTCTAACTCTGAGCTGATGATAGCCTGATCTGAGGTCTATCTTGGAAAATAACCGGCACCTTGAAGTTGGTCAAACAAGTCATCTATCCTAGGAAGAGGATACTTGTTCTTGACCGTGACTTTATTGAGCTGACGGTAATCAATGCACATCCTGGAAGAACCGTCTTTCTTACGCACGAATAAGACTGGTGTGCTCTACGGGGAAACGCTGGGTCTAATGAATCCCTTATCTAAAAGATCCTTCCTCTGTTTTGTATTCCAAAATTTTATTATTTTATTTAAAGTAGAAAATAAAAGATTAGATGGGAAAATATTCTAAAAAATTGAGAAAAAAATAAATAGCAATCCTTGATTTTTAGGCATGCCACATCAGCAGGATTATGAGAGAGAGAGAGAGAAAGATTGGGGTTGTTACGTGTAGGGATAGAGATGCAAATGGCCACTCAGCTCAAACTAATTTCATCAAAATGGCCAATGATTTGGTAATTTTAAAAGGTAGCCATTTTGACCTTTGGTCGGCTGCTACTGCCTCTTTTTTTTGTCTTTTTCTTATTTTATTGTTTACTTTCTAATGTCAATTATTTTGGCCATTGATTTTGCCATTTTCAAAACTAAAATTTACATAAATATACATCTTAAGATATAGTTATTACATAGTGTCCCATTTAACATAAACAATTAAAAATATCTCAAACTAATTACAAGTACCCATTCTTTATACTTTCTCTCTCTAAAATCCTCATACATATCAAAATATCATATATAGATCGACTAATGCTCCTTGTTGTATGCCTAAAATCAAGTAACCATTAACTGAAAAGTTTCAAGATTTCAAAATTCAAATTTAAACTGATCATATTGCTCAACTTCATCGTCTTCTTCAATAAAGGCAAGCAAACCCAAATTGAATAATATTTTATAGGCAAAAAAAATACCTCACCAACCCATATTACGATGCCTCCGACACTTTCAATTCTCCTCCGCTTATCAGTTCTATTGGGCTTATGATCCTCGTAAAGAGTAATTTCACAGTTGTTGTTAAAGAACAAAAAACTTTCGTATTTGAATTTGTTCCTGGTGTCATGCACTGTTTTCGCCAAGGTTAAACATAACATGACATTATAGACTCTAAAAGAATTGAAATTTTTTTTTACAGAGTCGTCACCTGATTTTTAAAGGAAAATAAGGTAACCTATTTATTTATCGATACATATTATCAATGTTTTAGTCCGCGAAAACCTATTGAGACTCTAGGTAAGGGTTCAAATTATCCCGAAGGGAAGGGGTTAGGCACCCTTCAGAATCCACAAATATGGTCCCCGGCTAGAATAAAATTATCAATGAGGTGGAGGTATAAATATTTAAAATAATGTAAAAGTGTATGTGTATTAAGTATAAAATAATTCTTTTGAAAAAAAATATAAATGTTTAAAACCATGTAAAAGTATATGTATATTAACTATATAAATAAAATCTATTGTTATAAAAAATATGTAAATGATATGTCTAAAATATATAAATTACATGTGAAAAAGAAAAGTATTTTATGATGTACAAAAAG
The DNA here is from genome assembly GCF_002878395.1 of Capsicum annuum. Classification (NCBI taxonomy): domain Eukaryota; kingdom Viridiplantae; phylum Streptophyta; class Magnoliopsida; order Solanales; family Solanaceae; genus Capsicum; species Capsicum annuum. The sequence goes on along the minus strand of NC_061120.1, from coordinate 182,519,241 downwards.
AAATGTATCTTAATGTGTCATGAAAAGAAAAAGTATTTACAAGTAATATTTTTATTTGATTAAAGTTACGGAGAAAAGTAAAGATTTATTTGAGAAGAAAAGACTACATAATATGTGAATTACTTGATTAACTTAATTCTTTTATCTAATTATTAAAGGCCTAAGTTTTGCCTAAATGCGTATTATATAGATAAATAATACTCCCTCCCAACACCCCAAAAGGTAAAGTTTTCACTATATTTGATATATACAATTACAAGAAAATAATACAAATAAAAGATTCTTCTTTCGAATGTCACTTTTCGACAAACAATCTCGAAAAATCTATACAAACACGTTAGTAACAAAGTAAAATAAACTAGAAACTATGTGTGCATATGTACATAAAAATAGAAATTTTTTATCAAAGTGTGGGCTCGGATTAGATTTTAGATACTCCATGGCTACAAAGTGGTTGCTCGATTAATCGGCCATCCTAAATCGTCTTGTCAAGATGTGCATCATAAAACCCTTCGTGTTTTCGTGATATTTTTAAGATTTCATCATCGGCCAAAATATTTAATTTTTTATTACGTATTTATATACGTAATATCCGTCTTTTATTTGTGGAGGCCTAAAAAATCGACGGTAATTTTTCATTGGCCAAGAATATATATTTTGACATAAAATAGATAAATTTGAGCAAATAAAGTCCGTTTTTTATAATGGGATCGCCTCAAAAATCCGACGAAAAGATATTTTTATCGGCCATATGTTGGCTTTTGATATAAAATAATAAATTTGACAAAATAAAATCCGTCTTTTGTCACAAGATGGCCTCAAATATCCGACGGAAAGATAATTTCATCGGCCGAAGTATTTATTTTGAGTATATGTATGTGTTTTTGAGAAAAAAAAAAGATGAACAAATTTTGTGTTTGAGGGGGAGGAAAAAGAGGTGAAAAATATGTGTGAATTTTTTTAGAGAGAGGAAGAATAAAAATGTGTGTGTGAAAAAGCCTTTCCATCACTCTTATTTATAATGAAATTGGGCACCTCTTATTGTCCAATGGATAAAGAGATGTCGCCTCTTTATATAATAGCACATCCTTTGGTCCTTAGGGTATTGACTAAAGAATTTTCATCTTTTGATCAATGGATAAAATTATTGTCTAAAGGATAGTATCATTGAGTTGTCATTGTCATTGTATAGTCATTGTCGGATGTGACAAGACAACATTGTATAGTCATTGTCAGATATGACAAGACATTATTGTGTGGTCATTGTCGAATGCGACAAGACATTGAATTATTATACTGTGTAAAAATAATTGATCCGACGTAGCATTTGCGGACCGTAAGAATGTACAAAATGCAAGTATTGATTTGTAATTATGAAAAATGTAAAGAAAGTTGAAAATATTAAAAAATGTAATTTAATATGAAAAATATTATAAAATGTGATGTCATATCGTGTATGTGTGCAGATAATTGTAAAATATTAAAAACGATAATGAATTAATAGAAATTATATTATAAGGAGGATTATTAATAAATTATGAAAAGTAAAAATACGACAACAAATTGATAAAAATTTTAAAGTAAGGATGATTATCAATAATTTGTCAACAATTATAAAAAAGATAAAAAAAAATTATATTTTGTGCCCTTTAGTGATTAAGAAGCCTGAAGACGTTAATTTTAGAAATGGAGAGCAAAAATTAGGTGTCAACACCTAGTACGCTCGATAATAACAACAACAACAAACCCAGTGTATTCCTATAAAGTGAGGTCTGGGGAGGGTAGAATGTACGCAGTCCATACCGCTACCTCCAAAGAAGTAGAGAGGTTGTTTCCGATAGACCACCGGCTCAAGATAGAGAATAGTAAGTAAGAGCGTAATGCACCATTAAGTATGGTAGGTGACATAACATAAAAGGAATAAGACATACTAAAAATAAAATAGAAATCAGAGCAATACGAAATAAGATAAATAAGCGCAATATGAAATAAGAGATAAGAAATATGGCATCTGAAAAGCACGACCCCCACCTATGGACACAGTCCTGGGATTACTAACCCAGCTATACATGAGCTCTTCTACTACTAGCTACAACCCACGCACGCGACCTAGCCTTTTACCCTTATCCGCAACCTCCACACCTTTCTATCTAGGGTCATGTCTTCAGTAAGCTGTAGCTGCTCCATATCATGTCTAATCACTTCTCTCCAGTACTTCTTTGGCCTACCTCTCCTCCTCCGAAAGTCATCCAACGCTAGCCTCTCACACCTACGAACTGAGGTATCCGTGCCCCTCCTCATCACATGTCCAAACCATCTCAGTCTTTTTTTCCGCATCTTGTCCTCCACTGAAGCCACTCCCACCTTCTCCCGGACTATCTCATTCCGAACTCTATCCCCTCTAGTAAGTCCACACATCCAACGCAACATTTTCATTTCTGCCACCTTCAATTTTTGAATGTGGGAGTTCTTGACTGGCCAACACTCTACTCCATATAACATAGCTGGACGGACTGCCACTTTATAGAATTTGCCTTTAAGCTTAAGTGACACCTTCTTATCACACAACACACCCGAGGCGAGCCTCCACTTCATCCAACCTGCTCTAATATAGTTAGAGATATCCTCATCAATCTCGTTATTTCCTTGAGTACGCTCGATAATAAGGATCTCAATTTTGCAGAAAATAAATCAAAATATTGAAACAATCCAGTCAAGATGAAGAAATTGAGGGAAGTTTCTCGTACAAGTTCAAAAAAGCATGTTACAAAATCTGAAAGTAAGAAAAAAATAGAAGAATCAGGATGACAACGTCTTTCAAAGATATAGAGATTTGATGTTTAATATGTTTTTTTACGCAGTATTATACATTGTTATACATAGTTATGGAATGCATAGGGTTAAGGGGGGTATGTCATTTCCCATACATATCTATGAAATGTATTAGATTAGTGGGGGGTTTTTATGTCATAGTTATGCTGTTATTTTCAATTCTCCATACATAGCTATAAAATGTATAGTGTTAACAATGGTTTTTATGTTATAGCTCTATTGTTATTTCAATTTCCCATACATTTTCATGCAATGTATATGGTATACATTATGATGTATAAGGATGTGGTTACCTGTTGTTCTTGTTTATCTTATACATATCATATTATGTATAAGGTTATGATATACATAGCTATGTATACGATTATTGGTGGTTTTTATGTCATAGTTCTACTGTTATTTCAATTTCCCATACATTTATATGCTATGTGTATTGTTTACATTATTATGTTTAAGGATATGGTTACCTGAAGTTATGTTTACCTTATACATTTTATGTTATGTTTACCTTATGCATATTATTATGATTACCTGCAGTTTATGTTACCTTATACATAAGACTATGGGCTAAACATAGTGTGTTATGTATAACAACATGGGTATGCAGTGTATTCTTCAATTTAGAGATTGTGGCATTTTTATAACTGTGTATGTGGAGTATTTGAGTGAAGGACTGGTAGTACCTTCATATGAGTTTAACGCATAAACTCATCGTTTGTGATATGCTATCTTGTTATGGAATTACGGAGTGTTCAAGGCCAGAAAAACTTACACCAACGACAACGATGATCCTACGAGATCAAAGTCAAGCTACATTCCACCTATTGATGATGCAGTGATCGTCAGTTTAGAATAGTTATAAAGTTTTCCTTTTATTTGAACAATTTCATATTTTATTTAGAAATGATAAGGACATGATCATGATCAGTTTGGATGTTTCATCAGTGTTTAGGATTGTATTTTGTTTTATTTTTCATACGAATGTTGAAATATGTTAAACATACAGACTTGTTCTAATTTGTTATATAAGTATGTGGTGTTGTTAATTTAAACCCTATACAAAACTGTTTTATGTATAGGATTAGACAAGTTGTTTTGAATAATACTCATACATAATTATTCAATGTACATGGTTTACCTCTTTTTTAAATAGGCGCATTTAAGAGACATGTGTTCGATATTTCTTACATGTATATGTATATGGTTAACTCTAATTAAGCTTCTACTTCTTTGAAAATAGTTTTCCATAGGTATGTTTATAGTTACGTTTATACCATGAAGTCAATTCTAATTAAAGATTAGACAATTCCAACTAATACCATATACATTATTGTTCTTCTAATCTAATGTAGTTGTCACATATAAATAAGGAAGAATATATAAACAGTCCTCTGAACTTTTTGACTTTTTTTGTATTGGCATCCCAATTAGCATGTGTACCTGTTGAACCCTTTATTCATTCACAAATGATTTCAATTAAGACAAATGTCCGATGTGACACTATTTTAAAATCTGCATTTTTAAGCATTGGGTGCGTGATATACACCTGCTGTGACATGGAAACTATAACCAATCATAAAATTTCATGTCATCAAAGAAGAAAAAATAAAAAAATCTGAATTATTTTGTCTCCATCTTTTTTCTTACATTCATTCTATTTTTTTGTACCTCTTTTAATTTTTCTCAGTTCTCAAAATATAATTTTTAGTGAGAAAAAAAGAGGATCTCACCTTCACTTCTCCATTTTAATTTTCACCAAAACAACACCCAACAACCATTAGAGAAAAATTTGAAAATGAAAGAAGGTAAATTATTTTCATATTGTAGTGGATGATGTTGGATATTTTTCGGTGGAGTTCATTGTTATTTATGAACTTTGAATTTAAGTTTATACTGAAGAAGCCATTGTTGAAAAACTTGAAGGATTCAACTTTAAGCTAATTTTGAATTAGAAATATGATTAAATTTTATTGTAATAAAAAAACATCATTGATGCCAGATGCAATTTTACGGTATAAATGTTATGTTTATGGAAGAGGAAAATAGCGGAGGCCATGATAGGGAAAGCTTTAATCTCATCTTTTTCTTTTTCCTTTAATTCCTTCCATGTGTCCTTTTTTGATCGGTTGTCTTTTTTTTGTTTTTTAATTTTGAGTTAATTATGACTTCTCTCTTGAGTGTATTGCACCTGCCATGACATGTCACCGTCTGTGCTTAATTGAAACTATTTATAAATGAATAAAAGATTTAATAGATACATGAGCTAATTGAGGTGTCAATAAAAAAAAAATCATTAGAGGTCTCTCTATGTATTTTGCCTATAAATAACTTAATAGTCAGCCTACATTTTTCATCATGTGAAACACATTCATTATATATTAGCTGCATATAATGTAAACTTAAGCAAAATCTGAATAAAATTATGTTTTACACTCGTATACGTTATAAACTTACACATTTGAATGCAATACCATATACATTAATGTTAAATCTTATACGTTACATGGTATGTATATTGTAGATAATACCTAAGAAAAATTTGCATCAAATTAATCTTATACATTTTTCAGTAACTGCTTTTTTTGTATATTGTACATTTTTTTTACTTTATACCGTATATAAAGAACCATATACCTACCATTCTTATGAGCACAACTATCTTGTACTATATATATGCGCATCATGTGCACCACATTCATGCCATTCTGTTAGAAAGTCATACTTCAGTTAATTTGGATATGAGAGAAGACATATTTTCCCTTGACCTAACTCTAAACTCATTTTAGCACTTAAACTTAATTTCTGTTTATTTACCCTCCTTAACATCTTTAAAGTATATTATTTTCACTCCTTAAGCTGACATGAAATTTAAAAAAAAAAAAAAAAGACGCGCTATTTTATTTAAAAACTGATATGGCCTCACTTTTTAATATATATATATATATATATGTATGTATATATATATTAATAATTTTTTTTATAACAAAACACCTTTTTCATCTTCTTAATACCCTTCACACTCATTTCTTCATCTTCTTCATATCCCCCACCCCCATTTCTTTATCTCCTTCTAACCCCCACCAACCAAATCCGTCACCCCACTCCACCCCGCCCCAATTTCTCATCTTTCAATTATCATACCCGTCACCTCCACCCCACCCCCATCGTTTAAGATGAAAAAGAGAAAAGAAAAAAATGATAGGTGAGGTGGATGAAATTTAATAATGGGTGAATTTGAGAGGATAAGTTCAAATACCTGTAAAATGTATTGTTGATGATAAAATGCTGAATTAGGATTTTGATTCTTTTGACTTTAATGACTTTGAGCTATTAAGAAGATAAAGTCCTGAATTGGGTTTTTGATTCTTGAAAGTTTAATGGCTTTGAGCTATTAAGAAGATGAACAAATTGATACTTTACAGTTTTTTTTGTGGATGCATGATTTGTTGATAAAATGCTGAATTGCATTTTTGATTTTTGAAACTTTGATGGTTTTGAGCTATAAGGAAGATGAAAAATTGGTACTTTTCAGTTTTTTTTTTTTGGATGCATGAGTTGCTGATGATAAAATGCTGGAATTAGTATTTGATTCTTGTGACTCTGAGCTATTAAGAAGATGAAAGTTTGATGGCTTTGAGCAATTAAAAAGATGAAGAAATGATTTTTTTTCTTAATGCGGATCAACTTTGCCTAGTGTTGCGTGATTGCCACCGTTAGTTGTTCTTTGCCTTCAATTGTATGTATGGATTCAATGGTGAATTTGATTTTCTGATTCTTGTGGATTTTGTGGCGTTGAATAATCTGTTAAACGAACACATGAATTATGTTGTTTGAATGGCAAATTTAATTGGTTCTTATCTGAATTGAGGTTTCTTTTTTGCTTAGTAAACAACAACAATGGCTAGTGGTAATATGCTTCAAGTTTGAAAAAGATAGAAAATGGAGGAGAAGGGAGAGGTGAGGTGGTTTGAAGAAGATAGAAAAAGGGGGGGGGGGGGCTTTTTTTTTTATATATATATATATATATATATATATATATATATATAAATAAAATAGTAAATATACACTTTTTATTTTTAAAAAAAAAATATATAAAAATAATATGTGGGGGATTAATTTTTTTTTTAAAAAAATCAAACTTCTTACGTGGCAATGACGTGGCTCTGGTGTGACATTGATGTGGCGTTGATGTGTAGGCGAGTGTAACACACTCTCCGTTGTGAGAGTGGTATTCAGTTTTGAGGGGTGAAAATAATACATTTTAAAGATGTTAAGGGGGTAAATAAACAGAAGTTAAGTTTAAGTATTAAAGTGAGTTTGGAGGACAAGTTCAACGGAAAAAGATGTATTTTCATGTATTTTCTCTTTCGATATAGATAATTGTGAGTGCATTTTTCAGTTTATGACATAACTGAAAACGACATGTAAACAAAAAAATTTGAATAACCAATTCTACAACAATCCTTTACTTTTTACTAAAAATTAAAGGAAACAGATTTATAAAAAAACAGAATCTACAATTAATGAATCAAGCTTAACCAAATACTAAATTTATTACTTTATTAAAAAAAATTGTTAAAGAAAATTAAACACTTTTCAAAATATTCAAAGCTTAAATAACAAGCACACATCATTTTGTACATGATATCTATCTAAAACTGTAAGGTTCATGTCTCTTTTGGAAAAAATCGCATGTTCGTTTGTTATGATCCATACGATCGCATCTACCACAACAGTTTGAGCTTGATGCAAGAGATTCACTTGATTTCTTCTGCCTCCTTTTCTTTGGCCTACCTAGCAGTCTTCTATATTTAGGCGGCAATACTTATTCTTCTTCTACAAATTTCGGCACATGTCAATCCTTCATATCTGGCATCGGAATAATTGGAACCTCATACGTATTAACCATACAATTAGGCTTGTAGTAATCAGAGCAGTAAGGACCAAAGTCATCTACGTTTTTATTCTTCAAAATAGCAATTGCACGAAGACAAGAAATTTCATCAATTTGATACCGGCCACACTTGCAACGTTTCACCTTCAAGATCGACAATGTACCTTCTACCAGTTTCATATGCATTGTATATATAACTTGAGGCAGCCTAAACCCGTTAAACATACAAAGAACAATGTATATGACAAATATATGTAAATGCAGTTTCCATTATACAATACACCCTTCTATTTATAAAGTTCAGACGGTTGTTACACATGCAAAACAGTTATATGTATAGTACTCAATATACATTACGTTAACTCTTACATATCAATTTACATACATTAATCTGTTACCTCTCATACATTCATTAATGTACTCCCTCCATTTCGGAATAAGTGAATTGTTGGGGTATTTATTAGTGTTTCAAAATAAGTGAATCATTGAATTTTTCTCTAAATTTACCCTTGTGATTTGACAACCAATTAACTTTTGAAAAAGTATTACAAGGTCAACTTTTTTTTTGGGGGGTAAAAATGAAAAGTTGTGTTAAATTTATGTCTTTAATGTTTTTTTCTTAATCTGTGTGCCAAAATCGAACAATTCATTTATTATAAAACAGAGGAAGTATTAAAGTGCTGCAAGCAAAATCTTAATGTTTCATGGCAACATTTCTTTGAACAAATTCGAATTGTATATGATTCTCCTAAAACATGAATCTGTTATCTCATACATAACAATGTACATACAAAATCTACTGTTCTTACTTCTACTTAATGTGTTTTTAGTAAATTTATCATACAAAACTTAACAATCATACCTAATCTTAATTAATAAAAAGCATACTATCATACCTTTCTTTATCGAAACGTTTAGCTCTGAAATTGAATTTATTCGTTAATGCGTGTTTCGCCATTATAGAAACAAGAGTCGCTTTATCTTTATAAAGTTGATTGACCTTCACTCTACCTGCTTGCTATCACCGATGAAGTTTTTTACTTCAAACTCCGGCACGTATAATGAGTAATGATTTTGTGATTCAACAATTGAAAGAGCAAGCGCATCTATTTTCATTCCTTCAACACAAATGACAGCTCCAATTTTGGGGGCAAAATCTAACTCTTTTTTTGACTTATTTGTTGTCGTTATGCACAAAGGATACATTACTAACCCACAAAAAAATTTTCTTTAACTCCACATACACCCTAACACCATTATCATTGTTTTTAATAATTGGTGAAGCATTGTCTTCTACGACATATCAGACTTCAATTTTCTTTCTAGATTCATCAATATGTAATTCAGATGAAATAATTGAGATCAACCTCAAATAAGATATACTTTCCGCAACAACAATATCATCACTTTTGTAACGTTCATAAAGTATTTTGAATTACCAAACACCGGAATGCCTCAAGAGAATTGCGATGCTCATATTGACGAAAAACAAAGCATCAAGATAAAGAAGAACAATTTGTAGGGAAAAAAGAGAAATTTCGGTCATGAATTTGCTGTGATTTTTAAGAAATTTTTGAAATTGAATTTCTATTATTAATTTTATGATCCCATTAATCACAATTTCAATAATTGCCTTTAATTACGCAACTAAATAATGATTGCTTATTTATTTACCTTAAATAACGTCAAAACAGTTACCATATACATAGCTTGACATATATAATAACGTAAAGGAATGTATATGAACATTTACAAATTTGAGAGAGAGAAAAGCTAAATCAAAATTCAGGAGAGAAGGTAATTAAGTAGCTAAAGTCTGTGATTTATGTTGTTTATACTTTCCAAAACGTAGCCTTAGGTCTTTTGTCCGTTGCCCCACTTTTTTTTTAAAGAACTTTCCTCGACTCATTTTTTAAAAAATTGCTAGTTCTTTTCTATTTTTAATGCTCCATTTTTATTAAAAAAAATTTACTGCTTCATTTTGTTATTAAAAAAAATGTTGCTCTTACATGTCTTTTTTAATAATTTTGTATACTTTTTCTTGTAGCTCTTTTATTTTTTTAAAAAAATTGTTCTTTTAATTGTATTATATTGAAATAATACAATATATATCTAATTATATACAATCTAATACAATAGTGATATAAATATATTTATGCAATAGTGGTATAGTTTATATGCACATCCTGTACACATACATATATTCAACAATTTTATAATTCCTATACACATCATGTACAAAAAAAGGCCATATATTATACCATATTGATTCAATCCTTATA
>NC_061120.1:182463426-182506233 GCF_002878395.1 Capsicum annuum | reverse complement strand
ATGCACTGGACTTGACTCTGTTGAGTTCTCCCGTGAAGTCATAATTTCTTCAAGTCTCTGTTCGTCATTCGACTCCGCCTCCATTCCTTGATTTTTTCGTTCCGCTCTAATCCAATCTCTAAGGCAAACTAGAACATTCATTGCATTTTTTCTCAATGAGTGTCGGTTGTCTCCAAGCTGTTGTCGTCCCTGACTAAAAGCGTTCTCCGATGCAACGGTTGACATTGGACATTCAAGATATCTCTAGCTAATCTTGAAAGCACAAGATATTGTGTTTCATTATTCCTCCACCACGCGTTGATCCGTCGTCTACGATCCTCTATCGGCGTTCGAAGATAATACTTAAGCTTTTCCCGATAAGTTGTTATGTAAGCTCCCATCTCAACACTATTCCAACAATTCAAATCATAAAAGTAATCAGAAAAACTACTATGTGTTGGCCTTTTAGAAGATGATGGCTTTTCGGAAGGATGAGGAGCGACAGTTGGAGTGATATTTGTAGGTACAGCTAAATCAAGTAAATCAGCATAATGGCTATATAATTTATCTATGTAAGCGTTCGCATCGGCCATAGCCGTCCACAAATTAGGTTGTTCTTGTTCTTCATCATCAGAATCATTGTTAGTATTTATCTCTAAGTTAACATAAATAAAAGTACTAAAGTGGCACATAATATTATATTTCACGCATGAATTTAACATAGCACCAATCAAGTAAATAGGGAGAATAAAAAAAAAATATTTTTAAAATTTAGCAAACATAGCACCAACAACTTCTTTGTAACCTTCTTTATTAATATATTCTTTGAGCAAACCAGAAATATCGGCTATATATACCAAAATATTACAAAAAAATAGGATAATAAGCACCGAAAAATTCAACCGTAGCTATATAAAATTTTTCCAAAAACTTAACAAGATCATCAATTACAGCCCAATCAGAACCATGTAGCAAATGAACCACAATGTTGGTTAAAAGATAGTGTAATAGGAACTCTACATTTATGAAAAGTTTTAAAAAAATCATTCGTAGCATTCCATCTAGTATCACATTCTTCAGGCATCAATATCGATGCAAGTTCATTTTGTTCACATTTAAGTTTGAAGTTTCTAATTCTTTTTCTTCGATTATTTTCTTGAATAAAACCAACAACAAGACGAATTTTTTCAATATACAGCTCAAAAAACTCAAGACCATCTCTTACAATTAAATTATATATATGACAAGCACACTTACTATGAAATATTTCAGATAACGGCGGAGATAGCTTAGATTTTAATTTTGTAATAACAGTCTTGTTGTTAGAAGCATTATCAAAAGCAATACATAAGATTTTATTTTCAATACAATAAAATTCTGCAACTTTAGCAATCGAATCAACAATAAAATCTTTAGTATGTTTACAATCTTCATCATACAAAAAAGCTAGAATACATTTTTGCATGACAAAATTACTATCTATCTAGTGACAAGTAATCATTAAATAATCATTTTTATTAACAGCACGACCAAGATCAGAAGTTAGAGACATTCTACATTGAATATTTTTTAACAATGTTGATAAATAAAAACAACATTGTGAATGAAGTTTAAAAATATCGGCTCGACAAGTACTTCTAGGAATACCATTAAATATAGGATTATAAATTGCTTGAATATAATGAATAAAAGCATCAGAAGAAGGAAAACTAAAAGGCAAACAACACACTGCTACCATTTTTGTTATTTCTTCCCGGTCCCTCAATTTATTATACTTCTTAATTACGTGACCGGTTGCTGGGTCTATTCTAGTTTGTGTTGGCCCACCAACATCTGCACCACCTTTTGCAATATTTAACTCTCTTGCGTGATTATCACCTATATATTTCATTAATGTACCCGTACCCCCTTATTTGCCTCCTCTTTTATGCTTATATATTTGTTGACAAATATTGCATTGCACCTCAGTATCTGATATACGTGTAAAAAGTTGTTATGCAATACTAGTTGTTTTACAAGATCTTGGGGCAAGGGGAAGACGGGGAGGGCGATTACTCGATTCAGACCTAACGTTAGCATTTTCAACTGCGGGTGTCTCATCATCTTCATCTAAATCAACCGCATCTACTTCATTTTCTTCTTCTATATCATAATTTTCCTGAGCTTCTACATAATTCATATCGTGAGCACCTACACCTATTTCTTCCTTAAAAGGTTGACTAAGCGATACCGTAGGCGGAGGCACATAGGTATATCTGCTATTTGAAGTACTTCTACCGCTAGTAATTCGCTTTTTACTATCACTATCACTTTCGGGATAATTTTTTTACACCTTTAGTGGCGAGATTTCTTAATTTATCTATAATATAAATTAAACTAAAAAAATTCAAAATACACAAATATAATAAAATTAAATATTCAACAATTAATACACTAATTAAAAGTTAAAAGTATGAGATGGAACAAAAATACCAAATTTTAGAAGTATCCAAAGGTTGCGACTTTAGAAACTTTCAATCGTACTTTGTAATCGCAAAATTAAAAAAATTAAAGTGAGCACTTTAGGAAATATATAGAATATTTGAGAATTGAGAATTGAGATTTGAGAGAGAATAAGATTTGAGAGAATGAAAAATTGTGTAGAAAATGATTTGAAAGTGTAAGGTATTTATAGGATTTTTTTTTTGGGTTTAAAAAAATATTTTTAATGATTTTTTTTAAAATATAATTGGCCATTATAGCCGTTTTGGGCTCCCAACGGTCATATAGCTGTTGGGCCCAACGACTATAATGGCCCAACGACCATTTTACAAAAAAAATAATTTTTTTTTAAATGTATAGTTAAGAAGTTTTAATTTTGTTAGTTGTATGTAACTAAGTGAATTTTGAATAACCCCACATTCTTGATTTCATGGAAATAATAAATCTTGACTGAAATTAAAAGTTTTATGTTACTAGAAAATCTTAGTAGCTCGGTTGATTGACTATTTGAAATTTGTGCTATTGGGAAATCTCAGTAGCTTAGTTGGTTTACCTGAACTTTGTGCTAGCAGGAAACTTTAGCAGCTCAGCTGGTTGGTTGGCGAAACTTTCACCTTGTTGGTGAGGGTTTGATTTTCCATCTTGTAATACCCTATCGCCAATTGAACCAAAAAAGTTTTGTGCTACTAGATTTGAGATCTTTGATAATTTCTACTAGTACTATGTATTTTCTATTGTGTCAAGTTGGAGGTCTTGTAATAGGCCTTTGCAATGTGGATATCTTTATTTTTCCTCTTAGATGATGGTTCGATTTCTTTTGATGAAATGCACATTTTTGTTTCGATTTTCACACTTATGGGACTACACTATATTTTTTTTTGTTGTTGAAATGCAGATTGTTGTTTTGATTTGTTATCCCATGACAGTTACTTTCGGTAGTTCAGTTTTTAATTAAAGACTTTATGAATTTCTGTTAAAGTCAATCATTTGATAGAAAAAACTTAATCGTTTCTACTTATTTAATCCTATGTATAAGTAGTACATGTAATTATACGGCATAGTTAGTACTCCTACTAGTTTTATACATAGTAATCACGACATTAACAACAGGAGTACTATTCTTATTTAAATAAGCCCTATTAAGTGCTATTCTTATTCTAACACAACCTATTTGTTAAATATAAAAAATCAAACCGTCAATAAAAGATAATGTCAACATTACTAGTGCACCGTACTAAACGACCCATAAGTGTATAATTTTTAAGGAAAAACTTGAATGGGGGATCTTAGACAAAAAAAAAAGAATAATCTTGTAACTCATGAAGCCAGACTCAAGGAATAGCCTTTCCCATTCTTTCTCAGTTCTCTGCCTCCCCGGCAAGAAGCACCATCATCAGTACATCAAAAAGGAGCTTCACTTCAGTCATGTCTGCTTCATCTTCATCTTTATTCAATACCATGTCAATGATAAGGACCTTCCCTTTTCTTCCTTCATCGTTATATATGCTAGCTTCTCTGCATCTCTGTAGTATCTTCACACAATCTTCGTCACTCCAATTATGCATAACTAGCTGCAAAAAGCCGTATTTTCTCAAACATCATAATCAGTGACCTGTAGCCTCTAATATATAAACTAGAAATATTCAGCGCTACAAGAGTTCATTAGAAAATTACACTATATATACAAGATCAAAATCATATTTTATTTCTATATAGTAGATGTTGAATCGCGTTAGCTTTTTCATGTGTTTACTTTTTCTATTTTGAATACCTTTAGCATGAAGTAAAATAGAACTTTGAAGGACATGTTAAGAATAAAAATTTTGTGCATACCTTAAGCAAAGTAGCATCAGCATAGGGAATAGACTGAAACATATCCCCTCCTACAAAGCTTAAATTTTCAGTCCGTGGCATATTTGCAACAAGATGTGAAAGATCAAGAACGGTGCATTTCATGTGAAATAGAGGTTGTTGTTGTGTTTTTTTTCAAAGTCTTGTTGTTTGCATGATGACCTTCCCATGTACATTAGTATTTTATCAAGAACACCATCGTTGTTTAATTTATGAATAATTATACTTCTGGAGAGTGTTGCTGATGAGTTCTAAGGACTCTCAAGAGCGTTATGGTAATTCTTTTTCTTGAACACACGGCACACCACCTACACTTCTTCTTGGTTACTTAATTCTGATGCCTGGATATTAATGAAACAATATAAGTCATATATATCGTTAGTAAACTATACTAGAAGGTCGTCTTACTTATGTATGTATTGTAGCAAGCAGGTTACTGCCTTAGTTTTAAAGACGAAAAAGGCATACCATGCAAAATTTGTTTGCACAATCAGGATATTTTTTTTATACACATACATTATCGTAACATGGTATGGGTGCTTACATTAATGTTGAGGGAGGGTGCTTACACGGTATGGGTGCTTACATTTTTTCTATATCATGTTCTTACATTAATGTTGAGGGCTCAAACCAAACAATTAGACACCGACTTCACTTACCATACAATGCCTAAAATTGGGCCATCTGAATAGTCAAATAAAAGTTATTATGCCCAAAATCCACCAAGGCAAAAAATTTGTTCCCCTAACCTCCAAAATCCAAGACATAAGCACAAATCATATCCTTCCAAACTTTAAAAATTTGCTCTGACTTCCTATCAATCTGGGGATAAAAGGCGGTGCTAAAGTCAACTTAGGTACCCAACTCTTCCTGAAATGTCATCTAGAAGCTAGAAGTAAACTGAGAACTTCCATCTAAAATAACGGACGTGGGCACTCTGTGCAGGTGAACCACCTCTTGAATATAGATATGTGCCAATCTCTCTATAGTATAAGAAATTTAAATATGGAAAAATAGACAAATTTGGTGAATTGATCCAGGATGATTCAATAGATATCAAAATCATAAGAATTTATTATTTTACTGTTAAATCATAATTCAATGTTGAGTTTGTAACTTACTTTAGTAATCTTTTTTTTTCTTTTTTTGTAATTTTCATGTAGAGAGTGACATCTTCTATCTCGTGCTGACACTCTGAATAGACATTTGCAATTGCATTTGCAATAGCTGGGTGACGATCTAATAGAATAGACAATTGTTTACGTACCTCAATTGCATTTCTTAACTGATTGAAGAACCAGTTATAAGACTCATTATTTTCTGAGTCAGCAATTCCAAAAGCCAAAGGAAATATGTTGTTATTTCCGTCCTTTGACACTGCTATCATGAGGACACCACGATATTTTAACTTATAAAATATTGCATCTACCATTATTATCAGTTTACAGTTGGTCCATCCAATGATTGAAGCGCCATAAACAAAAAATGCATAGTAAAACCTGTGTTGAGCAAAAGAATATTAGTAACAATTTGCATTTGATGTTTATAATCAGAATACAATAATTTTCTAAACTAAGTCTTGCCCATGAGGCAAGAGTTGCATATATGTTAATAATCTAATCAGTGCAATTAAAGAATAAACTTTTGCCTCTTGGACAAAAGTTTTCAACTTCAACAGTATAGCATTTGTACAACAATTTTCTAAACTAAGTCTTGCCCATGAGACAAGAGTTCCATCTATGTTAATAATCTAATCAGTGCAAATAAAGGATAAACTTTTGCCTCTTGAGCAAAAGTTCTCAATTTCAATAATTTTCTAAACTAAGTCTTGTCTATAAGGGAAGAGTTGCATATATATTAATAATCTAATCAGTGCAATTAAAGAATAAAGGTTTTCCTCTTGGGCAAAAGTTTTCAATTTCAATACTATAGCATTTGTACAATAATTTTCTAAACTAAGTCTTGCCCATAAGGCAAGAGTTGCATATATGTTATTAATCTAATCAGTGCAATTAAAGAATAAATTGTTGCCTTTTGGGAAAAAGTTTTCAATTTCAATAATTTTTTAAACTAACTCTTATCCATGAAGCAAGAGTTGCATATATGTTATTAATCTAATCAGTGCAACTAAAGAATAAATTGTTGCCTCCTGGGCAAAAGTTTTCAATTTCAATAATTTTCTAAATTAAGTCTTGCCCATGAGGCCAGAGTTGTATATATGTTAATAATCTAATCAGTGCAATTAAAGAATAAACCATTGTCTCTTGGGCAAAAGTCTTCAATTTCAACAATTTTCTAAACTAAGCTTTGCCCATGAGGCAAGAGTTGCATATATGTTAATAATCTAATCAGTGCAATTAAAGAATAAGTTGTTGCCTCTTGGACAAAAGTTTTTAATTTCAACAGTATAGCATTTGTACCTGTTCTCATCGTCCCTCTTTATGTTTATGTACGTGTCTAGGTTGTTTTCTTTCATCATGTGAATATACGATGGCAACCTGTTGTAGTTCTCTTCCGTGGTTCCTCTTATCACCATATAGGCATGTTGTATTGCTCGCCATTCTTTATTTTATGATATGATGATTCTGTATTTTCTTCTCATTTCATCTACCATGAAGTTTGGTGTGATTACATTACTAGAGTCATGCACGAGCTCTAGTATGTAGTTACATATGACCTTTGATATTGCATTCCTGTGGTGGGACGTTATGAAATCAACCGAGCAACTATGAGCCTTTTCATATGTAGTAACCTGAAAGAGCAAAAAATCAACAATCTTTGAGGTATGAAACCACCACACGCAGTTGTCATTCAAACATCGCAGTGAATATCTTGTTGTGCTTGATTTGATAACCTTAAATTGGATGTTGTACATAATTACAATGTTTGACATGCATGTCATCATATTTTATTTGTCAATGAAGATTGACTTGACATTTACCTCATTCAAAGAGGCATTGTGTCTCAAGAGAGTAGTTTCGACATCAAGTATCCTCGTCTTTTTTTGGCGTACCCTCTTAATCTTGGATGGCTCAGCTATTTCAACCTCCAATATTTGTTCAATAATCTGTAACTCGTTATTTCTATCAATACTTTCAATACTCATTTCGTTTTCATCCATTCCAAGCACAACCCTTGTGAAAAATGAAACAACAAATGATTAGTAACAATTTATTTTAGAATATATATCTTCAACAAGTAAAATCATTAAAGAGTAAGGCATAGTCAACTATTGCTCATGGGGCATAACTGTCAAAGTCTTGCCTCTAGGGCAAGAGTTATAGGTCATCTGCCAAATAATTACAGACTATGGCAGTGTCAACTTTTGCCCATGGGGCATAACTGTCTAAGTCTTGCCTCTGAGGCAAGAGTTATAGGTCATCTGTCAAATCATTACAAACTAAGACAGTGTCAACTCTTACCCATGAGGCATAACTTGAAATGTATGGTAGAATTTGAAGATGCTAAAATCGCACTTGAAACTACTGAATAACACACACTATAGGGGTGATTCTGAGAGAGCTGTTTACTTCAGAGATACGTTGTAAGTGATAAACATAGTTTATCAACTCAATACTCTGATAGTATGACCTTGAAAGAGAATGATGCACTGACTATTATGAGAAGTGGAGAAATATTGAAGAGAGCATGTTACAATAAAAATTCAGAGCTTTGTGTATAAGCTAGGTGATTCAAACCCCATGTATTTTAGTGCAGTTATGAAAGAAAAAAAGTAACAATAAGCAGATAGTGGAGCTTATTTCTTTAAATAGTGTTAAATTGACGGATCCTGAGGATTATTACTTTTTACCAATCTTTAATGGAGTGTGCACTAACCAATACTGCTGCAGTTAATAAAAGATGAAAGATTAAATATGATGCGTGTTCAACAATAAAGAATTTTTTTTAACACGGAAAAGTTGTATAATGCAGTGAATTGTACAATAGTAACCTTGTTACCTAAAGTACCAAATTCTACTACCATTAGAGAGTTTAAACCCATTGCCTGTTGCTCTATGTTATACAAGCTAATAGCTAAGGTGCTCTCTCTTAGAATCAACAAGTTAGTGCTTCTTTAATCTCTAAAACATAGGTTGGATTCATCCGATATAGAAAACACAGTCTTTCCCTCCAAGACCAAACCCTCGCAACTACTCAAACATAATTATAATCGCAATAACAAACTCCCCATAACCTGTTCGACACAATTCCTCATCATCTTCTAATGCTAATTATACCACTAGTTTGAAATACTTGGAACTAATTTCTTATACCACTTTAACCTCATACGTTTGGCCTTCCCAAAATATATTGCAACCAACATTAACTCCCATATTAACGGCCTTTCCCTTCAAGATCGACCCCCCACAACTACTCAAACACAATTATAACCGCAATAACAAACTCCCCACAACCTGTTCGACGCAATTCCTCAATGGTAAATATGTTACCACAACAACAATATATCCAACTTCAGCTTACGTTCACCTTCCCAAAAATTAAATTAATATGCTAATTATATAACGACCTAAAATTACCACAAAGCATCAATAACCTAAAATTACCTCAATGAATTTTGATGATGAAATTCATACCTGAAGAACCCTTACGGCTATAGTCGACTGCGAATGTTTGAAAGTCGATTCTGGAATTTGGAAGAAAGAGATTTAATAGCGAGTCGATTCTGGAATTTGGAAGAAACGGGTTATTCTCAAATATAAACTGAAGTTGGAAGAAAGAGATTTAACGGCTGGAGGGTATTTTCGTCCAAGAAAATATGCCTTAACAAAGCCTTTTTATTTGGGACTAAAATTTGAAAGTCACCCTAATTTGAGTCTATATTTGAGAATAACCCGAGAACTTCAAACAAAGAAATGATCCATGTAAGTGAAGTGAAAAGGCAAACACACTATAGAGCGAGGGGAACTGGGCAACGGTAAGAGTAGCTTATTCCTCTTTCGTACTAGCCTACTTTTTTTCTCCATTGAATTCCATAAATAAAAGAAGTCAACCTACTCTCTCGTCTCACTAGTATTCATTAGGTGAACATAACTAAATGACTGAAGCGGAAGCTTTAATGTATTGGACTGCCTTTTTCTTCTTCTAAATATCAAGGCCCCGTCTGACAGAAAAAAAAAAATGTTCAAATGATATGCTGGACTTCGTCCGAACTGTAACTTAATTATTCATCCGCTTTCAAGGGGAATAAATAGTTTATAGATAATAATAAAAATTCGTGTTTGTTCTATCTCCACAATATAATTTTGCAACAAACGGGGCTAACTATTCCTACCCCTTGCGGTGTTCAACCAAGGGAGAGTTAAATATAAAAAAAAAAGGTTACAACAGACGGAGAATGCCAAGTATTGTATTAGAGACTTATTTCTCTGCCATCAGCTATGCACTGATCTGCCCAAAGCCCAGCAATACGACTTGATGACTTTGGAAAACGTTGCATCATTGTGCCAGTAATGTGCATACATTTGGAATCACCATCATCATTTTTGGCTATCAAATGCTATAATCTTTCCTTGATGACAGTTCTCGAGAGTTTCCTACTGTCCCATGTCAGTATCAGAGTCTCTGCGTGCACCGGAGTTGTACAAGTTCCAGATTTTGTTGAACCTAATGTGCGCCTTTTTAAGTTGCATCTAGCTATCTTCACTATGCGTAAGAAGTTCCTGTCAGGAAACTGAACCAGATATACAAATATCAGGACGACAACATAGAGGTTGTCTAGATTATTAAGGACTTCTTGGCAATAGTTTTATGGACGCAATGCCAGAACATGAGGTGATAGAATAAATAGAGCAACACCCAAGCACCACTCGACACGGAAAAGGAGATTCACTCGAGCCACTTTACTCAGTTTTATGTAAGAAGCTCAACAGTATACAGCTGTTGCAGCTGCAATAGTGATTTTAAAAAAGAAAAATGGGGTCTGAATCGGTCTTACATCTGGAAGATCAAAGTCACCATCCTTTGCATCGCAAACATCAACTGCTACCTTCCGGAGCAGTGGCATCTAATTGCATTAGAATATATTATTAAGAAATGTCTGGTTCATGTCTTAAATGATAAACAGAAGTTATCTATGCTTACCCCTGAAGCAGCACGGATGATAAAATTTCTGTCAATTCCAAGGCCCTAACATTCACAAGTTGAACTCAGCTCAGTAACAACACTTAATTTATGAATAACAGTGACTTCCCCCTTCAAAGAGAGAATTGATTAGGTACTTCACATAATATGCCTGACACAGGAAGTTTTGAAAAAAAAAAAAGGGTCCATCATAGTTTCCAGGTGCTGCTTATGCAATGAGACAGATGAAACAAATAGCCACCTGTTTTTACACTGCATTTTTACAGCACAACTTTGGTCTTTATTTCTCAACATAACAGAGGCAAGTTGGACTATGCCTGAGTATACTGCAGATTTGTATTGCTGCTGGATGAAAAGGGGAGGCAGCAAAAGTCAAAAGAAGTAGTGGAGGATCATACCACAATGCATCTGGTGGACAGTTTGGAGAGAGAGAAATGAGAGGTGTTATGAAGATAGATCCAATTCCATTCAGAAAGTTAAATGGAATTGTATGGTATCTTTCTTCTTTTGGTGTGTAGAAGTAGGTCTTGAGGATACAGATCATTTTGTAGATTTATTAAGATCTCTGTAAGTATCTTCTTCTCTCTTTGTTTTTCTTATGTAACTCTTCCTGATGGTGTCCAGCATGTCCATAGTGCTGAGGAATACACATTTAACAGTTTCCAAAAAAAAAAGAAAATCATGGCAACAATGTTATTTCAGCCACACTAAAACATCTCCAAGTTTGTACGGTCTCAAATAGTTGATAGGACTCACACAGACTTCCTAGAAGTCCTCACGCATAGAGCAAAAAGAAAAAGATGAATCAGATTAAGTTTGTATGCCCTTTGGAATTCATTGTTCAGTAGTATTGATCCTCCTCATTTGATTTTTATTTGATCTACAGAAGTGCAGGACGTTCAGTAGTAGAAGACTTACATTATGACGTAGTAAAAGATCTTCAAGTGCTAGACAATTCATAAGCGAAGTGACACCCTTAGCAGTTACTTCACCACAGTCCTAAATAAGATTAGATCACATGAGATTGTGAGTAAATAGACACAGCTAATTACATATCTAGAGGAAATAAACAAAATAAGTTTCAAACCCAAAGATACTAGTGACGGAACAAGCTATAAAGCGACTAAAGTTTAGGATTGTTTTGATTGAGCATCTAAAAATGAAACTACATATATCTCCGTCATATGGATAAAAAAACTAAACACTTCTTATGCATCAAACCTCTGTAACTGATATAGGGAAGTATTTTGGCTTCATAAGTCTAGTTCCAGAAAAACAGTGGATCTGTACTTGTCATGCTGCAATTTAGGACACAACATGGTTTAGGTCTCTGTGTGTATTTTAACAGATTGTGATCTCAGGTAATTATACTTATCATTAGGAATTTAGTTACTACTTAGGAGCATCTTAATGCTTCAGGGCATTTTTTACCTTAGGGTTGCATGAGACACTTTTTATTTTTAAGCATCCAACTTCACAGAGATTATGATCTCAGGCTACATTCTGTTTGTGGCGATACAACTGATTCCAAATTCTAGTAGCTGATACTAGATGAATGACAACAGGAAATGTGCATCCATTTATTAAATTGCTTATCCATTTTCTCTGTTTTCACCCAGGGTGTGAAGAGTCTCCGTCGCCCTTTAAGAGATGGCTGGTCTCTTTACTAAGGCTTGGGCAATCCTCAGCTCTTAAACTAGCTTTTAGGGTCAAGTTAGGGCCAAGATCCATAACATGCGTTATGGTATTAGAGAAAGACATCTCAATTCTCATTTCGATGTTGAGACCTCATATTCAATTGTCCACTCTCCATATGTCCAAGGTGGTCCCTTTAATGTGTCTTGGGCAATCCTCATCGCTTGAGCTAGCTTTTGGGGTTGAGTTAGACCCAAGGTCCATAAAACTAGAAATCTTCAGATTCCCACCATATATGCACCTCGTGTGAAAATAACCTTTTCTCCATAGTTAGAAATGTTGGTAACAGGTTGCAAAACTTAAGTTGCAACAACTGCACGTGAAGAAACTTTAATAGCCTAAAAAATGACACCTAACATGCTAGTATATTTTCTTCTCCCAATTACTCTCCAGAGAGATCATTGGGAAGCTGTAGAATTTAAGAATCCCATCACACAAGTAAAATTAAATTCTTTCTTCGGCTTGAAGAATTAGAAATTTCAAAAAGAAATATGCCAGCAAGTGTTGGTTTTTGACTTTGAAATTAAAGAAATAACAGAGATGAGTTGAAGAGAAAAAATACTGCAATTGTATTGTCAAAGGTAATTGTTTTATTAATAATTCAAAACATATATTTATAGCTAAATTTCTAACTAGACTTCAATTCAAATAACAAAGGGATAACTAATGTCTAACTCTAAGCCACATAGAACTCTAATAATTTAAAACTATTAATAGTTATCTACTTTATTTCTGAGACATATCTTCACCATTCCTCCTTTGATCAGAAATTGTAGATTGCAGGCTCGTTTAAATTTGACCTCTTGAATAAATCTGTCAATTCATCTTTGGTCTTGCAAGGCTTGTGTGCATCTTCTGAAATTGTTTTGATTGCAACATTCCTTTTTCCATCTGCAGGAATATAGTCATCATTCCCAATTCTGACTTTCTTATTTTCCAAAGGCAGAAACTCTTTAAAAAGAGTTTTGTCATATGTCACGTGGTTTGTACAAACACTGTCAATCATCCAAAAAATCAGATTTCTTGGTTGAAGAATATGTTGCCACAAATAAGTGATCTTCTTCTTCTTCTTTGGTGACTTGGGCATCTGCTTCATATTTTTTAGATTTGTTTTTGCAAATCAAAGCTTCATGACCAAGCTGATTGCAGATCTTGCATTGTGCATCTTGTCTCTTCCAATATTTAAATGAAGGATGACCTATTTTGCCACAGTGCTGACAAGATGAGTAGTTTTTTCTTGAATTATTACCCTTGCTTTGAGTCTTGTGGTTGGCTGTCAAAGCTCCTTCAACCATACCATCTTGCCTCATAAGTCTCCTTTGCTCTTGCGCCTGCAATGTATTCAACAATTCTGCCAAGGTAATCTTGGATAGGTCTTTTGTGTTTTCCAAGGTAATTATTGATACTTCGTATCTTTCAGACACTGTAACAAGAATTTTTTCAACAATTCTTGAATTTTCAAATTTTGTGTCAAGCAATCTTACCTTGTTAACAATGCCAAGAAGTCGGTCTAAGTACTCTTTGACAGTCTCAGATTCCTTCATCTTTTGCAATTCGAATTCTCTTATTAGATTCAACACTTTCATGCCTCATATTCTATCATCTCCTGTATATTC
Source organism: Capsicum annuum (assembly GCF_002878395.1). Lineage (NCBI taxonomy): Eukaryota > Viridiplantae > Streptophyta > Magnoliopsida > Solanales > Solanaceae > Capsicum > Capsicum annuum. Next base: position 182,492,509 of record NC_061120.1, on the reverse strand, counting down.
TTCCTTCAAATCATCCCAAACTTCTTTTACTGATTTAAGGGCCATACTTCTCGTGAAAATTGTAGACACACTAGCAAACAAAATTGTTTTTGCCTTTAATTTTTTTATTTTCTTTTCCTTTTGGCTTTTGATCGGGCCACCGTGGGATTATCTGGCAGCGAAAGAACATCAAAATCCTCCCCCATGGCCTCCCAAAGATCTAAAGCCTCAAGATAAGTCTCCATTCTTACTTCCCAAAATTGGTAATTCTCACCATCAAAGACAGGACGAGCTATTTGGAAAAAGTTGTTTTCAGAATTCATCTCACTCACAGATCCCTAAAAAAATTGGCTCTAGATACCAATTGTTGATTTTTGGATTTGATCTTTAAAGCAATAACAGAGAAAGACTTGGAGAGAAAAAAATACTGCAATTGTATTGTCAAAGGGAATTGTTTTATTAATAACTCAAAACATATATTTGTAGCTAAATTTCTAACTAGACTTCAATTCAAATTCAAATTCAAATAACAAAGGGATAACTAATTCCTAAGCCTAAGTCACATAGAACTCTAATAATTTAAAACTACTAATAGTTATCTACTTCTAATTTATTTCTGAGACATATTTTCAACAACAAGTATACAACAAGCAGAGTGAAAATAACAACGGCAAACCTCTAAATGAAGAGAGATCATCCCTGGCCAACCATTTGAAATAGTATCTTGCGACTCTGTAAAGAAAAATTATAAGGTCATAAAACCAGGATTTTGATCTCATAATTGGACTGGAAAAGATTCCAATATATAAAAACAATGTGGATCTTCAAAGTTTGCAAACTATTGCGGCATTTAACTTGTGAATCATGCGGTGAAACCTTGGGAAAGAGGGATAGAGCGCAAACACAGGGACACTAAAAGAGTGATTAACAACCAATTTGGCATTATGCTTGGTAAATCTATAATTGAAATTATTCGTAGATCAGTGCTTTAACTCTTAATAATGAGATATGCACTGAGTAGCAGAAGAAGAAGAAGAACAGAGTAAGTAGAGCAGAGAAGAAGAAGAAGTTTTGGAGAGTAGAATGAGAGATCTTGTGTATTCAACTTGTAGTGATCAATTGTACATAGTTATTTATAGGAGAATCAACTACCACAATGTCTAACTACTTAACTAACCGTTAAGAAAAGTAATTAACTGTTTGAAGAAAACAGTTATCATAGAATCTCAATTTTCCTGCACATAGAATACTCTTCTAGATTCTTCCAGCTTGTGATTTTCCTTTGTATTCACCCTCCCCCTCAAGCTAGGAAGGTGAAAAAATGTCACACATTCCTAGCTTGTGATTTAGATGCACTTGTTGAGCCTTGGTAAGGCCTTTGGTCAGCATATCTGCAGGTTGATCTTCTGTAGCAATGTAGTTTGTAGTGATCATCCCTTGGCTTATCTTTTCTCTTATAAAAAAGCAATCAATGTCAATGTGTTTAGTTTTTTCATGGTAAACTGGATTGGCAGCTATTTGAATAGCTGATTTGCTGTCACTAAACACCTTGACTGGTAACTTTACTTCCATTCCAATCTCCTTTAGCAATCCTAGTATCCAAACTAGCTCAGCTGTTACAGCTGCTAAACTTCAAAATTCAGCCTCAGCTGAACTTCTGGAAATAGTTGCTTATTTCTTTGACTTCCAGCATACAACTAATTTTCCAATCTTTACAAAGTAACCAGTTACTGATCTCCTGGTTTGAGGACACGATGCCCAATCTGCATCACAGTAAGCACTCACTTGATCACTTGGTTCACTAGATAGTAACACACTCTGACCAGGTTGATTTTTAACATATCTTACAACTCTGATTGCAGCATCCATGCGAGACTTCTTTGGTTCTTGTAGAAACTGACTTAGTGTTCGTACACTAAATGCAATATCAGGTCTAGTCATGGTTAAGTATAGTAGCTTTCCAATCAATTTCTGATATGCACCTTGATCTGCAAGAGGGTCATCAGTAGGTTGTAACTGTTTGATATAATCATCAAACTGTTTTGAGGTCAATTTGACATTGTAGTCCATAGGAGTGACTGGTTTAGCTGTTGTCAGTCCCAACTCTGATAGTAGTTCTAGAGTGTACTTCCTCTGGTGCATTAGCATTCCTCTGCTTGATCTTGCAAATTCTATGCCAAGGAAGAACCTTAAATCACCTAGATCCTTCATCTTGAAGCTTTGTTGTAGAATAACCTTTGCATCTTCTATCAGTTTCAAGCTGTCACCAGTGATTAGCCTGTCATCAACATACACAAGTACCAAAGTGAAGTGATTCCTTCTGGTGTTCTTCTTATATATAGAGATGGATCATACTGACTTTGAACAAACTGAGATTTCAATAAGACTTCTGATAGCTTTGTGTTCCATTGTCTAGGTGCTTGCTTTAAGCCATACAAGGATTTGGTCAGTCTGCATACTGCATTCTCCCCCTGACTGGCAAATCCCTGAGGCAATTCCATGTATACTTCATTAGTGAGATCACCATTTAGGAATGCATTATATACATCCATTTGATGGATAAACCAGTTCTTCTTTGCAGCGGTAGCAAGAACAGTTCTTACTGTTTTCATCTTCACAACTGGTGAGAAGCTTTCTTTATAATCAATCCCTTCTCTTTGCCCATAGCCCTTTGTTACAAGTCTAGCTTTAAACCTCTCAACCTCACCTGAAGCTTTATATTTCACCTTATATATCCACCTGCAACCAATAACCTTCTTACCTGTAGGCAAAGGAACAATCTCCCAAGTGTGATTAGAGTTTAAGGCCTCTATTTCACTCTTCATTGCTTCCACCCATCTAGGATCTTTGCAGGCCTTAGAGTAGTTTGTAGGCTCAGTCACACATGATGTTTTCAACACATAACTCTTATAGGATTGAGATAGTCTATCATATGACACATAATAAGCAAGAGCATGAGGTACCTTCTTTGTGTTCTTAGAGACAGTCATTCATCCATGCTGGTGACTTCTTTTCTCTAGTTGACTTCCTTTGATCTTGACATACAGATGGTTGAGTTGCAGGTTGTGTAGCATTAGAAACCCTCTGTGGTTGTTGTTCTTGCTGAATAACCTCTTGATTCCTGTTTGATCTACTTTGATAGACCTTGGTTATGATCTGTCTAGATGTAGGCACACCAGGCTGTAGTTGCTCTTGCTGATTAACTATGTTAGGAACTTCTTGAGATGAGACATTTATAGGAGCCTGCAAAGGTGTCATAGCATCACTTGCTACTGAATATTGATCTTCCAATGGAAAAACATGATAGGGAATTTGATCATCAACACATCTTCCCTGAAGGACACATCCCTACTAACAAAGAAAACATTAGTAGATATGTCATATAAGACATATCCCTTCTTGGTACTTGAATAGCCCATCAGCACAGCTGCTCTTGATCTTGGCATGGGCTTGTCAGACTCATTTAGCACTTTAGCATAACAGAGACAACCTATTACTCTTAATTGCTCACAAGATGGTTTAGTACCATACAACTTCTTATATGGAGTATAATAATCAATACTTGAGTTAGGTAACCTGTTTATGATGTAAACAACAACTAGAACACAATATCCCCAAAACTTAACAGGTATTGTTGCTTGAAACCTCAATGCTCTTGTGACCTCCAAAATGTGTCTGTGCTTTCTTTCAGCCACACCATTTTGTTGAGGTGAATAAGCACATGAGGTGTGATGTACAATACCCTTTGTTGCAAACAAACTACTGCACAATGAGTTCACAAATTCAGTTCCATTGTCAGTTCTACTCACTTTCACAGTTTTGTCAAACTGTGTCTTAACATACTCAAGAAATTGTTGTATCTGAACATACACATCTGACTTGAGTTTCAACAAGAACAACCAAGTAAATCTGGAACAATCATCAACCACTGTTAAGAAAAATCTGTTACCACTCATAGTTGGAATCTTATAAGGTCCCCATAGGTCCATATGTATTAGATCAAAACAACATGCAGACTGAGCACTACTTGTAGGAAAAGGAATTCTGGTTGGCTTGGCACAAGGACAAACACTACACTTCTTTACTCTATCTTCTACTACATGAGACTCATTAGGTAGCAACTTCAGAAGTAATATTAGAGGAGGCATGTCCTAATCTTCTATGCCACAGATCAACCTCAGCTTGAACTTTACTCTCACCAGCTTTAGTAGAGACTTTTGTTGCTGCTGTAACCTTCCTTTCTTGAGTATTCACTAAGAGAAACAGACCTCCATCAAGCTTACCAATCCCCCTCACCTTTCCAATCAGGGAAGAAATTCACTAAACATCTTCATTCCTTGGTCAGTTGTGACACTGAAAGCAGGCTGCATGTAAACTGAGGAATACGATACACATTTGTAATGCTCTTTTCAGCTGACAAATAACTGGATCCCACATGTGTAACTTCAGTTAGATCACCATTAGGTAAATACACCTTCCTTGGATTATCTAGTTGTGTTATGGACTTATCCATTAATAAGTCTAACTTTCCAACCATATGATTTGTGGCTCCAGTGTCAATTATCCAAGTTCTAGAATCATATGAAGCTTCAATACACTAATACCTGTCTTTGCAGCATTTGTTGCCTCAGTGGAAGTGTTAGCACCACTAGTTTTGTTGATTATCTTCAGGATCTGATCATATTATTCCTTAGTAAAGGCTGTTGTTCCCATCTGGCCTAGTTGATCCAGCTACAATTCAGAATCTCCTTGATGACTTCCATCATTGAACCAATTACTTTGGACAGATCTTGAGTGAGGGCCTTGCCTTGTAGTTATTTCTGCATTATCTTGAGAATCAATAGTCACCTTGTATGCTGCATTAGCTGCTTCAGACCTGAACCTCTTTTTGAACTTGTGATCTTGAGGATATCCAATTAACTTCCAACAATTTTCCTTAGTATGACCTTTTAGACAGAAGTCACACTACAGGTTGTAGTTCTTCTTGAATTTCTGTGTCCCATTTGTAAACATGGCTAAGTCAAGACTTCCACCAGCACCTGCAGGACCAGATCCTAGCACACCTGCATTAGTAGCTACAGCTTTGTGGCTTTCATCACCCATTATCATGGCATATGCCTGATTCACAGTAGGCAAAGGAGTCAGAAGTAGTATTTGGCTTCTAGCTTGAGTATATGTCTCATTTAGTCCCATGAGAAACTGAAACAACTTCAATTTTTGGAGATGTAGAACAACCTCCTTGGATTTCTCACAATCACATCCAGGAGCAGGCACAAGTGCCTCAAATTCCTCCCATAGATCTTTCAGTTTTGAGAAAGACATAGGAGTTGTTCCTTGAGAAAGTGTGGCAATTTCCTTGTGTAGATTGAAAGTTCTAGCATCATCCACTTTGTTGAATCTTTCAAACAACTCATTCCACACAACACTTGCAACTGATGCATACATGATTCCACCTAGTAACTCTTTGGACACAGAATTCATAATCCATGATAACACAATAGCATTCACTCTTTCCCCGTGATTGCCCAATTCGGAAGAAATCTTTTCTTTAGTGCAAGAACCATGAACTAGTCCTAACTTGTTTCTTCCTAGTAAGGCTATACACATAGATCGAAACCAGATAGAGAAATTTTCCACACCTGTCAACTGGAAAGAGATGATCTGTGTACCACTAACATCTGTGGGACTGAGAAAGAAAGGATGATTGTAATCCATTGCAGTTACAACTCCTGCACTGCTGGTTGATCCACCACCCATTTCGACACCATTAACACCATTTGCCATTACTTGAACCTTCAAATCTTGACTCAAGAAATCCTTCAAGAAACTGAGAAAACCAGAATCTGTGATTGAGCACTTTCTTCAATCTCCAGAATCGACTAAGGTAACTAGTTTTTAATCCAGCCAGCTTGACTCTGATACCATGAAATTATTCTTAGATCAGTACTTTAACTCTTAACAATGAGATATGCACCGAGTAGCAGAAGAAGAAGTTTTGGAGAGTAGAATGAAAGATCTTGTGTATTCAACTTGTAGTGATCAATTGTACATAGTCAGTTATTTATAGGAGAATCAACTACCACAGTGTCTAACTACTTCACTAGCCATTAAGAAGAGTAATTAACTGTTTCAAGAAAACAGTTATAATAGAATCTCAATTTTCCTGCACATAGCATACTCTTCTAGATTCTTCCAGCTTGTGATTTTCCTTTGTATTCAACAACAATAAAGGTCATATTCTTGCTAAGAAATTGATGAAAATATTACAGGGAGAAGAAGGAAGATCTACACATTCTATTTATTGATCTAGAGCAAGCATATAAAGAAATGTCAAGAAATGTCCTTTGGTCGATATTGGAGAAGAACTGGATGATACATAAAGAATATGTACAAAGAAGACACCACAAGTGTTAAGAATCGGGAATTTTTTAATATGACAAGGGCCTATTCATTGTAAATTTGGGAAAGGTTTAGAATATTTACAATTGAGTAATTAGGAGAGTAATTATAGGAGAAACAAAGGAGTTTCCCATAACGGTAGGTTAACACCAATTATTTGCATTTGGCATGTACTTGTTTTATTTTACAGGTAATTTAACCCATACATGTTTACCCCAATTATGAGATGAGTTCCCATATTATCTATACACAATATTGTGTTAATTGACGAAACTACTGAGGATGTTAACCCGAACTTGAATTATGGTGAGTGAAGGTTTGAGTTAGGATAAGTAGAAGTTAGATCGAATATATGCACCACACGTTTAGCCAACATAAGAAAAGTGAGGTTGAGGTGAGATAAGATGGGATTGCGGTTAAAAGAGATAAGGCACACCTAAAATCAATTGGAAAACCCTATTCCAAAAGACCTACAATCTCTAGAAATTCAGGCAAACTTAGCGAAAATAAAGGCATAACGGAAGAAAAGAAAGAAGATAAGTGATACCAATTGGTTGGAATTAGGCTTAGTCATGTTGGTATACTTGCTTTGAGTCCAATATTTAGGAGTCTTTTCGTGATACAGATTTGCATGCCTGTAAAAAGTGTAGAGAACCTATACTTTTGGACATCAAAATGGAGGGAACTAGCTTGGGATTGGTGTGGTGGTTGCAATTGTCTAATTGATCTGGAGGATAAATATATTGGATTTGCTTGTTACAACTGGATGAACCTCAGACAGGAGAATTTTCCAAACATCATACAAATTCGAACAAGATGTTATTGAGAGTAGTGCGGACCTGAATTAAGACGTCTGCATCCCACCAGCGAAAGTTCAGTTAAGTTCATGCAATTCTGAGTAAGGATAAGCAAATCATCGTTGGTCATGTGTGCTGATACTCTTTCAAGTTTCAATTTCCTCAAACGGGGTGCACTGGACTGGAAGCTTAATGAGGAAATCTCACCAAAGCAATAGCAAAGAGCTAAGACTTGCAAGTTTTTCAAGGTCCCCAAGATATTTCTTACAACAGAATCAGATATTACCTGTTAAGATCAGCAATATTAAGTAGGCAACAATGATTTCAAGCACTCTTCTGAAACACACACCATCTAAACTCGGACAATATAAACTAACTGAAGTTAGATTTCCAGGTGCAACAAGGTGGTAGATTGTGTTATACAACTGGATGCCCCTATTTTTCTATCCTCAATGAAATGAACAATCGCCATTTTCTATCCATACAAACCAACTAACACCCAGATCTAAATGTAGATGTGTATGTCAGACCCTGTAAGTAATAAGTGTGCTGAAAAGAACCACAGAGCACTACTTTATCCCGATAAGTCTCATTAGTACAAGTATATATCATAAAACACTTACATTATACACCCTCTGCCTGATTCCTTTGTTTGTTTGCTTTTTCATGTCAACAATTTATAAATCTAACCACAAGCTCTAAACTTATATATTAATACTTTTTGAAAATAGAATCATTGATGTAGATATACAATGAGATAGTGGTGGCTAAACCAAAATCCAATTTAAGGACCTGAGAAATCCCAAATTTCATTCCTTAATTTTATTGAATGATAGGTGTCTTTCCAAGCTTTTGTAACCTAAAATATAGATGAACAGATTTAGAGACAACAAAGAAACTTTCGTTTCCAAGCACACGTAAATAAGTTATAGCCCCTCACCTTAACTTTTAAGGATAAAGACCCAAGTTAAAGATAACTTTCATCACAACATGTTACTTGAAGAAAACATCACACTTCATCGTCCATTGGCGTTAATAGTAAAGAAACTAGAAGGTGATACACTACAAAAAGAGAACTCAAGACAATGAGAAAGACTTCATGAAAGTGAATAGACTTGAGGAACCATGATTGAAATACACAAGACAAAAAGGTGAAAAAGATCTGGAAGTGAGTTGCAACGATCCAACCAATCGCAACTATACTAGTTCTGTCATCACCTCTCCTTACAATTTAGATGATTGAAAACCAGTTCAGGCCCTCAACCATCAGTTCATTGAGAATTATTCAACATGCACACTACTAATTGGATTGAAACTAGCCAAAACACTACCAAGAACTTTTGCATAAACACGGTACCTGGAAATAAAGAATCAAGGTCTCTAGCCAAGGACAAAAAGTGGGTACCAGCTTGAGTCCGTCTTCACCTAAAGATCCACCTAAACCAACAATAAATGTCTTCAACATTTTAATTGCTGGCCGCAGGGCCTCCAATGAAAAGAACGAGAATCCCCAACCAAGAGAAATTTCCTCCAAATTGCAGGACTTCCCCAGCTCATAATAAAATACAGGACAGTTATATGACAAAACAGGAGAGTTCTCTAGAGTATCATTTTCCTCTTGTAATAGATGCCTGCAGCCTCTGGCAATCAGACATTTTAAATAAGGATTTCCGCGGACAACATGACCCACAGCATGGAAAGAAACCTGAAATTCCAAAGTGCATAATAAGTTGGTTATACGGACATGCAGTACTGTGCTGATCTAAGCTCCGGGTTTACGACGGAACTTATCAAATTTCATGCTAGACACAAATCAACTGTCTATAAGCATCATTCTATCTCAAATGCTCCACCTATAGAGTCTGAAGCCCCAAAAATTGCTCCCTTCTAACTATTCTGAGATACTACAAGTCAGTAAAACGGAGCGAAATGTATTGAAGTCTTCGGCACTAGTCCATGTAGTGGAGAGGGAGCTTAAACGGAGATGTGGAGAGTTTAGCAACAGAAAGCACGTAAGTGCCTGCTGATTTTTAACATTTTCTTCAAAATGCATGGATCGGATTTCTAGAAACCTTTAAAAGTTAAAGAGTAACTCCACCGATAAACTCTTGCTTCTATTTGTCAACAAATTACTTTGGCTAACAAGAAGGTAGCTATATACAATAACAACAACATACCCAGTGTCTTCCCACAAAGTGCGGTCTGGGGAGGGTAAAGTGCACGCAGTCCATACCACTACCTCAGATGAAATAGAGAGGCTGTTTCTGATAGACCCCCGGCTCGGGACAAATAACAGTGTAAAAAAACATCAATGGTTTTGTCGTACACTTTAGGGCTCAGATCTACATTTCCTGAAATACATAACCGAATAGAATAATGTGGAAACGACCCTTTTTAGGAATTCAGACTGTTAAAACAACAACAAAATACCCAGTGTAATCCCAGAAAGAGGGTCTGAGGAGGGTACAGTGTACGAAGAAAGTACCCCTACCTCAAACTTAAAACTTTTAGAACAGCAGCATTTTTTTTAGTCTTTGGTAGGTCTGTCATGCGCTGTCACCTGTCAGAGCATCTTATACAAGCCAAATACAAAGAAATATTATTTTCAATATGCCAGGTGGTGAGGTTCAGCCTAAGTCCTCCACTCTTTCAACACCTCACCCTAAAAGCTTGAGGCACAAACTCAGCGAGTATTTTCCATAGACTTGAGACAGCTTATTTCCTAGAGCAAACTGATAACATAAAAATCCACATACTTTCCAGAAAAAACTTGGAGAAAGCAAACTTTAAGTTCCTCCAGGACTACCTACATACCTTAGTATCAGATACGTCAAGCATTTCCAGTGATGATCCTGAAAATTTATACAGAGAATTGTCGACAAGCTGTGTTTCCCTCAAACAAAGACTTCTTATTCTATGTGTTTGAGAGATCAGCTCCAAAAGAGAAATCTCATTGATACCTGCAAAGGAGGAGAGTTTTTGAAAATTGAAGTGAAAGAGATGAAACCGCTTTGAAACTGGAAATGAGATTATAATCATGTCCCACAAATAAACTTCATCAAAAGAAAATTATGTACCACAAATATAATTGTCAGCTTCCATATCTTACACTTTAGAGACTTACATGAGATTCCAACAGGCAAAAAATAATCCTTTGAATGCAGTTGCGCAAGAATTTTGTTTGTTATACATGCAATGACTAAAATTTAAGTTCCAACAGTCATTGTTCAAAAAAAGCTCTTTAAACTATCAATAAATTAAGTTGCTTCTAAAAGAGATTCAGGTGGAAACCAAATCCTCAGCTTAAATCTTTACTTCTGTGATTTTTGAAAGACTCCAGCATCAAGCTTGCAGTTTTATTTTGGAGAAAGGAGTTCTTGTATCCACATTGAACTAATTTTTTTTCAAGTCACACTGGAAGATGCAAAGCAGTAACTGTAAGCCACAGTTTCAAATGAAATATTCTATCTACAAATTTATATTCTGTTAACAAACATTAGCATGGATGAGGCGAGGCAGAAAACAAAAGTCAGAACATTACTCACCTTTGCAGCCTCCTATATGCAGAATTTGAAGTTTGTAAGCTAAAGAATTGGTGCGGTCTGCCATTTTCATTTCCACAGCGTCAAATCTGGAGATACTGCAGCAAAGTGACAGGACACAGTTGTGCCCAAATGAAGTATCACACGCATAGATCGAATGTAGCTCAATACATTTCAATACTAAAATGGATATGCCAGAATCAGTTATGGAAGTACATGCATTGAGGTTAATACAACACAAGAAAGGGCAGCACTCTGCAATATTGTGGAGATCAGAATCTGGAGAATATCAAAGAGAAGCAAGTTAGCTTAATGCAGAGGGCATCATATCATTAAGAGGGTACAAACAAGCTGAGTTTCCAATAAAGATCTGCTAACAGCACGAGAAAAGCACAGACAAGATTGCAAGGCAACATATAGATGTGATTCCCAAACTATATGAATGACAAAAAGGACGTGGTGTCACTTGCAAGACACCATATAACAGATAAACGCAATTACTCAAGATTTACATAGCTAGAGTTTTGGAAAAAGCAAAGGAACCACACAACATAAAACAATTCTTTGGGTACCAGCAGCAGTATTTCTGTTTCATACTGTTCTTTTCTTTGACTTTTGTGTCTGGTTGTTCGACCATATAGATTAAATAACTTTGATGGACGGGATCCAAGAGAAGATAAGAGAATCATTCTTTTTTCAGTGGTCTTCCTCCCTTCACCTTCAGGATATAACCATTCTAAGATATCAGGTATTATTTTTCGTGCTTTGTCCCTAAGCATTCTTTTCATAACCAGAAAAGGCTTTAAGGCTCATACACTTTCACCAGGAATAAAGTACAATGGGAAGATACTTGGTTCAAGTTCAGTTTTAAGGGCCAGAAAATGAAAAATGATTTCCCAGAAAGAGACATTTCCTTTGATTGTGGGATGGGATTAGAGCTACGGACAAATATCATACCATAGATATCTGTTCGACCCTCCAATATGAGTTTTGTAATATTTGAGAGCTGCCCAGAAAAATGAAACACAGGTACACTAGGATATGTCTCATCACTGGAAGATGTTGATATCTGCAGCGTCACATCAGGGAATGAAGCTATAACTGAGACCTTTGCTGGTATTACAGGAGTACTGTCCACTATTAGATCAATGTCTGAGAGTAGTGGGCATCTCTGTAACAATTGGTACAACATCATTGTTCTGAAGTTCAAAATATAAGCAGCTTTTAATGTTGTTAGGGAGGGAAATGACTTGGAAAAGCACTCAATGGCAGCTTCAAGATGTAGTACAGAACAATTTGAAACATCCACCACTTGCACAGCTTCAAAAGTCAAAACAGGGAAAATATCCCACTGAATCCGAGATATATCCATATGGCGCTCAAGTTTGAGTGAAAGCTGATTAAGCTTCTTCATCAGCATTTTGTCCAAATTATTGGAAGAAGGAAGCATGTCCAGGAGAAGAAGAGGCAGACTAATTTGTGGGCAGCCGGAAAGGTCCAATACCTACAGAGGAGATTCAGAAAAGGAATTAAGCAATGAAAATGGCTGCTGTTTAAGTGTTAATATTGTATGAAAGTTCACAACTTCATTTCCAGTAAAAGAGGAAAAGTGAAGATAAAAAAATGATTTTTCCCACTTTTGACACTCTTAAGTGATATTTTAGAATCAAGCGCAAGCAAAATGATTTTTTCACTTTTGACCCTGTAAGTGATATTTTATAATCAAGCCCAAGCTTACTCTTGATGATGTTGGATGTGCTAATCTTTTATTTTCAACAAGTGACTAAAGGGAGAAAGTTGAGTTTAGATCGTGCCCAAAGTTCTAGCAAGTTCAATTCTTGGAAAGTCTCCAAGAACAGATAGGGTGAAGTGAAAACTATAAGGAGAATCATTTATTCACATCATTTGAATTGTCTGCAGAATATTAGCATTATTCCATCCGTTGAGTGAAGGCATGGGGAAAGGTATTAAGCTAGCTTAACGCAGAAAGCTCTACTTCTTAATAGAAAAGGATGTCTAGGTCTAAAATAAGTTATAAACACTCCTTGTTTTTCTTTTTGTTTTCCTTTTGCCTCTACAAAATTACAACACTTCCAAAAAGAATATAAAATAATTTCATGTGAAATGACTTTCATAATTAAGTTGTCAGACAGGCCACTTTAGTCCCCAGATTTCAAGTCTTCTAGAATCTTTGATTAGTCAATCAATCAAAACGGATAAGACAACCATGAGTAGTTACGTGGACTATATTTTTCTGGAATCTAAATGAAAAATGAAAGCAAAACCCACAAACATTGAAGGATGCTGCAAAAATGTTAACCTTAGTGTATTCAGTCAACCGGATCCTGAGCTTACAGTCGCCACCTCCAAGAATGTCAGCTAAGCTAAAGGAACGGGAGGTAGCTAAACTACAGATAGCAACCACACTTCTTTCAGCGAACTTCGAGAAGAAGGGGCATCTCCGTTTCCCTAAAATGCAAACAAAAAATACAGATATGATCAGAAGAAACCTAAATAACACTTGAGCCTTAGTGCATTGAAAGTAACAACTCAAAGGACTGCTCATACCAGCAGCAAATGGCAATGACAAAAGGCCAGTGCGGATCTGTTAACAAAGACAACGGTCACATAAATGACTAAGTCAGAGTAATCAAGAAAGGATTCAAATGCATATGCAGCAAAGATATTGGGGCAAGAATCATAGGCCCTCAGCTTATAGTTTTTAGACGTGTAAATTTTTCAAGAAGTAGCTGCAAAATTTTCTTGCATCTAAAAGGGAACCAGCTATTCGTGTGTTTAATTACACATTAAGATTTTACAGAAATAATATCTCCATAAATTATCAAATTGGAACACATTATCAGCAGCAAAACTGTACTGAGATTAATGCATCTATAATGTTATTACATAAATCAGATATGCAAGAAAAGCCAAACAAAACAAGTGAGCTGCCCTATAAGTACAAGAAAATTGAGTGTGATGTTCAAAAGCTATTAAGTAGGCATGTCATCAACAAAGATAAGAGTCACACGAATAAAACGTCATAAAACAACAAAAACAGAGGAAAAAAAAAAACACTTCTTTTGTTAAAAAAGAAAAAGGAATATCTATTTCCGGAATCTTATATTGCAAAAGTCCCAATCAGCAGTGATAACTAATCTCACTTAAGTAGGCTAAATCATTCTTACATGTTTTCATTGCACAGATTGTTAAACCTAATTTGCCAATGTGGTCTCATTTTAGCATGCCCAGACCCCACTAAGTGGGAATATACTGGGTTTGTTGGTGGTGGTGGTGTCATTTTAGCATGCACAAGGCAAAACTAGTTGCAGTCTTCAAGTCTGAAAGAATACGGTCACTACAAATTGTCACCCACACCTCCCCCCACCCCCACCACCTCTTCTTTAAGCCTCTCTCCGACACACACGAAGACAAACAATATTCAATTGGACATATCATGTCACGTAACTCAATCCCAACAGTATCTTATACCTCTCTTAAAATTTCAAGGCGAGAATCACCAGTTGAGCTCAAAAGATCAGATGGTTTGGTGTTAGCGGCAAGCCATAGTAGAATAGCATCACAGAGATGCATCTCGCTGTAAAAAGTCACCATGAAATCAGGATTGCAGTTGAAATGAGACATTGCATCAGACAGCCTTTTAATTTTAACAGATAAAGAGAGTACTAACCTATCTACTGTCAAACAAGGATGCTTTACACAGGAAAGCAACAATTCAAAAGGGATATTGTGAAATGAGTCACAGGATGCCATCCATATCTGCGGTAAGAAAGAAAATTACATCTGGAACAGTTGTTGGAAAGTAGAAGGAAACATCATGTGACATGCCGACTAATCATTCAAATAATTAAGACTAATATGAAAGGCATGTTTTCTCTGGCTTATTTTGCTAAATCACAGCAACAGCTCCTGGGCTTGTTTAGTAGCTATACATGTTCCTGCTTATAGTCAAAGTAGTATACTTTAGATATTTCAGCAGAACTGACATAAAACACACTATTAACTACACGAGTGAAGTAAGAAATTTGAAAAGGTGAAGCATATCTAATGGCACGAAAATGTCTTTAAAACAAATGCCGAGTCTAACGGGATAACAGTGGGATTACGAGGTAGGGGAAAGGTCATGGAAGATTGGGTGAAAGGTGAAGTGCAAAGGTCAACGTACTTTACAGGGTAAAGGGAGGTGGTATGGACAGGGTGAGAAGGTAAATTGGCTGATGGTAGCAGAGTAAGGGTATGGACGAAGGGATAGTCTTCAAAACATGTGAGCATTCTTTTCCTAAAAACATTTTGAGGAATATATTTCTTTTAAAGGTACAAAACATCATTCTCTCACCCGCTTATTACATTCTCCAAACAAGAAAATGACTAGAACCTCTTGTAAGACGCCTCAGAAAGATAAACCTATTCCAGTTACTACGCTTAAATTTTTTTTGTAACAACTCTCAAAATTCAATATTTTACACTGAATGGCTAACTTTAACCACATGTGGTGGCAGTGTCTACAGAGAACTTGTTAAAAAGACGAGAATACCACTGACCTTATCACTGAAAGATGTAAAGTTAATGCAACTAAAGAGCAAAATTGCTGCCAAATTTTTTGATGAACTTGTTTTTTACGGAAGTTGTCCATGGAAAAGAGAAAAGAATTGCACGAGGTATGCAATACGTATATACATTTGAATCATACCAATTAAATCAAGGAATATTGAATGAGAGAACAATTTGGGGACTTGGACAAAGTACAATTTAAGCACTTACAAAGTTCCTCGCCAGATAACCAGTCAGTTGTGGAATAAAATCAATTGCTGCATGATATCCCATTTAATCTATAAGAGACAACCCATGGAATAACATTAAAAATGTAATATGACGAGCAATATGCTGCAAATATCATTTTTCCAGTTGCTAAAAATAAAAAATATTGCTACCATTCTCTCTACCATAATCCCAGATAAGGACCAAATCTTCTAAACGTAATTGAGGAGGCCTAATCCTGACTTCAGATGTTACATAGTCCAGCCAACTTCGACATACCAAAAGAAGCTTGTCCACTCCAAAAAATAATGCAGCCTGGCAGAATAATGCGCAAGATCAGACATTTACCAAGAAAAAGTCCACGATCAAATATTCGAAATTATTTTGACAAACAACAACAGGTTGCATCTGATCACTGTTTAGAGACTTGCAAAAGGAAATATCAAGTCAAAATGGACCTTCAGGATATAGTAAAACATCAAAGGTTGGAAATGAACATCTTTCCACTGAACATTGAGGAGATTCAACTTTATATCCTTCTTTTACCTTCTACGAGGAAGAGGAAGGGAAAAAACAAAAATCCAGACGTGGATCTTTAATAAGAAAAAATATTTTATCTTAATTGACAAAATATGAATGCATAAATGAATAAAAGGCTTAAACAAGATATATTTGTGACTGCTTTGGAAGACATTCAATGTTATCCTATAAAACAGTCCTAAGTTACAACATTGCAATGCAAAAACAAACCTTCCTGAACTAAAGTTGGAGCATGCTTTTGTCCTGGAGTACTCTAGCATTGGGCTCAATGCAAACACAACACCCAGTGATAAGGGTAACATTCTTTCATAAAGCTTCACTTTCTTTTATGACCAGTGATAAAGAGATAACTCAACTTATCGTGGATGAGGCATGCTTCTCCTATGATTGCGAAAAATCTAGTCCTAGATCTTTTGAAAAGGATAAATATAAACAAAAATATTTGGCTTAGAGAAGTCACCTTCTAAGGTTCTTCCCTCCTCATGTGCTTACAGCTCCACTCATGTACATTAAGACAATATGATTGCTAGCTAACGTATCCTATACTTTAGTAGGTAAAAAAAATGTCACCAAGATAATCTATGACAATATAGTCCAATAAACGCGATGAAGCTATCAAACAAGGCATTGTTTGGAATATGAAACAAAAACCTTGACAATTACCAACAATCTTTGACAGTTATAGACAGGTAAACCACCTCGGACAAGGAATTCTTGCTAAACAACACTCGCACTACCATCCATCATATGCTTGCACAATTCCTTTTTGGTTTGCTTCAAACTTTTCACCTTTGTGAAAAGGAAATTCATTTAACTTATACATGTAGAATTCTAACCTATCGTGTCAAATGTCGATATTGATCTAGGAGGGAAGGAACCCTAAAAGGTAACAACTCGATTTGGATAGACTCCAAACTGAATGGGATAAAATTGAAGGCACCATTTAACAAGCACAATATGCTTAAAGTAGTAAAGGGTTTTAAGCAAAGAAAGACGACAATGAATTAATGAAGAACCGCCTTCACTTTATACATTTGTTTTGGGTGGTTAAATAGTGGAAAAAGTAGGTATGTATTTGTACAATCAGGGAGACATTTACCCGTGGTTGTTCCAGCATGCATTGGCGTCATCCCCTAACTACCAAATATAGAGAAAATGAATACCAGGCCCTTCACAGATAATATTCTCTTGCCCCAGAGACATAATCTTTGAAAGAAACAAAGGGGTTGTTTGTTGTCGATGGCCTTTTGCAAAGAAGGATAGTTGACCTCAAGGATTAACTCTAACAGTATTTGCTAAAATTCTCAAAGGGCTTCACTCAAACCTTCTGTTCCTCAGGACACCATACTGCCAGTGCCAGAACTATCCCATTCCCCAGCTCTGCCATTTATCCTATCGTCATTTTCTCAGAACTACACTTTGGAAACTCGCTGTGGAAATTCACTGTTTTCTCTCAACCTCTAACAATCTATAAGCTCGAACAACTTTGTATTTATTAATTTTTAACTAAACCCACCAATCCTAGGTCCAACAAGGCATCATAACAGATCTTTTTTGTTTGATAGTGTGACATATTGAATTGTTTGGCTGTTAATACTGAAGAAAAATCACAGACGTTCCATGACAAGGCCATGCCAATTCATAGACTTAGATACAAATATTTGTAATTTATGAAGAGGAACTTTTGAGCAATAATAAAATTGTCTCCATCGGGTTCGATACATTATGTATGTGTCAAGGTAGGCTGCCAACATCATACCCCCTTGATTGTGGTGCTTACATGGATCTTGTGTGAATGCAGAATTCTTTGTGAACTGGGCAATCCCTCTTTTGAAATTCTAGTATACCGTGCTGAAGATGACTTAGACCCTCTATCAGGTTTCGTTAGTTCCCTTTGTTTTTTTAATTACTGAGAAACTCCTCGACGACCACCGTGGATAAGTTTCCCACATTTATAATGGAAGAGTGAAGACTGAGTTTTTGTAACGACACACATTTGATACTTCCTTGGTATTGACCTAAACTTAGTACCTTATTTAACCCCTTCCACCCCACTAAAAAAAATGGAGGCATGCAGAACTCTTATCCATTACAAGGGCAAGGCTTTTCACCCCCAGACACTATGACATCACTAAGCTAACAAAAAAGTAGTAATGTACTTTCACAGGTTTCCAAGTGACCAACAGAAAAATACATCAGTGAAACCTCTTCAGCAAATAAAAGTAATTGTTGACAACGATACTGATAACCGGAATTCTTACCTCATACAAAGGAAGGAAGTTTTCTGAAGTAAGGTCCAATGAACATCCAAAGGTAAATCTCAACAGACTCAAAAGTGATTCCATGTCCCAATGAACAGATATAGAGTCAAAGCAAGATTCACTGAAACAGTTAAACCAAATAATAAAGAGGTAAGGTAATCTCTCAAAAAATCGGGATACTTTATGTGTCTTGTTCACTATTACTCCCTCCGTTCATTTTTACCTATCATATTTCGCTTTATGAAAGTCAATTTGACTAAATTTCAAAGTTAAAGTGAAGTAGATTAATTTAATATTTTAACTTTAAAATTAAGATGTTTGAAAACTATATCAAAAATGCTATAGTTGTCTTCTCATATTAATATGATTAAAAAAAAAATACTCCCTCCATTCCATTTTATGTGACAGTATTTGACTTGGCACGGTGTATAAGAATAAAAAGAAAGACTTTTGAAACTTATGGTACAAACCAATTAGAAATTTATATGGTCATAAATCATTTCATTAAGGGTAAAGGGGAATTTTAAAGTTGTTTCTAATTATAATAAGGTGATATTCTTTTGGGGACGAACTAAAAAGGAAAGTGGAAATACCTGTTAAAATGCAGACTCTTTTTCGAAACATGGGGAGTAAAAATGAAGGGAGGAAGTAACTTACAAAACAAGAAGAAGGAAATTATTATACCTGAAGCTTCCACTCAATAATCCGTGAAAATAGGAAGATTGCTGAATGAGCCTGTACTTGAAAAAATAAAGTATTAACCAAAAGAAAAAAAAAAGTAAAACATAGATGTTATAGGGAAAAAGAAAGAGAAATAAAGAGAAAAGGTAATTTGCCTTTGTCGATTAGCTTTGATTTTAACAATTGGGCGATGGACAAGTGATGTTAAGTCCCATTGAGTGACTTGAGTTGTTGAAATGACAGTGATTTGTTCGTAATCTCCGTCAAGTGTGGACACGTCGGAGTCGATACAGTTGAGAATTACTGTATCGCTGTCGGACGTATTGACGTTGGATGCCATTAATGCAACTTTCTGCTACTGGATTCAGCTACTTTAGTTTTGAGAGTGAAGATGAATGAGGTGAATTTGCGCCCAAATGCAAAAATAGCTTTTTGTGTTTGTGTTATTTTCTCAACAAGAAGTAGTGTTTAGAGAAAATTAATTGGAGGGTGATAAAAGAATTCTTTAAATTAAAAATGGTCATAATTTTGAGGTGTAAAATATATATTTTTAAAATTTATTAATTTTTTAAGAATTCCTTCAATTTCAAATTTTAAATTTTAGAATTTTTTTTCCTTTTCTTCTTTTTCCAATTTTTTTTTTCTTTCTCGAAGCTTTGAGCTGTAGGTGACAAAAAAGTTTTAAAATGAGGTATAGGTGACACAAGTCTTAATAATTGAGTGGAGATGATAATTACTTTATTATAGATTAAGAAAGTTTGATAAGTTTGAGAATAGCCTACAAGTTTTTAAATTTACACTTTAATTCAAATGTTTACCTAACATAATGGAAAACAGAGAAAAAAATGTGTTCTTCTCTCTTTCATCATCCATTGTTGTTTTCTCTCACTTAGCATTGTTCATTATTGCTGCTGCTTTATTCATCATCTTTTGTTTCATTATCATCATTTTCTACTTCATTATCTTTTTCATCTTATTTTTGTTGACCACTGTCATTGTTGTTGTTGTTACCGCTACTGTTGTTATTTGACCAATTTCTTAGGTCAAATTTTGTTTCGTACATCACTTTCCACTTTGACATTACTTCGTAGGAGACTTTGGTACGTCAAATTATGATTTTTAGTTGAATTTTTCATCTGGGTAACTGCTATTGTGTTGTTTTTCCAACAATGGATAGAACTCAATCATGAATCCAACATAAAATCCATCTATTTAAACAGATAAATCATCTGTTGTGATAGATGAGATATCTGTTTCAACGGAAGACTGATATGTTGGATTCATGTTTATGGTTCTATAGACCGTAACATAAATCGAACAGATGGGTCATCTATTGCAAGAGATGATTTATTTGTTTAAACATATCAGTTATCTAGTACAATGTGATAAGTATCTGTTGCAACAGATTATTAACCTGTTGCAACAGAACCTGAACTCGATTCCAACAGACGTGTTGTCTGTTGCAACAGGGTAAATATTTATTGCAACAAATTATTAACCTGTTGCAATAGAACCCAAATTCAATTCCAACAGACGGTAAATATTTATTGTAAAATATTAGTAACCTGTTGCGATAAAACCTGATCTCGATTCCAACAGATCGTAGTCTGTTGCAACAGGTAAGTCATCTGTCGCAATAGGTTAATTATCTGTTGGAATATGTCACTCATCTGTTGGAATCAACTTCAAAGGTATCTCAGTACTGTAACATCAATCCCAACAGATATATAGTCTGTTGCAACATATGATTCACCTATTACAATAGATACTCATTTGTTGAAATTAGCTTCAGGAACATAACATGAATCCCATTATGTAAGTAATCTGTTGCGACTAATTACATATCTGTTGGGATTTATTTATGGCACTATGAAATCACTATTAACTTTTTTAACAAATGACTTTATTTAGGTACCACTAATGGAGGGATCAATAATAATAGGGGTGGATTGTCATGGTTAATGGATCGAGAAGAGCAATCGATATGTATGGCATTGGAACAAGGGTGAAATGCTAGAGAAAATAGCTATGACAGTCCAAAGTGATGTTTCGTATTATGATTTTATGAACTTAATCATCAGTTATTGTGGACTGAATTGTCGATAGAAAGAACTCGTCATCCGTTACATACACAGCTCCTTCAAAAATCAGAGGGTACTGCCTTTCAAGATAACCGATTAGGTTCGGTTGTGTGCTTATCTTAGTGATTCATCCAGGCCGGTGTTAAGGGTGTACGTGGTTGAAAAGACGAGAGAGAATGAGAACCAGAACGTAAAAGAAGAAGAACAACAAGACATCTTTGATGATAGGTTGGATGATCTAGACATGAATAGTCCAGATGATGATCAAACACCTACGCCCATTGATGCAACCAATATATTGTGCAGTTCTTCTTAATGGACACAGTCTGGAAATCTTCAAGACGACGGGACCAGCTTTTTTATTGGAATGTCATTCAAGGACAAGAATGAACTATCTACCACTTTGTTTATTTCTTGCTTGAAAAAAGATTTCAGAATAAAGAAGGTGATTAATTCTAGCAGTGTCTTTTGCTTCAAATGTGCTAATTCGAACTGCAAGTGGTGGTTGGGAGCAGTGAAGTACGCAAGTTCTGACAGATTCGTCATTCATAAACATGAAAAACATCACACATGTGGTTCGGAGCACATCTCGGGCCAAAATCCTCATGCCACGGCAAAGGTCCTCGGTGAATATTCCAGAAGTAGTTTTCCCGATGGAAAAGGCCCTTCAACAAGGGTTATGGCTAATCAACTCCTTACGGAATTGGGTGTCCTGGTCAGTTATTGGAAGATATATATGGCCATGAAGATTGTCAAGGACTTGGTTAGGGGGACACTCTAGCATGGATATGTAGTCCAGAATGCCTACCGTTACATGAGTGAGTCCACAAATCCCGAAAGTAAGACGACATTGCATCTTAATAAAAATGGAAGGTTCAAGTACTTTTTTGTATCCTATGGTGCTTGGATTTAAGATTTTTAACATTTGAGAAAAGACATAACCGTCGACAGTACCTTCTTGAGGAACAGGTATAATGGAGTTCTGCTAGCAATGGTGGCGCAGGATGCGGAGCATTATATCTTTCCTGTCGCTTTTTGTGTAGCGAACAAGGAATGTGATGCCTCTTATGGATTTTTTTTTAACAACTGCAAAGCTGCATTGAAGATACCGAAGAGTTGTGTTATGTATCGAATAGGCATCCAAGTATTCCTAAGATGGGTTCATATTTCTTCACTTCAGCTTACTTTGGTTGTTGCATCAAGCATCTTGGAGAGAACATTCAGACAAACTATCATAATGAAAGGGTCGTGACCTTTTTTTATAGAGCAGCTAAAGCATATAGTAGAGAGGGATTTTTAGACCATTTCAATCAAATAACAAATGTGAATCCCAAGGTAGCAGAATTTCTCGTACGTGTCGATTTTGAGAGATGGACACAGACATTCTGTCCGGCAAATAGGTACATTCTTATCGATTTTAATATCTTATTTGAGTTACAAGTTTAGTATGATGTCGTACTAAGTGATTCTTGTGTATAGGTATAATATTATGATATCAAACATAGCTGAATCGATCAATTCATTGTTTGGTGATGAAAGAGAATTTTCCATCAAGGCTATATTTAAAAAAATAAGCTAGAAGTATGGCGAATTTTTTAACGAAAGGCGTGTGCAGTTCAAGTGTCCAAAAAGAGAACCTTATTTGTTCTCGAAATCGAAAAAATAATATTAACGAACGTTAGTTTGGGAAATAGGTTATTACCTCATAAAATAGCAGATTACAAATTCAGTATCACCGGTCATGGTGATGTTGCCACGGTCGATCTTCAAACAAGATCTTGTACATGCAGAGTTTTTTACTAGGACAAAATACCCTGTCCACATGCTATGGCAGCGCTTCGAGCTCAATATGGTCATAAATATGGAGCTGAAGTTTACGAGCACTCCTCTCAATATTATTCAATGAAAAAATATAAAATGGCATACCGAAGAATCTTAGGTTGTTCCTGCAGAGCTTATGGGGAGATTAATACCTCCTCCATATATTGATCCAAGCACTATCAAACCGGGAAGAAAGCCATATAAGAAGAGGCGTGGAGTCGAAGAATTATTTTCATCAAGAAGAAATAAGTGCTCCGTATGTAAGTGCGCTACCCACAAAAGAACTACATGCCCAAATCGTAATCCACCATGATCATTGCAATTGCGGAAACTTGTATAGTTGTTTGTTGTGGACTTTTATATATTTAACTCATTGTTGTGAACGTAATGTTATCATTTATTATGTGTAAAATATCTTTTTAATAACTCGTGCATCAATAAAAAGAGGCCAAACATGAATTGTTAAACAATACATCAAACCATAAGTATTTTCAACAGATTACCCATCTGTGGCAACAGATGGACATTTGCTGGAAGAACACAATAGAGTTCCATAAAACTAGAATATTTTCCTCCAACAAATGATAAATCTGTCGCAACAGATAGAAATCTATTGATAGAAACCCAACCGATGACCAATCTGTTCCAACACATGATCCATCTGTTGAAAGAACTCAAAAGCCAAAATTGCTATTACTATTGGATTCAAAATTGCTCCTTACCTCCAATCTTCGACATGTTAACATGTAAAATATTTAGAAGAAGAAATAGACAGAATGAAAATTGAATAAGAATTAAAAAGCCAAAGTCGACTAAAATTTTTTTTTTCATTAAACGAAAAATAAAATACATTAGGTATAGATCCGATATAGAAAAATTAAAATACCTACGCTAAAAGAAAAAAACACATTCTAATTATTATTATTATTATTATCATCATCATCATTAATGACAGTCGGCCAATCAAATCGCAGCAATAAGGTCCTCATTAGCCTCTGCATCTCTCTGAACATCGTCGCTCTCTCGGCGACCAACTCCCTCTACAGGTCATAACCTGCCTTTGAAGTTCCTGCACTGTGTCACGCATAATAGCAATGTCCCAAACAGAATCAGCCATATCTAGAACACGCATGAATTGACAAATATAAAGAAAAGAGTCCAAATGTAATCCAACGTATACTACAAACTGGTAGATTTACACCAAAAAAAACTTAACTCAACGATGAAGGAATATGCTCTTTGAAGATAAGTTGTTGAAGATGTCACACAAAAAGAAAAAATACAAAAAATAAATAAAGTCTAGCAGAATAAAGATTAAGGAAGGACCTATTTATAGAGGATTGAATCTGGATGCGTAAGGACAAAAGACATGCCTGTTAAGCTCCATTGTATTAATTACATTCAAACTGGTGACATTTTGTTTTCTGTCAAAATCTGCAACTTTTTCATTTATATTAATACTTCTCACCTTTTCAAAATAGTTTTGAGAAGACTTGATAACAGCCGTTATTATTGAGTTGTTGCAACAGATCGTCCATCTGCCGCAATAGATTTACCATCTATTACAATATATAGATTATTTGTTGCGATAGATGGACCATATATTGGGGATATTTTGATTTCTTCTGACAACTGATTCATCAGTTGCGATAGATGAAGAATTTGATTCATCAGCTGTTTTGAATGAGTTAGATAAAAAGTCACGACTCAACCACTTTTTTAGTAGTCATCACATATGTGCAGATGAATAAATAATCTCTGGTCTGTCAAACAGATTTATAATCTGTTGCAACATATGGATTATCTGTTGCGACAGATGGACCATATGTTGGAAGAGATATTTTGATTTCTTCCAACAGCTGATTCATCAGTTGCAATAGATGGAGATTTTGATTCATCAGCTATTTTGAATGTGTTAAGATAAAAAAGTCATGACTCTTCACACCTCTTTTTTAATAGCCATCACATGCGTGCAGATGAATAAACAACACTATAGTGTCTTTGGTGGGGTAGGAAGAATAAGGTCCATGCAATGGATCCACTTTCATGCGTGGGAGTTATGTATTATTGATCAGTCTATCGCGACAGACACACATAAAGTGCAATGATTTTGTGAATGCAATTTTTTATCGATTAGACACTGATCCTTCAAATAAGATCCTGCATGTACAGTTTAGGTTGATAGGTGCAAACTGATAAGGCCGAAGGGTTCCAAGACAGTGGTGTCGATACCGTGTTATAATTTAATGATGGTCTATGCTCATGTTTTGTGTCTAGATTAGGGAAGGGTTCAAGTTTTTGGCGGCAGTATAAATATCCAATAATGATTGGACCGGTTTTAATGGCGCAATGGACTTCTGGAAAGGCCTTCGAAGCCTCGCACTGCAGCAAACAATGATGAAACGGATAGAAATTCCCCTATTCTAAATTTGTATGGATGGGTTGCTGAAGGAAACTTTTATACAGCAGAAGGTGCTTGGGAGAATACATGTGCGGGAAGAGGGAGGTGGAGAAGGCCATATATCATCTCAGACCTTGTTTAATAGGAAATATAGAGGAGCAATCAAGGAAATTCTAGCAAATCTGGCTAATGAAATTGACATGAGAAATGGAAAAACTTGATGAGCTTCAAATGTGAAAGTGTATCCAAATATAAAAATCCGTCAGTCATTGAGAAAAAAAAAGAATGGTCAACAAGACTAGAGCTGGACACTTTGCTAGAGACTGCAACTAGTGAGCGTGGCCTCAATAAAGAGTCTTACAAAGCGCAAGACCAGAACTCTAAGGAAAAAGTTTTGCGAGCACAGGAAATTGATACGATTGTCGATCAGTTGAAACCTGAACCAACTACTCCTAAATTAAAAATATGGGATCAAGCCAAGGTGGCAATTTCTCAAGTTAAACTTGCATCCCATGCCTCCTATTTATGGCTCTATTCAGGTCGATGGTAGAAGAAATAAAAAGGTCTGAAGTTGGGTCGAAATCTCATGCCTTGTTGTTTCCACTGACTTTAACCTAAACAGAGCCATAAAAAGGAGGCATGGGATGCAAGTTTAACTTGAGAAATTTCCACATTAGCTTGATCCTGTATTTTCAATTTAGGAGTAATTGGTTCAGGTTTCAACTGACTAACAATCATATCAATTTTCTGTGCTCGCAAAACTTCTTCCTTAGAGTTCTGGTTCTGCACTTTGTGAGAGTTTCATTAAGGCCACACTCACTAATTGCATTCTCTAGCAAAGTTTCCAGCTCCAGTCCTGTTGGCCATTCTTCTTTTACTTCAACGACTGATGGATTTTCATTTTTGGATACGCTTTCACATTCATAGCTCATCTAGTTTTTTTATTTTTCATGTCAATTTCATCAGCCAATTTTGCTACACTTTCCTTCGTACCCTGTGTTTTCTCTTAAACAAGGTCTGAGATGATATATGTCCTTCTCAACCTCCCCCTTCCCACACAGGTATTCTCCCAAGCACCTACTGCTTATAATAGTCTCCCCCAGCAACCCATCCATATAAATTTGGACCAGTGAAATTTCTATTGGTTCCATCGGTGTTTGCTGTAGTGCGAGGCTTTGGAGGCCTTTTAAGAAGTCCATTGAGCCATTAAAATCGGTCCAATCACTATTAGATATTTACACTGCCGCCAAAAACTTGAACCCTTCCCCAAACTTGACACAGAAACATGAGCAGAAACGGTCATTAATTATAATAGGGTATGGACACCACCTACTTGGTCCCTCAGCCTTACCAGTTCGAACCTAACAATCTTAACTGTAAAATGTCATATCTTGTTTGAAGAATTAATGCCTAATAGGTAAAAAACAAACATTCACAAAATCATTGTACTGGATGTGTGTTTTCATGATAGGTTGACCAGTAATACATACCTCCCATATATGAAGTGGTTCTATCTGCAAACAGCTTATTCCTCCGAATCCATCTTTACTCTAGCCTTTAATACTGGTCGGGCAAAAATGGATCCAGTATCACTTCTTTTTATCTACAAATAAGAGAAATATATTTGATGTCAAATAAGAGAAGGAAAAAAAGAACATTACAAAAGGGTAACACAAAATTGAGAACATCAACAAATGACCAATCTGATGCAACATATTGCCCATCTACTCAACTGATGAGGCATCTGTTGCAACAGATGGATGACATATTGCAACAAATGGGTCATTTGTTGGAATAAATCAAACCAGCTTTGCTACTGGTTTGATTTCTTCAAACAGTTGCTCCATCTGTACAAAAGGGTAACACAAAATTGAGTGAATTAACAGATGATCAATCTGATGCAATATATTACCCATCTGTTTAACCGATGAGATATTTTACAACAGACACAAAAATAAGGTTCCTTTATTCAAGACTTAAAAGTCACCTTTCCTTCAATTTTCTCAATAAATAGGAAACATGAATGGGTAAATCATTAATAGCAACAGATGTAAATATCTAATTTAAATGACATACAAAGAAGAAGACGAGATGGAAAGAGCAATAGTGAACCATACCTGCAATGTAAAAAAAGCAAAGGGATCAGAACATCCAGTTCAGTCGAGAAAAGATATTGATCGGTTGAGATCCGAAAGGATCCTCATCCAAAAGAAGAGTGAAAAAAGAGGCAAAAAAAAGAAAGAGAATTAAGAATAAAGAAGAAAGAGTAACAGATGAGTTTAGTTGTCTTGAGTCTTACTTATGTTATGGCTGAACGAGAGAGTATTCTTCTAGATATGGATTTTAAATATTCATTAATAGCTTTTGAATTTTGAGGGTCACGAGGAGACGGTGACATCGAAAAGTCCAGATAAGACTACTCGCTCAGGAGATTTTTGAGTTATCTAAGTAATATTTTTTACCGCCTTAGTATTTTAATTTTTTTATCTTGGACAAAAAATACCTAAATTACTTTTAAAAAAATGGGTCTTAAAACATCTAAGTGCAACAGATAACAACTTTTTTTTGAAAGTTTCCAAAGCTCAGTCATCCATCGCAACAGATGCGTAATATGTTGCAACAGATGACTTAATCTGTTTGATCAATTCCAATAGAAAATACATCTGTTGCAACAGGTTGAACATTTGCTTTTATACAATTTCAATTGATTTCATATGTTAGATTAATACCTTTAGGGGTCGTTTGGTAGAGTGTATTGTAAAATATAATGCATGCATTAGTTAATGTGTATTGCTAGTACCTTGTTTGGTACGACTTTTTGCCTATGTGTAACTAATGAAAGCATTAGTTATACACTTTATTGTGTATTGAAGTGTGTATTAGTAATACGCTCTATTTCCTATTTATTAGTAATACAAAGACTTTAAACACATGCATTAACTTATTAAATGACCTTAATACCCCTCAATTTCCCTCTCAAAATATTTTACCATTCCTTTTCCCGCCATTTTAATTTACAGTAGTGAATCTTTTCAAAATATTTCACAATTTATTTTTCCACTATTTGAATTTACAATAATGAATAGTTGATTTAAATAACTATAACATATTTTTCCTTTGCTTTGAGAGTCTTTAAAAAGATTTTTAAAAAAATTGAGACTATTTCTTAATTTTACGTCTTGTATTTTATTTTTGTTTTGACTATGTTAATCCGTCGGCGTAACATTTTTACGCAAAGATGAAGGTCTTGCAATTAATCCTAAACCTTTATATAATAGTTCAACAATATTAATTATGTTTGAAATAACATAAGAACTTTGTTGCAAAAAGTGTACAAAATCAAAGAAGGGTATATTTGTAAACAAAAATTTCTTTTATAGAAATTATGCAAGATGTATTATTTCTTGTACATCAAACCAAACAACGTATAAGAAATAATACATGCATAACTAATACAAGCATAAATAATATGAGTGTTACTAATGCAAGCATTACTAATACACTATATTTTGCATTGTTCTTGTACACTCTACCAAACGACCCCTAATTGATTAATTTAGGGTTAACTACAACTTCAATTGAGTCTTTTGGCAATTGAATGATAAGATGGTATTGCGTTCCTCCCGACCAGAGTCGTCGATCGATCACTCTAAGCTGAACCGATTCTTACTACCTCATACATTAGACCAATACCTTAAATTTATTAATTTAGGACCAAGGGTGAGTTCTCATAGGGTCAACTACAACTTTAATTAAGTCTTTTGGCAATTGGATGATGAGACGGTATTGCATTTCTCCCGAC
>NC_061120.1:182454221-182463326 GCF_002878395.1 Capsicum annuum | reverse complement strand
TTTACGTCTTGTATTTTATTTTTGTTTTGACTATGTTAATCCGTCGGCGTAACATTTTTACGCAAAGATGAAGGTCTTGCAATTAATCCTAAACCTCTATATAATAGTTCAACAATATTAATTATGTTTGAAATAACATAAGAACTTTGTTGCAAAAAGTGTACAAAATCAAAGAAGGGTATTTTTGTAAACAAAAATTTCTTTTATAGAAATTATGCAAGATGTATTATTTCTTGTACATCAAACCAAACAACGTATAAGAAATAATACATGCATAACTAATACAAGCATAAATAATATGAGTGTTACTAATGCAAGCATTACTAATACACTATATTTTGCATTGTTCTTGTACACTCTACCAAACGACCCCTAATTGATTAATCTAGGGTCAACTACAACTTCAATTGAGTCTTTTGGCAATTGAATGATAAGATGGTATTGCGTTCCTCCCGACCAGAGTCGTCGATCGATCACTCTAAGCTGAACCGATTCTTACTACCTCATATATTAGACCAATACCTTAAATTTATTAATCTAGGACCAAGGGTGAGTTCTCATAGGGTCAACTACAACTTTAATTAAGTCTTTTGGCAATTGGATGATGAGACGGTATTGCATTTCTCCCGACCAGAGTCGTCGATCGATCACTCTGAGCTGAATCAATTCTTACCACCTCATATGTTAGACCAATACCTTAATTGATTAATCTAGGACCAGGGGTAAGTTCTCAAAGGGTCAACTACAACTTCAATTGAGTCTTTTGACAATTGAATGATCCAGAGTTGTTGATAGATCACTCTGAGCTGAACCGATTCTTACCACCTCATATATTAGATCAATACCTTAATTGATTAATCTTGGACCAAGGGTGAGTTCTCATAGGGTCAGCTACAATAGATGACAGCCCCTATTTGATAATTTATAACAGATGGGTAATCTGTTGTGACATGTGATAATCCATTTGATAATTTACAATAGATGGGTAATATGTTGCAATAGATTACTTAATCTATTTGATAATTTGCAACAGATGAGTATCTGATGCAACAGCTTGAACATTTATTTTTATACAATTTCAATTGAGTTCATATACCTAAATTGATTAATCTAAGACCAGGGGTAGGTGAGCTCATAGGGTCAACTATAACTTCAATTGAGTCTTTTGGCAATTGCATGATAAGATGGTTAAAAATTATGCATATCTTTTATAATTTTAAAAAATAATTAAGATTAATTTAGACCAAATTAACATTTTCAAAACTTATCATTCTTTTCCAAAATACAAATCAACACATACATCCATTTGCAAGAAAAATATTTCATCATTTCAAATCTCGAGTTCTCACTTTTTTCTCTTTCTCACTCAATTATACAGTACAGACAACAACTACTCAACAAATTGCTCTACCCTTCATAATAGATCAATTTTCTTCTCATTTTTGACTACACAGGTGTTTTTTTTTACTTTATTCTTGCTTGTATCAGTCATTTTCTCTGTCTTCGTAGGTAACAGAGTTCGAGAAGAGTTCTATATTTGTTATTTTTTTTCTAAAAAATAAAGGCTTTTAAGTTAATGATAAAAAAAAACTTTTAGTTGTATTATCTTCGAGAATGGGTTTATAATTTTGAGTTTCAATGGTAAAATCGTAGGAAGAACTTGAGAAAACCCTAGTTTCTGTTGCAGTGTTCCGTTAACTATCGTGGTATTATTGGATGGTGTTTCTGGTGGTGGTGGTCGTCGTCGTCATGGTGGCACTGGTGGTGGCTGTTGGTGGAATTGGTTAGTGGTGTTTGTGGTGGCATTAGTTTGTGGTGTTTGTGGTGGCTGTTGTTGGTATCGGTATTCGTGGTATTTGTGGCATTGGTTGGTGGTATTTGTGGTGGTGGTGGCTGTTGGTGTGTCGTTATTGGTGGTGCTTGTAATGTATTTTTTTAAAATTTATGCATATATCAATTGTAATGTAATTTTTGTTTTTCTGTTGTTTTAGGTAAAACATGTCTCCCAAAAGAAAAGAAAGTGAAAGTGGATCAACTTCTGACCACCCCCCCAAAATTCAGAGGAGCTTCATGAACACTCTCAGTCAGGGAAACAAAGTGAAGTCGAGGAGAGATATGAAAACAATATTGAGAGAGGTGGACAAAGGTCTGTAGATGGAGATAAATAAAATAAAAGTGAGAAAGAGGAGGAATTAGAGAGTAAGAAAGAGAAAGAAAAAGAGGATGATCATCAATATGATGATAATGGATCACTAATGGGGCGTGAATTAATATCGACATCCCAGCATGATCCTGTCAAAACTTTTAGTATTGACAAGTTTCAAGTTGCGATGCCGATAAATGACAAAAATGCAGAAGAACTCAACTGGTGAAATTGTACTTAAATGTCAGATGAGGAGTAAATTTATTTGTTTTAGGAAAATTATGAAGAACAAAAACATAGAAGGACTTTTTAAGAAGAGCTGCTTTGGATGCTTTCTTGAGCTGGATGAGGACGCCCCTGCCCTTTTCCCAATGAGGTTGGTATATGATCTTCTCAAGCACAGGATCAAGTATGTGGGGGATGATGAAGATATGAAGAAGGGGGCAACAAAAAGATGGATGAAATCTGGATCAACTACTGTGGCATGCCAGTTTGTTTTGGCTTGCAAGAGTTTGCCATAGTGATAGGCTTGAGATGCCATCATCCAGAAGAACCAACTATCGCCAAGGAAACACCCCACAATAGATCCAAGGCAAGAAAACGCAAGGAAAAAATAGATGGGTTGTTTGACATTGCTCGACGTGGCTATAAAGCATCGGATTTGTTAACAGATCTCATGGATAAAACCATACCAAAGCAGTACAGGGAGTAATTATGCTTATTTTGGTTTGCCCATTCGTTTATATTGGCATGAGATGTCAACAAGGTCATAGAAGATGATTTGTTGGTGCGGGCTGACGATTTTGATAAATTTAACAATTATCCCTGGGGATATGACAATTTCTACTTAACTGTCCAATATGTATTGACAAATCTATCCTCAGGGACGACCACATTATACAGATTTCCTTGGGATTTCATGGTAAAATTAATCACTATTTTAACTCATCCATTAAGTTATAGTGAATATAGTTAGTTATTATGACTTTTTTTTACTTGCTTCCTGTTTACATTTTTTAGGCTTGGGCATTTGAAGTCATTCCTCCCTTGGAAAAGCAGGTAATGGATTTCCCGAATGAGGTTTCTCATCCAAGGATGTTTAGGTGGCTGGCTGCAAAGAGCAATACCAAAATTAAGGAGGCTGATCTTTTTAACCCTCCGGATGATGTAGTACGTCTTCTTCAAGTAAAATAATTTTACTCAATGAAAGATATTGAACAGATGTTATATCTGGTGCAACAGATGTTATATCTGATGCACTAGATAGGACATCTGTTGTGACAGATTACCCATCCTGTGCCAACCGGTGCAAATATGGATAATCTGTTGCGACAGACGATTGATATCTTATATCAGATTACCCATCTGTTGCTTTGGTTCTCTGAACTCGACTCCTAACAGATTAACCATCTACTGCAGATTATGCAATAAATGTGTAATCTGATGTAACATATTGTTAATACATATACAAATCATTTGTTGCATAATATGTAACCCAACAGATTACCTGTCTTGTGCAACTGATGCAACAGATTGGTAATCTATTACAACAGATGATTGATATTTTGCATCAGATTATCCATGTGTTGCTCTGGTTCTCTGAACCCAAATAAAATAGATTTTAACCATCTACTGCAAATATGCAACAGATGGATAATCTGATGTAATATATTGTTAATCTGTTGCATAAGTTGACTGTTAAAATGTTAACCTTACTGTGAAAATTATTATATTATATAATTTAAATATATCTATTTTTTTTCTAGGTTATGCATTCATGGATCGTGCCTACTGAGAAAGAGTCGTTGATGACTTCTTATATTACTCTAGGTTATGTTGATACTATAGTAGACCCAACGGTGGAGTTAATAAAAGAGGAATTGGCTGGAGCAACAGCCATAAGAAGAGCAGTTAGGCAGGGTCTGCCTAATGTTGAGGCTCTTCATGACCAACCTACTAAGGCAGATTTGGGTGCTTCTTCTGATGGAGTTGTTGGTGTTGGTGGCAGGCATGCTAATGCTGCTACCACTCATGATGATGAGCATATTGATGCTCAATAAAAAATAAATATGTTTGAAAACACCCATTTTCACCCTTACACATGTGTCTCTCACCCCTCGTCACCCTAGTGTTCTCGTTATGAATGCAAAGAGTGCAAGGATAGCCAGGATAAATTCTTTAAAAAAGTAGAGGTTATCTCTAAAACTGTCGAGGAATTCAAATCCAAGAGCGGTGTCATACCATCCAAGAAGTTGAGGGAATGATACACTTCTACAGTGTTGGTTTGGAGGAAAAAAAGAGCAATAACCTACACACTCTCCTGTCGGTAATGAAAAATAATTACAACTCTTCCCTCTCAAAAAGCTGTTGAAGTTCAGGGTCTATTCAAGAAGGTGGACATATACGTGGAACTTGGCACCAAAGAGAAGAGGGATATGCGACAGGCCAAGAATGCCAAGCCACGTGTACCAGACTACCCCAGGCCTCCATTTTCTCCCCAAGACTTCCAGACTATGGCTGATATGCGTATGTGTTATGAGGACAAGGCAAGTTTACTTTTCCTAACCTAGCCTTCTAATCTAATCTACCCCATGAAGAAGAATATACGCAATAGATGTGAAATTTATTGCAATAATTGGGTATTCTAGTGCAACTAGTAGTGGTTTTGTTGCAACTTACTATCTATCTATTGCATAAGTTGGATTGGATTATTGATTCAGAGAACCCTATGCAACAGATGTACCATCTTTAAATTACTAACCTATTTAAAAATTGTCTTCTTATATCACAGCATGTTGACAAAATTCTCTGCCTCATGAGAAAAAGGCAATTAACGTACCCGGAAGCTTATGACGTTGTCGATAGGATAATGGACCTTGACTTCTGCAGGAAGCTCAAGGATAAGTACGATCAACTCAATAATGCCATATTAGATTATGACGCGAGATTTGATTTCTTAGTTTCTACATTGGACTGGGATGAATAAGAAATAATAAAATATGTTAGAGGGGGGAGGCCAAATACACACGGTAAGAGCTAGACCGAGGCAAAAAGGATTCTTGCAGTCATTAGCATGAACGACATACATTATCGGGCTATTGAGATACTACTTGAGGAGGGAAATATTAAATTTTATGACTTCAACGAACCTATCGTCGATGATGCCTCCTTTTCTCTTCGTGCAGCCACTGATAGAGCTGTTGCCCATCTTGTTGAGGGAGAGTAAACTGATGAATCATTTGTCAAAGGAAGTATTAATGAAGAAATCATGGGATTTTAAAGGTCGAAACAAGGGCATGACCCTTCCAAAAAATGATGCCGATTACACGAGCGGCTCCCACGCTCTTGCACACATCGAATATTTGCTGACCGGCATAGAAATGGCCGAGCCAATAACTTTTCTGTACGACAACACTGTGGCAAACCCGCATGAGGTCTGGGCTTATGAGGTACTAACTGGATGCTTGGAGCCTGTGTATAGAGAAGAGCATATGAAGTAATAATTTTTTATTTCAAGTCACACTTCACTTTACTTTAAATTACATGTACATGTAGTGGCAATAATTTTTTTTTTATGAATGAAAGTTGAGTTTTTTATAACGCAATAAATTGCCAATCTGTTGTAAAATATATTCTATCTGTTCTGTTAGATAGTTTATCTGTTGCAATAGGTTGGTCATAGTTGCATTATGCCAATGTTATTTCTATCTAATCTAAGTCTAATCTGTTACAACAGTGGGAAGATCTATTTGATAATTTCCAATAGATGACCTAAATTTTACAACATATGCCTAAATCTGTTTGATATTTTGTAACAATTACACGCATGAATATCCATGTGCTCGAAACACCAAACCAATAGCAAATACACCTCCATGAAAATTTAAGCAATTAGGCTTGAAAATCCATATGCCCAACACCACCAAACCAGTAGCAATAACGACAATAATGTAGTATCTTCTTGCTCGATTTTGTTTCTCTTCAAAACCCTTGACTTTCTTCAACAAACCCCAGATTACATGATTTGCTTGTGAAGGGTATCGTTCTTCATACCAATCAAAGTAATCGCATCCACCCAATTTCTATAAAAACAAGAACACAATTACAAAATAATTACAAGTCAATAATTAACAACTAATTAAATAAAAAAATATTACCTTTGAAATCTTACAAGTAAAAAACCTACTACCTGGATTTTGTTGAGTCCAAGAAATATTCAATAGAGCTTCATGCCCGCACTTACAATATCAAAAATCATTATCACAAAAAATAGTGAAAGATGCGCTCGATATTGTCAAGCTCAGTTGGAAAAAATAAAAAATGATGAAGAAAAAAAAGACCAAATGCAAATAATTTGAAGAATTCGGATAGATAAAAAAAAAGATTACAACAAAGAAGAAGATTTGGGAATTTTGAATTAAATTTTAGGAAGAAGGTGAATATATAAGACATTGGGAGGAAAAATGACCGTTGGAGGTAAAATTAGACGCCAAGTCAGCAAAAAATGCCAACCTAACACATTTATGCCAATTTTATTTTTGAGTGTTTAAAATGAACACTATCTACTTGATGTCTATTTTATTTTAGGTGTTTGAACTGAACACTGTCGATGAGTTCCGCCTTTTTTATTTCAATTCACTTTCACTTTTTTTCATATAGTGGCAATTTTTTTATGTCCAATGAATGTTGAATTTTTATAATGCAACAGATTCTCTATCCGTTGTAACAGATATTCTACCTGTTCTAACATATAGTTTATCTGTTGTAATAGGTTGGTCATCTTTTGCATTATGTCGATGTTTTGTGTTTCTATCTAAGTCTATCTGTTACAGCAGTGGGAAGACCTGTTTGATAAATTCCAACAGATTACCTACCTGTTGCAACATATGTCAAATCTGTTTGATATTTTACAACAGATGTTCTATTTGTTGCAACATATACATTATCAGTTACAATATTTGAATCTAGTATTCCATTTCAATTAATAAGTTCAAATCTAAGGAAAAAATAAAATTCATAGATAAAATAAAATAAATCAAAGCCTTAAGAAATTAGCTAAAATAAAATCAACGAATAAATGAAATGTAAAAAAATTATTATGGGTACAGATCTCAACAAATACATCAACAATTTAAGTATTAATGCCAAAAATTTTTAAGGAGGAGTGAGGTTATTACTTTGACAGACTCAACTCATGCTATAGAGATCTACTCAATATGGACAAGTTGTTCTTCATCCGGTGCTATGAAATTTGACTTTGCTCGTCGTGGATCTTTATTGTTGCTTACGTAAAGTTTCTGCGCTTTCTATTCTCCGTATTTCCATAAAAAGAGTAGAGTAGCATATTGTCAATGATGTTCAACAGTAACTTCTACATCCACCTGAAAAGCCAAAATTGGTCAATGCCAATCGCGAAGATACAACAAAATGAAAAAGAATAACTCATCTGTTCTAGCAAATCAAACAGGTCTTTCTCCTATTTTAAATTGTCCCAAATAGATTATATTTCTGTTGCAACAATGAATCAACTGTTGGGTCAAATTTCTACATGAGGAAGACCTGTATGATAATTTCTTATAGATGAACCATCTGTTGCAATATATGACTCATCTATTGCAGCAGATAGGTCATCTGTTGGTACAAATAAAAGTGGTACAAAGAGTTGTTTAATTTGCTAAAACAGACGAGACATATGTCGCAACAGGTACTTTATCTGGTGCAATAAGTTAGTCAACTGTTGAAACAGATGTATATATCTGTTTGATAATTTTCAGCAGATGTGTCATTCGTTGAAATAGAAATGTGTCTGTTTGTTAGTTGGAAGACATATATATTCACTTTGTTCAGCTCGTGCTGCTCTCCTTTGGACATTGTACATTGCTCAGTGCAACACACGGACAGAGGAGTTGCAATTTCGCTCTTTTGGATGCTTGATAATGCCTTGGAAATCACTTTCCTTCTCTTCTTAGCCTTAATCTCTAATGGAGTGGATGGAAATAAAATCCTCTTTAATGGAATGAGACCTCTCTTAGATGTCAATTACAGAAACAGTTAATGCATTAATAGCATTAACACTACTAAAAAAATTGGTAAAACCGACCACAAGATGTGGTCGAAAAAAATCGACCACACGTGGTTAGTTTTTATTTTTTTTAAAATTTTTTTAAAAAGCGACCATAAGTGATCGCTTTTATATTTTAAAAAAATTAAAATAATTATTACAATAATTTTAATAATAATAATTATTTATTTAACAAATTAAAATTTAAAAAAATAACAAAACTGACCACCAGTGGTCGTTTTTTTAAAATATAATTAAAAATAGTTATAAAAACCGACCACAAGTGGTCGGTTTTCTAATTAAAATAAAAAATAATTTAAAAAAACCGACCACAAGGTGGTCAGTTTATGAAGTAAAAAAATTAAGAATTAAATAGTTTTAAGTAACACCTAATTATATATATAATCAAAACCTAATATATTAAGCTAATCAAATATAATTAATCTATTACTAATCTAAGTATTTATAAGAAACATATCGCATTATATTATTGGATAATATACTTGTATAAGTATGTGATGTATATAGTACATATTTTGAACTTGATATAGTCGATAGTGTGTATATGTGTGTGTATGTATATGTATATATATAATATATACATATTATATAGCGACGGTATATTAATGACATAAGATAAATCAACCGATAATTTATTTGAATATATGTGAAATACAATGGGGTAGTAAAATTGGGTATGTGATGTATATAGTACGTATATGAAATACGTCGCATTATATTATTGGATAAGATACTCGTGTACGTATGTGATGTATATAGTACATATTGATATAGTCGATAATGTGTATATATATGTGTGTGTATGTATAGGTGTATATATATATAGTATATACATATTATATAGTGAAGGTATATATATTAATGACATAAGATAAACCAA
>NC_061120.1:182451863-182454121 GCF_002878395.1 Capsicum annuum | reverse complement strand
ATACGTCGCATTATATTATTGGATAAGATACTCGTGTACGTATGTGATGTATATAGTACATATTGATATAGTCGATAATGTGTATATATATGTGTGTGTATGTATAGGTGTATATATATATAGTATATACATATTATATAGTGAAGGTATATATATTAATGACATAAGATAAACCAACCGATAATTCAACTAAGTTTTTGTGAAATACATTGTATATTATTATGGGGTAGTAAAATCGGGTATGTGATGTATATAGTACGTATTTGAATGTTGATAGCCTATTGAATATATTTATATATACATATATCTGGTGTAGTGGTGAAATAGATATACTATTTTGTGTCAATATAATATAGACACACGTATATTGTTGAAGTTGTAATACGTAAGGCAAGTATTACGAGGTATATGGGGGAGGAGGAAGGAAGTAAGGGAGGGAGACAGAAAATTGAATTAAGAAACTAACATATACTTACCATTTGCTTTGAATTTTGAATTTTGAATTTTGAATTTTGAATTTTGAATTTTGAACAACCGCCAAATTTTAACGGTGAATTTGAGTTTTTTCGCTTAAAAATTTTGTATATGAGTATATGTGAAATACGTTGATATTTATATTATGTATTTAAATAGTGATAGACAATTGAATATATGTATATATACACATATCTCGTGTAGTGACATATGCAGTAAATGAAAGCTCGATAACTGAATCTATATGTCAAAATATTTTGAATAATACATTGATATCATACTATTAAAGAAATAGATATACTATTTTGTGTCAATATAGATACACGTATATTGTTGAAGTTGTAATAACGTAAGACGTCGATAAATTTATCTGATTAACACACACACACATATATATATAAAATATCGTAATTAAAAGCTAATGAACCAAAAATTTATCGTAATTTGTGAAATTCATTGATATTATTTTAGGATGGAGGAAATATACTACTCTTGTTAATGTGATGATAAAATAACTAATTATCTGATTTATATATATACACATTTTATTAAATTAATTGGATATTATTATAAATATTATAGCATTTATTACAAAATTTAATTAATTAAAAATTAATTTTAATTTATTAATTAATTTATTAATTGTAGTTTATTAAAATTTAATTTATCAAAAATTTTGTAAAAACCAACCACAAGTCACATGTGATCAGTTGTCAAAAATATTTTTAAAGTGGTCGGTTTTATTGTTAAGTAAAAAAAATATAAAAACAATTTATAACCCGACCCATCCAAATAATTAACTTTCCCAATTGATATACACAAAAACAAATGGGAAACAACATACACACACAAACACTCAACCCGCACACACACAAACACATACTGACACTCGAAATCAGTCGAAGAAGTGGGTTCTCATAGCAAATCTTGATTTCTCCAACTCAAGTAAGTAAGAATGTGAGATTTGTTGACCTAATTTTGAGTTAACTTCACTTTATTTTGAATTTTGAAACCCTAGTTCTTATGTTTTGGTTGAAAATGGGGAAATTGGGGATAAACTTGAATGTAGTATGGATTATGTGTGTTATGTGGACTGAAATGAGTAATATCTTGCACAAAGTAGATGGGTATTTTGGAAAAAATTGCACTAGTCTATCTTTTAATTTTCTAAGCTCATCATTTTCGATATTGCAGCTTCCCGTGAGAGAATCTATAAGCAGATTGAAGCTGCCATTTTGAAATATCAAGAAATTAAGAAAAATATCAAAGGTATGTTGACATAGTGAAGCCGTGTGGGGCCTTGTGCGATTCACTATTGTTGTTATATCTTCCTTTCATTGTTCATATTAAAGTCTAGTGAAGCCGTGTGTGGCCTTGTGCGATTCACTAGCATTGTTCTTGACATCTAGTTGGTCTTATTGGTCTTGTTGACATTTTATTTTGAATGTGATTTTATTTTGATACTTAGTTGGTTGAGAGTGGTTAAGTGTAGGGACTTTAAAGGGGATTTTTTTGTTTTGATACTTACTTGGTTGAAAATGGTTAAGTGTAGGAACTTTAAAGGAAATTTTTTTGTTTTGAATGTGGCTTGGTAGGTGACTTAGTTGCTTGAAAATGGTTAAGTTTAGGGACTTTAAAGGAAATTTTTTTATTTTGAATGTGGTTTGGTAGGTGACTTAGTTGCTTGAAAATGGTTAAGTTTAGGGAATTTAAAGGGAATTTTTTTGTTTTGAATGTGGTTTGGTAGGTGACTTAGTTGGTTGAAAATGGTTAAGTCTAGGGAC
>NC_061120.1:182416963-182451763 GCF_002878395.1 Capsicum annuum | reverse complement strand
TTAGTTGGTTGAAAATGGATAAGTTTAGGGACTTTGAAGGGGATTTTAAGTTTTGAATGTGGTTTTGTTTTGATACTTAGTTGGTTGAAAATGGTTAAGTGTAGGGACTTTAAAGGGGATTTTTTTGTTTTGAATGTGGTTTTGTTTTGATACTTACTTGGTTGAAAATGGTTAAGGGTAGGGACTTTAAAGAGGATTTTTTGTTTTAAATGTGGTTTGGTAAGCGACTTAGTTGCTT
This sequence comes from Capsicum annuum, assembly GCF_002878395.1. Classification (NCBI taxonomy): domain Eukaryota; kingdom Viridiplantae; phylum Streptophyta; class Magnoliopsida; order Solanales; family Solanaceae; genus Capsicum; species Capsicum annuum. The sequence goes on along the minus strand of NC_061120.1, from coordinate 182,451,525 downwards.
GAACATGGTTAAGTTTAGGAACTTTAAAGGGAATTTTTTTATTTTGAATGTGGTTTTATTTTGATACTTAGTTGGTTGAAAATGGTTAGGTGTAGGGACTTTAAAGGGTTTTTTTTTGTTTTGAATGTGGTTTGGTAGGTGACTTAGTTGCTTGAAAATGGTTAAGTTTAGGGACTTTAAAGGAGATTTTTTTGTTTTGAATGTGAGTTGGCAGGTGACTTAGTTGGTTGAAAATGATTAAGTTTAGGGAATTTAAAGGGGATTTTTTTGTTTTGAATGTGGTTTGGTAGGTGACTTAGTTGGTTGAAAATGGTTAAGTCTAGGAACTTTGAAGGGGATTTTTTGTTTTGAATGTGGTTTTGTTTTTATACTTTGTTGGTTAAAAATGGTTAAGTGTAGGGACTTTAATGGGGATTTTTTTTGTTTAAGTGTAGGGACTTTAAAGAGGATTTTTTTGTCTTGAATGTGGTTTGGTAGGTGACTTAGTCACTTGAATATGGTTAAGTTTAGGAACTTTAAAGGGGATTTTTTTGTTTTGAATGTGGTTTTGTTTTGATACTTAGTTGGTTGAAAATGGTTAAGTGTAGGGACTTTAAAGAGGATTTTTTTTTTTATTTTGAATGTGGTTTGGTAAGTGACTTAGTTTCTTGAAAATGGTTAAGTTTAGGGACTTTAAAGGAGATTTTTTTTTTTTGAATGTGGTTTGGTAGGTGACTTAGTTGCTTGAATATTGTTAAGTTTAGGGACTTTAAAGGAGATTTTTTTGTTTTAATGTGATTTGGAAGGTGACTTAATTGGTTGAAAATGGTTAAGTCTAGGGACTTCGAAAGGGATTTTATGTTTTGAATGTGGTTTTGTTTTGATACTTAGTTGGTTGAAAATAGTTAAGTGTAGGGACTTTAAAGGGGATTTTTTTTGTTTTGAATGTGGTTGGTTGGTGACTTAGTTGCTTGAAAATGGTTAAGTGTAGGGACTTTAAATGAATTTTTTTTATTTTGAATGTGGTTTGGTAGGTGACTTAGTCACTTGTATCCAGTCTAGAAACTTTTAAGGGGATATTTTTGTTTTGAATGTGATTTGTTAGGTGACTTAGTTGCTTGAAAATGGTTAAATTTTTGTGACTTGACCTAATTAGTTGAATCTGAATGATTGGGTAGATGAAACATGATTATAGCTGGATATATCAATGGATCAATGATAATAGAATGGGTATTAGGGAGGAATTTGTTGAAGGTGTCAAAATATTTATTGAACATGCTAAGACACTTGATATGTGGACACGTTATCGGGTTATTCGTTGTGCTTGTGTTAGATGTGTTGGTATAAATCTTGTAAGTGAAGAAGATGTAAAGGAACATCTTTATAGAATGGGGTTTCACGATGACTTTTTAAGATTGCGTGGTATTCATGGGGATGTTGCGCAAAATAACTTTGTTGTTGGAGAAAGTAGTAGGTCTGCAGGGCATAATGAATATCAAGATACTAGGATGACAAAAATGGTGCACGATGCTTTTAGGATGCAACACGGGGTTGACTTTAGGGAAAATGTTGAAGATGTTCTTAATAGAGAAGCGGGCAATTTTTACAAAGAATTGCATGCTGCTAGTCATCCTTTGTTTGATAGGTGTTTGCACTCTCGTTTGTCTGTTGCTGTTAGATTATTAAGTATTAAATTTGACTGGAATATTGCTAAAGGAGGAATGAACTCAATAATAGACCTTATTAAAGAGTTAGTTGACCCCTGATTCTTTCTATAAGACAAAAAGATTAGTGTCAAAGTTAGGTCTCTCATCGGTTAGAATTGATTGTTGTGAAAATAGCTGCATGTTATACTTTAAGGAAGATGCTAAACTAAAGTTCTGTAAGTTTTGTCAGCACTCTCGATATAAGCATGGCTCTACTGGAAATAAAATTTCTATTAAGGCGATGCATTATTTATCTCTTATACCAAGGTTAAAGAGGTTGTATACTTCAAACAGCTCAACTCCTCATATGAGATAACACAGTGAAAATAGAAGGCCCACTGGTGTTATGTGTCATCCATCTGATGGAGAGGCTTAAAAGCATTTTGATGCGACTTATTCAAATTTTGCAGCTGAGCCACAAAACATTCGATTGGGATTATGTGCGGATGGGTTCTCTCCTTTTCCAGTAGGTGGTGCGCCATATTCATGTTGGCCTATATTTATCACTCCTTCTAATCTTCCTCCTGAACTGTTGATGACTAGTTCCTATATATTTCTTAATTGTGTTATTCCTGGCCCGCGTAATTCAAAAAGCAGAATAGATGTCTACTTGCAACCTTTGATAATGAACTTCAAATTTTATGGCATGAGGGGGTTGAAACATAGGACATATCTCTTAAATAGAATTTCAATCTGCGTGCATATCTAATGTGGACTATTAAAATGATTTTTTTGCTTGTGGAATGTTGTCTAGGTAGATGATAGCTGGAAAGCTAGCTTGTCTACACTGCATGGAAAAAACAAAATCTTTCACATTGAGACATGCAAGAAAAATTCATGGTTTGATTGTCATCGTTGTTTCTTGCCACCTGATCATGAATTTAAAAGACTCAAGAATGCATTTAGAAGGAATAGAAGGGAACATGATGTTCCACCTCCAAGGCTGTCAGGTCATGACGTCTGGGAAATAGTTCAGGATTTGCCTAAAGCCAGCGAGGAACGATTGTACAGGCTTAATGGATATGACATTTTGCATAACTGGACTAAGCAAAGTATATTTTGGGAGTTAGAATATTGGCCAGATAATTTACTGCCAAATAATATTGATGTCACGCATACTGAGAAGAACTATTTTTACAACTTGTTCAACATAGTTATGGATGTCACCGGCAAAACAAAGGATAGTCCTAAGGTCAGACTTGACTTACCAGAATAGTACAGCCGCAGAGAATTACACTTACAGCAGGGGACCAACGACAATGTTCTTAAGCCCAAGGCTAGTTTTACATTCAAGTTGGGCCAAAAACGTCAAATATGTGAGTGGGTTCAAAGTTTGAAGATGCTTAATGGATATGCCTCAAATTTGGGAAAGAGGGTTGATATGACATAAGGAATCATGCACGGAATGAAAAGCCATTATTGTCATGTTTTCATGAAACTATTACTTCCAATTATTTTTAGTAGTTTACTTGAAAACATATGGAAACCAATAGCAGAGATCAGTTTGTTCTTCAAAGACTTATGTGCCACCACATTAAAAGATGAAAATCTGGCGCGAATGGAAAGTAATATTATTGTTATCACCAACAAGCTGGAGAAAATTTTCCCGCCAGCGTTCTTCGACGTGATGGAACATCTTCCCATTCACCTTGTGCATGAAGCTAGGCTAGGCAGTCCAATTCAAACTAGGTGGGTGTATCCATTCGAATGTTAAATATTTGCAACATATTTAAATTCATACATATCTTTTTTAAGTATAGTAAACATCTAACCTTAAGATTGTACAGGGCAATTGGAAAATTGAAAGGGGGTCCCAAAAACAAACATAGGGTTGAAGGCTTTATAGTTGAGGCATATCTTGTAAGAGAAACTTCTCAATTTTGTTCATACTACTTTCGTGATGAAGTTTCTTGTTCAAGAAACTGACCGAATCGTCATCAGGATGATGTAAATGAGCCTCATTTGCAACTGATATCAATTTTCAATCAATCTAATTGTAAGGGTAAAAAGACCATACCTCGCCGGCGCACTCCCACAGAGCGCAAATCAACAACTTTGTATGTCATGCTGAATTACCCAAAAATTAAGCCCTTTCTGAAGTAAGTAGATTAAAATTTTAACATATCTTATTTGTTTACTCATTCCCTTAAAGAAACTAATTGTGTTTCCCATGTTGGATGTTCAGTTCATTTAAGACTTAATTCCACAAAAATCAAGTGTATGCATCCTTTGCAACATGGTTTAAAAATGAGGTTCATAAATGTATTAATATTTCTACAAAGTTTAAACATTTACACATTCCTCAGCTAAAATATATATATGTGTAATATTTTTAGGTACACCATTCACTGAATGGAGCCGCATACGATCACCTATTGAGAGATATTCTTTGGGTCCAGTTAAAGCTAGTGCAATGTCCCAATACAAAGTAAATGGGTTTAAATTTTCCACCGAACAACACTCCAAAACAAGGAAAACAAATAATAATGGTATTTGGGTTAAGGGTGATGATGATGTTGATTACTTTGGCATCATACACGAGATCTTAGAACTGGAGTATGCTGGTTTCCCAATAAAAAAAATTATCTTCTTTTGATGAAAGTGGTTTGATCTGAGCATAAGAGGCATAAGAGTACATAGGGAGCATAACATCATTGAAGTGAAGCACAGTAGCTCGTATCCTATTTACGATCCATTTGTTCTAGAGCAAAATGCTAAACAAGTGTACTAAAACAAAGCCTATAGGCTGGGTGGAATCAAAACAAAGCTTATAGGCCAGGTGAAAGTTGAGAATATGCTGGAGACTGCGTATCAAAATGAAATGCAGATTGATCACCAGCTAGTGAACGTTGAATTAGTGGATGGTTTGAATCACCCGAAAAATATATTTAAAGAAGTTAATATTGCGGAAGAAGAGGCTGAATGGGTGGGAGATAAGAAAACCTACGAAAAAGGTGAATGGTTTAGTGGAGAGTCTTCAGAAGAGGAGGATTAGTTTTGTAGGTTGTATTTATTATGTATTGATGTCTTTATGCTTTGTACTATATATTTACCTTTATGTTTCTTGTTTAATATTTATATGTAATATACTATTTAAGTTTGTTGTTTCCACTTTTCCATGATTTATATAGTAATAACATTTTTTTTGTCTATATGTTGTGTTGTTGGAGCAGTTTGAAATGTGAATTAGTAACTTGAAATTATTTATTTTGAATGTTTTCTTGTACATTAATTTTGTAGGAGCTAACTACTTGTTAACTTAGCATAATTTAGATGTCAGACAGAGGTGACAAAGGTAAAGGAAAAGTTGATACTACAAAACCAGAAAAGAATAGACAACCTCCGCCATCCAGACGACTGAAAAGTATTCATATATCTGAGTGTCGGTTTGCTGATGCGACAGCACGACCCTCATATTCTAGGTCGTTCGAGGATTAGATACCTACTCCTACGCATGTGGGGCCATTACATGGGTCTACACCAACTCATTCCGCTTCTATGATCGTGCCACCGCCAGCACAGTACTATCGGACGACTGCTGGCCCCTCTAGACATCTACTATCATTGATACCCTCCTGCAGCAGTCACACAGCTTCGCACAGTGATTCAGCTAAATCTATTAAGTTGTCGGATCTTCAGCTTAGAAGTACTCCATCTGGTGCTGCAGATCCGCCCATGCCAGTGCATCCACCATCACTTACTAGGCAACCAGGAGACAGAGATGATTCTGGGAGTATTTATGTTGTTCCAGTTGTGTGAGAGTAAGATTTCTAAATATAATAACGTTACTCATTTTTTCATTACTATATTATTATGCTCTATGAAATTACTGTTTGATCTTGTATTGTAGGTTTAGGCCGAATGCTGGAGTTGGACAAAAGGCGTGAATATGCATTACTCGGCATTTCAACGGCTACTAAACTAGCTGGCAAAAGGTTCCAAAACTTGACAGGGATAGACTGTTTAAAGAATTTAGGGTAAGGATTTAACTTATCGACTACTTATTAGCACTTTGTTAGAACAAAAGATTGGATATTATATTTTTGTTGTAGAAATTTTACTGGTGGGATAATGCAAATACATTTCTTATAAAGAAGAACCTTTTAATAAGATGTAGAGCCAGATTTAACGATCTCTTGGATTATGCCCGAAAGAAATTGGTAAAACCTAAGTGGATTCTTGAAGCCACATGGAAACTGTGCCTTCGCTATTAGAGTAGCACAGAATACCAATTGTTGAGTGAAAAAGGAAAGAAAACCTGGACATCATCCAAGGACGGCTCCCTACATACTGCGGGTGCCAGAAGTACTCTTGCTGTAAAGAAAAAATGGTATGTAACTTTTACAGTTTTAATTGTTTGTTTCTATTTAATTTTTTTTTATTATTTTAACATTGATAATTGCTCATTTGAAGGAAAAAGAAAAGGGTAGGAAAATACCAACTGATGAGCTATTCGAGCAGACTCATCTGAAAAAAAAAGAACCCGACTGATGAAGATGTCGGGGTTGAAGCTCGTGCAAAATCTGTCCAAGTAAGAAACAAATTTTGAATTTATGAATCTTTTTCTCAAAGTTGATATTATTCAATTATAACTACTTTAATATTTTTTGACTTTTAGTATTAACTTTACTTTGAATATAGGACGAATATACGCGTCTTGTTGGTGAGCATCGTAGTAGTCAGCCTCCTAAAAGTCAGGGTGACCCAATACCACAGCATGTACAGGAGGAGTTATGGACAAAAGCTGCGGGTCCTGCAAATAGAGGACATTTCTACGGATACCACACAAAAAATTTTGGCGATAATATTAGGTGTTCGTCCTGCATTGCATACTCTAGCTCTTTAGTTGATAGAGAAACCATTGAAAGACTATAAGATATGGTTTCTCAACTCACTGAAGAGCTTTCTGGACAGAGAGAGAGGTTTGCTCAACAGAGAGAGAGCGATAAAAGAAGACGGAGAAGGCAACAATATCACAAATCAAGATACTGCAGCAGTAGTTCAGCTCTTTCATTCAAACTGCGGGGGTTATTCCTCCGTGTCCTGGTGATACAGTTCAGGCTGCAAAAGGTCTAGGCCCCCTAGATGATTTCAGCACGGATGATGATATGGAAGACGAGGATGAATTCGATGATGATGACTTTTAGTTTTTTTTTTTATATGTGTTCTACTTTGAATTTAGACATTTTATTGTTTGAAACTATTGTTGTAGTTTTTTCATACTAACTTTTGTTGGCATTTTGTATGTGTTGTATACTTTTGAAAGTATTTACATTTGATTTTTGGTTGTTGTTGCTGCTGTATTTGATTTGGTTACTGCTATATTGGATTATTGTTGTTGCATGCTGTATTTGGGTTTTGATTTTTATTTTTTTCTAAATTTCTCAGAAAAACCGACCACTGAATTTTTTTCCAGAAAACCAACCACAAATGGTCGGTTTTATATTAAATTTAATTAATTAATTTAATAAAAACCGACTACTTGTGGTCGGCTTTTTAATAAATTAATTAATTTAATAGAAAACCTACCACTAAATTAATTAATTAATTTATTAAAAGACCGACCACAAGTGGTTGGTTTAATATTAAAATTAATTAATTAATTTAATAAAAAACTGACAACTTGTGGTCGTTTTTTTTTCTAAAATTATTTTTTCTAATTTTAATAAAATAATAATGAATTTTAAAAAACTACCACTACTTTACCGACCACATATTTTGGTCGGTTTTGTGATCGGAAATTGGGAAAAATCAACCACATTTGGTCGGGTTTTTCCTTTTTTGTAGTAGTGTAATCACTACATCATGTTTCGCCCTGCAGTCTTGACATTTGCATGCAGAACATTCGCTGGGAGAAGCAAAATTTTTATAACCAGTATGATCATACTCGTAATGGTTTGTTTTAAATACTATAAGAGGAGCATCATTAGCACCAACCGCAGCACCACTACCACCACCAACAACTCCATCACCACTAAGACCATCAACAACAACAAGCTCACCCTTCAAAATTGTTTTTCTTGTAATGGCTGTTGCTCCAAACAATTCTATTTTTATTCTATCAATGATCTTAGGATCTGATAAAGTTTGCACAGACCGTAAAGTAAGAAAAATGGCATCTTCAACTCTCGATTGGTCGGAACTAGCGACGGATGCCCAATCTAACATAAATCATTACATATATTAGAATGATGATTAGATCATTCAAAAAAACCATTAATTAAAATAAAAACTTAATTATAATTATACTTACTGCATCCTTCGGGGGGTTGAAGAGATCAAGAATTTTTGCATTTTTATCAGTTTTGACCGACAACCATCTCAAGATTCTTGGAAAGGAAACTTCTTCCTGGTAGTTCACTTGTTGTCTCAAATAAGGAATGACTTCAAATGCCCAAGCCTATAAAATAACGCTAATAAATCAAAACTATTATTGAGTAAAAAAACGAATGATATCATAATAAAAGAAAAAAACAAAACATTTACCATGAAAGCCCATGGAAAGCCATATAAATTGACTGTCTTTGGCGCTAATAGAGTTAATAATTATTGGACAGTCATTTTGAAGCTTTCATAACCCCAAGGATAGCTATTAAATGCCTCAAGATCCTCTGAGAGATTTATTAAACCAACGCTTATGTTGTTGTTAACGTCTCTCGCCCAAAGAATATTATGTACAAACCAAACCAAGCACAATGACAGCTTGTGCTTCTTTGAAAGTTCTTTACCTTTTAACGCTTCTATCAAATTTTTGTTTTTGAAGCTTGGACCAATAATGAACACCAGGTCATCATGATCACACGACTTGCCTTTGCCTTTTTGGGGTGTGCGGGGTGTTTTTTTTTGGGTTAGAATAGGTATAACTTGAGAAAGAGAATAAAATTTTAGTCCAGTAACTATGAAAAACTCCTTCCAACCAAAGCAAATAGGCATGCCACAGTAATTTATCCATATCTCGTCCATCTTATCTTTGTTTTCATACATAAACCTATGCTTGAGAAGTTCATATACCATTTTCATTTGGAAACGAGCATTGTTTTCCTCCGACAAATCAAGATATTTTCCAAAGCAGCTGCCCCTGAAATATGCATTCAATTTTTATTCTCAAAGTATTTTTCTGAAGGCGTCGAAAGATTTTCCAATGACCGACTTAACCACGAAATCACCCATTAAATCTATGGCACCATCGCATTACATTCTCACAGGATAACAATCAATGCTGAAGGTTTTGACCAACTCTTCGATGGAAGGGTTATTAGCATTTGGATTATCTCTTTTGAAATATTTCTCCTCCCTGTGTTCATCATATTTTGCTCCTAATTGAGATAACGCTTGTAAAGCATGCTTATAGAGTGGTGGATGTAGCCTAGCTGCTTCACTTGTTTCTTTACTTGGACTTAATTTGACTTCTATTCTTTTGGGAGTCATATTATCTAAAATTAATAGGAATATAAAAATATATATTATAGTTGATTAATGCATCGTTAAAAAGGGATAACAGTAAATCTAACAAGAAAAATAGTAACCTAATGATTCCAATAGATCACTTATCTGTTGTACTAGGTAGTATATCTGTTGCAGCATATAACAAACCAGTGGTAGCGGATGAGCAATCTATTGCAATAATACAAAATGTATCACGCATCTTTTAAGACAGATGAATGGTATGTGCAACAGATCACACATTGTTGCAGCATGAGTAATCTATTGGAATAGTTAAATAACTTGTTGTAATGGATGAGTAATCTATTACAATAATACAAAACATATCACTCATCCGTTAAGAAAAATGAATGGTCTATGCAGTAGATCACATATTTGTTGCAACATCATCTGTTGCAATATATGAGTGATCTATTAGAACAGTTAAATAACTTGTAGCAACAACTGAGTAATATTTTGCGATAATACAAAATATATCACTCATCTGTTGAGAAAGATGAATGGTCTGCGCAACAGATCACATATCTGTTGCAATATATAAGTGATCTTTCGGAATAGTTAACTAACCTGCAGCAACGACTGAGTAATCTGTTGCGATAATACAAAACATATCACTTATCTATTGAGAAAGATGAATGGTCTGTGCAACAGGTCACACATCTATTGCAACACATGACTGATCTGTTGGAACAGTTATCAACGGTCAATATTATTTAGATTTCTTCTAACATTGGGTCGTCTATCGCGGCAAATGAATGATCAGTTGGAAAAATCATGTCTTGGATATGTCCTATTGGAAGAGTTGATAGGATTTTATCTAATAGAAGGTTCATCTATTGGATCAGATTATTAATCCGATGGTTCTTTCATTGCATCAGATGGTTAATCAATTACATCAGATTTTTTATCCGATGCTTAATCTGTTGCAATATATGGTTAATCTGTTGCATCAAATAGTTAAACTGTTCCATTATATGCTAAATCTGTTGCATCAGATAATTAATCTGTTGCATCAGAATTGTAATCTGATGGTTTCTCTGGTGCATTAGATGGTTGATCTGTTGCATCATCTAACAAATCTATTGCATCAGATGGTTAATATGTTGCACCATATGGATACTCTGTTGGATAAAACAAAAAATAATAGCACGATTTTGTCCAACAGAAAAACAACAATATCACCATTTTTACTAAGAACAGGAACAAAAAAAATTAACCCAAATCGTTGTTTTGTTTTTATAAATACAAATAACAAAAATCAAACTTAAAAAAATGCAACAAACAGCAAAAAATTATAATTCACTTCGAAAAGAGAAGAGAAGAAATACTAGAAATTCGGGTTTTGTTTAGACCATATTTTAAATTAAAACAACAAATATTGAAATTGTTAACTAATACTATAAGAGAAGTTGGCTCTAGTTCCTCGTTTTCTTCAAAACTGAAAAGGCCATAATTTTTTACATGTGAAAGAAGAAAAGAAACGATTGTGAATTTGAAGCTGTTGTGGCCGGAGAGCAAGACTGTCACCTCGATTGAAGGTTGAAGAATTCAAAGTTGTTGTGGCTGGAGAGCAAGGCTATCACATCGATTAAAGGTTGAAGTTGAAAAGGAACTCGAGGCCTAACTATTTGTCATTGGATGTTGAAGTCGCCGAGGATTGAAAGGAGAAATTTGCGGAACTGTTGGTTGGGAAAGAGTTAAAAAAAACTGTCGAGAGAGAGGAGAGAGACTGGTTGATTTGGATTGAAGAGGGGTGTGGGTTGGGTTGATTTATATTTTTGAAAAGATTAGAAAGTTTTACAAATATTAATCAAGTCCACAATTAACTTAATCAAGTTTTCTAATGATGTTTGACCCTTTAAGTTGGTCAATGTCATCAATCCTTCATTCAAGACTTAAAAGACATCTTTCCTTCAATTTTCTCTTCTTTCTCTCTCCAAATTTCTTTTTCATTCATCTTCTTTTTATTATTGTTTTTTCTTTCTCTTGTTTTTCCTCTTCCACCATTTTTTTTCTTTTCATTTTCGTCTTTTTCTTTTTTTAATCTTTATAAACTATTTTTTTAAAAAAATTGAAAACATTAAAAAGAAATCTTATTTTATTTTTAAAAAAAAATTTAGAAAACTAAGCAACTACGATAGTTGCTTCAGCAACTACGATAGTTACTATAACAGTTACGATAATTGTTGCAGCAACTACTATTAATTTGTACAACAATTTCAATAATTGCTGCAACAATTACTATCAATTATTGTAGTTGTTGTACCAACTATCGAAGTTGCTGCAGTAGCTTTCAACAATTTCGACTGTTGTTGCAGCAACTTTGATATTTACTTAATTTCTAGGAAAAAAATATGGTTAGAGGAGGAGCCCATGAAAAAGTGGTATTTATGATAAAGGGAGAGGTGGTGGTGAAGCCGAAAAAGAAGATAGTGTTTTTTGCGGTGTTGATAGTGATGGCAGTGGAGAAGAAAGAAAAAAATAGGTGATAGTTATGTAGGAGGAGGAAATGATGGTAGAGCTGAAAGAGGTGACAATGACAGTAATAGTTATGGTGGAGAAAGAGGAGGTGGCGGCGACAGAAGCAACAAAAATAGTGTGGTAGGGATCTTTGTATGAATAATAAAACTTAAGAGCTTTAAAATTAGTGTCGTAACTCTAGTCTTAAAATTATCAATCTCTCTACTCAATATTTAAGACTTGTGTTATCTTTTTTTTTTTTTTTTAATTTTGAAACTTTTTTGTCACCCTTAATTAATTTTTTCAAGTGTTTACTTTGGAGAAGGCTAATAAGTTGCCATCTCTTATTTTTGTATTATATACAAGTGAAAGCTTAAAGTACGACGAAGGGGGGGTACTTTCTATATATAAGTGAAAGTTTAAAGTACGTCGAAGGGGTACTTTCGAAATATCACTATTTTCTACAACTTTTTTGGTATTTCGGTTTGGCCTTAAACTACATATAGAAAACTTCAACAAAAGCTAAATAAGTTTCTAGAAAATACCATGAACATCAAAAACTCAAATACCTAAAATACAATACTCAGGAATTGCAAATCATCAACACTATCTAGAATTCATCTTAAAGAATTTAAAATTTAATAAAATTCATTTATTATTCTACAACTTCAAAATAAATTAAAGATATAAAGAGTTTACCTCAAATCATAACTAAATTTACCTCGACAATAATCAATAACGTCATGTTAAAGAATTTAAAATTCAAGAAAATTAATATAAGTAATATTAGTAAAAGAAATCTAAACCTAAAGCGATAGTAAGTAATGATTCTAAATAATTTTTTTGCCTATATATCAACACCATTTCTAAGAGTCATTACAATATTATTATAATATAGATTTCAAGTATGCAAGCATCAAAAGAAACACTAGTATGCGAGCATCAAAAGAAACACTAGTCTCCTTCTTAGTACATAATTACAAATCAAATATGTAATTTTTTGTACATTACAAGAATTGAGTTTGCACGCCCTAAACAACTTAGAATTATTGAGTCATGGTTGGTATCGGGGCGTGAATCTCAAGTTTTGGGTTAGGTTTTATCTCGTGTCCCAGGTCGAATTTTTTGTCCCGTATCTTGGGTCTCCAGTCTCGATTTGAATCTCAAGTCTCTTATTTTTTAATTTTTTCGATAAATTGATCTCTTTTCACTTTATGAATTATATCAGTGTATCATATTATATAGGAAAATTTACCTAAAAGAACAACTTAAGTTTCTAAACTACTAAAAATCCCCCCACTTCTAAAATATTACTTAAATCCCAACATTTACAAATTTTTGGTAAAGTTGAGATACAAGTTTACACCTCCTTTTTTGAAGCCGTTACTTTACCAAAAATTAACCTATTTTCTCCTCTTTGTATGCCTTAATTCCAGCAGCAGTTTCTATCCAATTTCTCTCTCTAATTCAAACCTTTGAATTAAGGTAAATTTTCCCCTTAAAATCAACTTCAATTTCTTCTACTCTTACTTTACGCTTTTTTTTTCAAAAAAATAATTTTGCGGGATTACAAAGTGATTTTTCAGTGTTTTTGTTTTGAAACTTCTTTGATTATCATTTTTTAGGCTACGTTGTTTTGAATTAATATTATGAATAGAGATTCGGGACCATCTTTTAGTCTTGGATTTTCTCAATTAGAAACTACCAAAGAATATGAAGACGTTTAACTACGAATCTGTTGGTTTTGATGAAAATAGATCCAAGCATAGAAACAATCCACACACTATGAAGAAATCGCGGCAAAATCATGTTAAGAAGGATAAGAAAAAAGAATGTCATGGTTGTAAGAAAAGAGGATCCAACAGTTCTGCAAGTAAAGCTTCTGCCAAGAGAAGAAGAATTGTTGAAGTTATTTTCAGAGACGAGCTTCCTAAGGTAATGTTGAATATTAGGCCGAGGTACATTTTTTCACTTGCATGATACATTTTAAAATTTATTGTCTATCTGTTTTATTGTTTACGATTTTATATGTATCTTGTGTTTTTTATGTGTTATTGAAATTATCAAAACAAAAGATACAAGTTTATTCGTCTATAGATACATATTGTGTTAACTCGTATTTGTGAGTTAATGTTAATGCATTAATATGTATCTAGTGTTGTTTTAGTTTTATTGAAAGACGTATTACAAAAGATACTTGTTATTTTTTCTAGATACATGTCTTACTATCTTGTATCTATGGTTAGATGAGTATGCATTTTAATGTATTTAATATTTTATTAGTCTTATTGAAATAAGCAAATGAAAGATACATGTTTTTAAGCTTGAAGATACATTTTGTATTATCTTGTATCTATTGTATGATGTTCTTACAGTTTTTGTATATATTGTACTGTCTTATTGTAGATTTGTATATATTGCTATGGCATTATACATTGTATTACTACATTTGGGAAGGAATTGCATTTAGTTTACTGTGCTTTGATTCCCCTAGTCAAAAATGTCTTTGCAATGATCTAACTACCTAAGACAGATTTCAAAGAAATATAGTCCCAAGCTACATTGTTCACCTTTTGTTGTCATTTATATAACAACCTTTTTGACCCAAATATAATTTTTTGAAAGTTTAGTAGGGTTTCAGTTACAGAGCTCAGCCAACACCGATTTTTACTATGCAATCAAGATGCCACACAACATCTAGCTGTTGGACTGGATTCCCTAGTCCTGGAGAAGGTCAAATTCTTACACAGGTCAAGCAGGTTGTTGAGAATGGACAAGGGGTCCCTGGCTTTGGTAGAAAAATAGGTGACCTATTTAAGCATGCAATCACAGCTGGTAAGAGGGTTAGAACTGATACCAATATCTCCAATGGATCAGTATCAGTCAGTTCAGCAGTAGTGGAGCTTATTGAAACATCCAAGGTATTCTTCCTGTACGGCTCGCATATTAGTTGTTGGAGCTGGCAAGATAGGAAGGTCATTTATTTTCACCGGAGTTCAATCAGAAATGATCATTGTTTTAGATCTATATTTTTTGGCAGTTTGCTAATTTTAACCATAACAAATTATTCAGGACATGATGAAATTCTTTTTTAGGCCATACGTAGCCAACATTACACTTGGGATTCCCTAAGATTGCGGGAAAATCTATCATAATTGCATTTGTATTTGTTACATTTATTTGTTCCAGAAGAGTATATAGACATTTGTTCAATCCAAAGGAGTATTCACATATTAAGTTCATTAGTATCTCTACTTCTTTCTGTCTGTTACTTTCTTTTGTTTCTACTTTCTTCACTTTTTCGATTATCTCATCCTTTTATTTGTTTTACTAGAAAAGGTATTAGAAATATAAAGCATAATAACCCTCTGATTAAGGCGACAAAATCATGAGTTACTAGTAGTGAAGATCCCAATCTTGCTAATATAAGTAGGCAACTAGCTCAGAAGTTCAAAATGTTTTACATCACAAATATTGGTTGATTTTTCCATTCTAGCATGATTAACAATCCTGGGTAAGGTATGCTTACCATCTACCTACTATGTTTTGGCATGTTTCCAAATTGTTAGAAATTTCATTGATAAATACAAAAAAAAAAAAATATTTCTCCTATAATTTTGTGCTAATATTCAAATAATTGTTGTTCATAAAGTACTAAACTAGATCATCTATAGTTCAAAGTACCATTTCACCAGCTCATTATAAAACTGGTTGAAACCTATATCAAAAGATTTTTTTCACCTTGTTAAACAAAAGTAGCAACTTTTTCAGAATACATAAACTAAAAGTCAATAAGGGAAAACTGAAATACATTCTATTCATTATCATTAAGTGAAAATCCCATCAATTTTTGAGACCAGGAAAAAAAAGAAGGAGGAGGTATTTTCAACTAAGTACTCATCAACCAATTCTTTAACAGACCTAGCAGACAATGGATAAAAATGAACAACCCATTTATACCAAAACTTTTAATCAAAACTCTTTTTTTCTCTTCACTAAGTTTTTTCCATTTCTTCTTCATTTTCTCTTATTTCAGCCATTGTAATTGCAGAACTCCACGAATAAAAGCTCTTTGCTTTTCTTTAATGCTTCGGCTTTCTGTAACATGTGGGTTTTCATTTTTTTGACCTCAGTCCCCCACCAAAATGATGCTTTAAAGATCCAAACATAATCCTCTGAACGAAATCGTCGGACATAGTTGAATCAATGAAAATAAAACTACAACTTATTTTTCTTCACGTACTGGCAAAAA
Organism: Capsicum annuum; assembly: GCF_002878395.1. Classification (NCBI taxonomy): domain Eukaryota; kingdom Viridiplantae; phylum Streptophyta; class Magnoliopsida; order Solanales; family Solanaceae; genus Capsicum; species Capsicum annuum. Next base: position 182,435,685 of record NC_061120.1, on the reverse strand, counting down.
GTAGATTACTAGATACATGAACTGCATAAACTAGTACAACATGTATCTAAAATAATACTATTATGTTTATTTCGTATGTTGCAATAGATAAACCTAAAACATAATGAGATACATAATTAAACAGAACTTTATAAATTCAGATACAAGATGAGCAAAATATATCATTATCATAAAAAATGCATCTCGGCCTTATTAACAAAGGACAAAAAATTTCTGTAAGATAATAATCAACCAAACGTTAGATACAAAATCAAATTAACGTACAGATAATTAACAACAACTGATACATAAAAAAACATAACATACCTTTTCTTGTCCAATCTTTTGGCATAGAAATTGAAGGAATGCTAAATTGCAAATCATGCCATAACCGAAATCAGAGTACACTAGTCCTTGTAGATTTACCCAACCTTAACATCACTATGTTTGAAATCAGTAATGATCTTGTTCCCTTTCCTATTCAACAAACGCAAAGGAGTAAAAGAATTAGATTTATAACTAATTATTTTCGCAACTTTTTCTGATAGACTTTTCAAACACATTACTATACCAACTTTCCCATCAAATAATATTTCACTAACAAACTTATCTAATGTAGTGATGATTAGTGGATACGTCTCAAAATCAGGTCCAGTTTTCTTAATTTCGACATACATCTTCATACTCATTTTGTTACGAATCAACAACGGACAAGAATTTCCTTCAAAAATGTAAAGAGCCTCAATTTTTTTTCGGGTTTCATCTATTTCTTGTTCTCCGGCAATTGTCGAAATCAATTTTTCGTAAGTTACATGTTCACTGATCATGATTCCATAGCTCTTATAGCCCACATAGTTGATTTCGTTAACCCAAACACCGAAATAACGTAACAACACAGACATATTCATTTCAAATACACAAACAAAATTAACAATTAAAAATAATGATCGTATGAATTTTTTGAACAAGCCGTATGAAGTTTTTGCAATTTCAAAATAGATTATGGAAAGTTTTTTGTTTAGAATGATGGAATAGCAAATTAATTACCATAAATTGTGGGATTTTATTTTATTTTTACCTTAATTAGTTAGCTTAATTGTTATTTTAATGCAAAGTTATCTGTTACCTCCTTTAAAACGTGCTAGTTTGTTTAGTTAAAATATGTATCAGTAGTATGTATCTAAGTTAATTAACATGTATCATCAAAGGTCAAAAGTTGAGATTTTGAAAATAGTTGGGATTTTTAGTAAATACAGTAAACATATCGTTATTTATGTAATTTTGACTATTATATAGCTTAAATTGATCAAATTATGTGGGTACTGGTCTAACGTGATTTTTAGCGTAATTTAGTTTAGAGTGAATTTGACCGGTCATGACTAAACCCGATTTTTATTTTCTTTTTTTCTAAGCATTTTATCTACACTAAAGAAATTCTCAAGTGAGAAAATTTGAAACAGTATTTGAGCTCACTTTGATAATTCTATATCAAAATAAATATAGATTAAATATTTTACCATTCTAAAAATAAATATTTTGAATTAATGATTTATACATCTTTTTGCAAAATAAAGTTTGCAAATATTACAGTTGATTCTTATGAAAAAAAATAAAGATTTAGTAAATCAGCTTAAAATTTAGATATGCATAAAATAATGGAGAAACTATCCCTAATAGCATCTAATGAACAGTAATTATCACTTACAACTACACTTTATCATAATTATCTATTGCAGCCTAGACACGTGCTACAGTTTACATTAATTATGGTTTGTAGCCTTACACATTACTACAATCCTATTTGTTCAAAAAATACAGCAACAACTACTCCTTTTTTAACTTTACTTTATACACCAACGACATACTCTCTCCCTTTATTCTCAAAGCATTCTCTCTCTCTCTTTACCCTTAAATTCTATGTTTTTAGAAGTGATTTCTTCTAAAACCTATATCTCTCTCGCGATAGCAATTCATGAATCGCTAATCCTCATAATTAAGTAATTGACATTCATATTTTAGATTAATTTTTAACCTACTTGTATATATATTTCATCAATTTTTAATTTGAATACCAATATTGTTTGATTTTTTTGCAAATTATTCATTTAGATTTCTCAACGGTGGATAATACTCCTATGAAGATGGTTATAAAAAGTATATCGCATATTGATCCTAATGTACATACGACTTCAACATTTAATTTAGGAACCCTCAAACGCAAGAAGAAGATGCATTGCCTTCAGAAGAAGTTAGTAGTATTGGACATAAAAAAGTTACAAATGATGCTTCGAATTCGACAACAATGATGATGAGTTGGATTAATAAGTATTGTGTGTTTCAATTTTTTAGTTTATTACAGTTTTTCAGAATTTGATACGTATAAACTGTCAATTTGATCTAATTTGTTCTCCAATTGATGCGTGTATTTAGATAAATTTTTTATACAGTGTATGTGCATCAATTTGTGTTCCATCTCATGTATACTGTCAATTTTATACAATATATATAATTTTGTTTTCACAGTATATTTGATATGTTTTTGTGTGCATTACTTGATACTGTATGTATGTATATGTATTTATTCATTACTGTGTATTGAATGATTGCTATTTGTATTGTATGTATATTTTAATACTGTATGTATGTATGTATATATATATTTATTCATTAATGTGTATTGAATAATGGTTATTTGTACTGTATGTATGTATGTATGCATGTATGTATGTGTATTTATCCATTGTTGGTTACTAAATGATGGTTATTTGTATTGTATGCATATTTGGTACTGTATGTATGTGTATTTATGCATTATTGATTACTGAATGATGGTTATTTATACTGTATTCGTATCTATTATTGTGTACTGTATTGATTTTTATTGTATTCATATGCTATTGTTGTATTCATATTCATTGTGTTCATATGCTATTGTATTTGTATATATGCAGAATGTGCAATATTATGTTAAGAAACTTTCTTAAGAATCACCTCACATGTGTTATTACTCCGACAACAATATAATAGTGGATTTGAATTTTTTTTTATGTTAAGCAGTTTCAGATGTTTAGCAAGAATTGTTTTGGGCTCTATATGCGTATGCATGAGTGTTTTGTTCAAGCACAATTATTTAGGTGCTTTATGTCTCTGAAATTCGAAGATAGTTCAAAATAAGAACTGTTGATATATATAGATGAATCGACACTTTGTTTCACGCTTAAGAAATTTGCAATTATAACAGAATTCAATTATGATTTGCGATTGAAAATAAAGAGCCTAACCGCATTATTTCATGATATTTTGAAGGTTAAAAAATCATTAAAAAATTCAGCTTTGATCAAATGATTTGACAAGCAAGAATAAGGTGATAATAATGATGATGCTGTCAAGATAGCTTTGTTATATTTCCTTAATATATTTATTTTTTTATGACGAAAAACACTGTGTATCCGTCCCTAAGCTCTACTTTCATTTGGTTAAGAATGGTCAATAGAAGGATTATTCATGGGGTAAAAAAACTTTTAAGGACTTAGTGAATTCTATTTTCAAAAAGATGGATGCATAGAAATACTATTATATAATACATGGTATGTCACTTGCTTTGCAAGTTTGACTTTATGAGTGCTGCTCTACTGTTGATTTAAAAATTAATATCAAACGTGCTAGTAGAATCTTCAGATTGCTAAATTGGGAGACCACTGATAGACGTCCTTATTTTGAGGCTTTTATCGAAGGTATGTTAGCTGATGTTGACAATCCGATAACTATAACTGCATTCTTACATTCTTGCGATTACAATTGGGTAATTTACACGTATTCAAAATATACTAATGTATCTATTATTTTCAGGTTGTATACAAAAATATAACACCTACTTCTAGGAAATTGATAATTTTAAAATTGTCTTCTAAAGACGCAGTAGAAGATACAACCTTAGACAATGTGTCTTCAGATGATGACTTTCAAGATGCCCCCCAACTATAGTAAAAAAAAAATTGGTATTGCATCTTCTCCACCATATAAGAAACAGAAACAAATGAAATCTGCACCTTCATTTTCAAACATTTCTATCAGATCATCCTTAAGGAATACAACAACCCCTTTTATTTATGTTTAAAAGCATCACCAAAGTTAAGATAATTATCTCCTGTTGCAAAACATCAGACAAAGAAGATTGTGACTCAAAGACTGTTCCTCGAAGGACTCTTTCCAAACAGTCGCCTATCCTACAGACAAGAAAATTTGTTCTCAACCCCGCAATCAAACAAAAACCATCCAATGTTCCAACTGATGTACCTTTCAGCAACAAGTCGAATGAAGAATCCATTTTGACTAAATAATTTATTATTTTTGAGCAATCAATACATATAATTTTAATTTTCTTGAAAATTTTTGTGTTTTTTTCCACAAATTTCTTCTTAATTTTTTTAAAGCTGAAAATCGAGATCGGTGGTCTACACAAGTTGATAAGTGACAACTTCAAAAGTATTATGAAAGTTATCAAAGCAATCAACACTGCTGAAAAAAGTATTTGTAATAATATTTGCTTTCATTATTTAATATATTTAGATAAAGTGAATAAACTAGTATAGCAAAATTTATTTATAGGTCCTAATATTGGAACTGGCTGATACACCTACTGTTCCTCAACCATCACTCCAAGATATTAACATTGGTCATTTCAATATTTCAAATCAGTCTGATAAATCTACAATTGAGCTACAAACGGTACAAAATCAATAAATTTCTTAATTGCATCGATATGCAATGTATTAATTTTTTGAAGTACGTTTGTATTTATGTTTTTTAAGAATATAAAAATGCATGAAGAATCTATTAGTTTATCTTTTATAGGATCACATTGTTGAAGTTGTGAAAAATATACCTATTATTTTTCAATTGTCGCCCCAATATATTGGCGCCGACCGTTCTAGTATTTCCAATCAGGGTGATACTTCTACCATTAAGCTACAACAGGTACCAATGTATAACTGTATTTTAAATTGTATAACTGTTGTATGCAATATATAATATATTTATGTATTTATGTATCTAAGGAAATGCAAGAAACATGTATTAGTCCATCATATTTTGTTGTTGAGCCGGATGATGACATACAATTTACTGAAGTTCCAAAGGAAAAGAGGTAATGTAATTATCCTCATGGTCATTTTTCTTGTTTTAATACATTTTTGGTGTCTAGAGCTTTTCTATAACTGTCCTAAGTTATTTATGACTTGTTGGGACTGATAGTTCGATTCCAGGCGGTTCGTTTGAGAATTTTAGTAATGCAAAATATATCATAGAATAACTTAATTTAAGTTGGAATTTAATATAAATATAGTTTATTGATTTCTAGTGTATTTTTGATATTGACTAAATTCTTTAAGTTATGGTATATTCATATTACCTTATAATAGCTTTTGTTGTCTATTAATAATTTAAGCGAAGATAGTAAATCTAGAAATGTTAAATTATTATTATTATTATTATTATTATTATTATTATATAATAGAGGTTTTATTAGAAATAATTTTCTATTAATTATGGTATATTTAAAATATGATATTTATTTTGCCACAAACTTATGCAATATCCAAATATATAAGTAATTAATAAATATTTTTTATTATTCTGGTGTATAGGTTGTTGGTGGATAATATTAATGCATTACAAATGTTTTAGCAAGTAAACGAATCATTTACACCTTGTAGCCACCTGTTACAATTTGGTTAAGTATCCTAGGATAAATATAAATGTTGACCAAACTATTTTCATCCATTTACATGTTATATCATGAACCTTTTAGCTTTAAAAATGTGCATGTATTTACATAACGTGGAAGTAATATTTTGTGGGAGAAATATGTCTTGATACCAAAGTTTATCATCAAAGGAATAATTTAATTATCTACATCAAGTTGTTCAAGCTCAGGTTTTAGTAACACTATCTAGAGGCTTCGTGGAAAGATATTTTTTCTTTGGTGTCCAGGTAGTCTAGGTTTAACCTCTATTTAGATTGAACTTATTTACATTGTGTACTATTATGGCAGTTTTGGATAAGTACTTATAGTTGTGAACCATTTGATATATACATCATGCCTTATTTATCTAGTTAGGACCCCGTTCTAGTAAATTGTGGTATATTATATTTAGTATGATATAGAATCTATTACTTTAGCACGTGAAATTAAGTTGTGAAACCTTGGATTTGTCTCTTTTAAAATAAGATATGCGAATGGTTAATTAAACGTATGTTAGCTTCTGTTTAGGTTCAACATATACTTTATTTCTGTCATTGATTGTGAATTATGGTACCACATTTGCATTAGTTATGGTATGGTCTGGATTTTAATGTTACAGTTGGATATGATTACTATGAGTTTCGGTTTGAGTCCGGTATCTAATTATGATAGTTTGGGAGTTCTGATACTGATTATGGTTGTTCTGGGAGTTGTAGTTTCTTTGAGTTTCGGTTCGAGTCCAACATCTGATTAAGAGTTCCGTTGTATATTATATATGTGGTCTCTCATTATTTTCCACTATTTTCGATTCGAATCTGGCATGTGGCCTCTCGTTATTATCCACCACTATCGGTTCAAGCCCAGCACCTGACCTCTCGTTACTACTCATTAGTGTTGGTTAAAGCTCAGTGTGCATCTGGATGACTACTATGATTTCTTGGGATCGACTTAGTTACAAATAATTTATGTTTATTTCCTTTAATTACTTCTTGTATGTCCCATTGGCTTATGGGGGTACAGTTAAGTTAATTATCTTCTTAGTGTGCCTAGCGGGCTTATGGGGCCCCAGTTAGGTTATATTTGATTTGTCTGTTATTACTGCGTTATTTATTTTTTATATCACTTATATTTTTTTCTTTATCGCATTTGCGTAGCTTGGTAGTTGTTTACCTTTCTATCCATGTTTACTGTTGACTTAGATTACTGTTACGCCCCGAGAGTACACCGTAGATGCCACATGGTGCTTACAGTCCTTAAAAACCACAAGCTAACCCATTAATTGGTACTTGCAGTGAGCACTAAATAATATGGTAATAAGATACACATGTGCAAAAATAACTAAATGATGCCAAAGGTTTAATTACTAAAAGATTACTGAGTCATATGTATGAACGTTTGAAACATACTAAAATAGACTGATAAAACACTGATAACTGACTAACTTTCTGAAAGTGTCTGAAAGCCACTAAAATTGACTGACTGTGGAGTTGATGGGACAAGCTCCGAACTAACTCTGACTGTCTAATAACAGAACTACTGTAATAACTGAACCAAGATAAACTCATCTTCAAAGTATGAGGAATCACCACTGCTGCTGCTACTGATAAGCAGAACTGTCTAAGCGCGGCCAAGAAATTAATTGTCCAAACCTATGATATAAGACATCATAGCGCAAAGAAAATATATGCGATAAGAACTTTGAATGTACTAGTATGCTAAATGAGGTTAGGATAATATGCATGGTTTCATGTGCATTAGTAATAATTATCAGAATGAATAACATGAAGTACTAAGTAGAATACATGAAATCTGTAATGACTGAGAATGCATGACCAAGCATAACACATGTTCTAAATATAATCTGTAAACTAAAATATTGAATACTGATAAATGGATAACTGACATCTGTATGCTATGGTTAGTAAAACTGAAACTGATTACTGATCTGAATATTGGACTAAGACTGTGAGAGCTATCATCTAACCGACATGCCCCAATGAGCTAATTAGGGTCCAACTTATGACCTAAGTTAGAAGGGTGTCAGTACCGTACCATGAGTACTAACACATGGCTGCGTGGATCCACTAAAGTGTTGTCTTGAAGGACTAAAGGTTACCCTCAACTGGCAGGTACCCTTATGAGATAGGTGTCAACCCTCAATTGGTAGGTTAACGTCTCAACCTACACTGACTATGTAGTTATGGAATGCAGGGATTACTACTAAGGGCCACTCTCTTTATTGGCAGGTAAGCCCCCATCCCTAGGTTCACGCAGTGCTAAATCCTACTCCCAACTGAATGACACTAGATACTGGACTGAACTATGTTTACTGTTTATGGTAATTGAATGAAATGATAGGGCTCGTAACTATTCTAAAATCATTTTGTAAATATTAAAAACTAGGTAAGCAGTTAAATTTCAGGTATTCAAACTCCCAGGACTTGATAGCAATAATAGCAAGATCATACTAAAACCTTAAGGACATGATATGTAAGCATTTATTAAAAACTCATTCTTGTAGGCATTTCATCAGACACTTGCAATTCATGGTTTAAGCTAAGCATGAGAATAGTTTTAAGACTTGTAGTAAAAGTATGATTTCACTACTAAAATCACTAATTAAGGTTTAACTCAGCGAACAACACCATTCAAACGTTTGGGGTTTAATAGCAACAACAATTACATGTAAACATGGTATAGAATCAAAATTCATTGGGATTCATTGTTAAAATCACAATAACTTGTAAAAAAATCATAACTTTGAATTTGAAATTGGATTCTTGGACTCCATGGGTGAAAAGGGACCATGTATGAGCATCTAACATACCTCAAAAGCTTAAATATTGAAGGAGAATAGCTTTTCTTGAAGGTTCTTGAATGGTGACGCTTGGATTCTTGAGTTTTCTTGAAGAAGGGTTTGAATCTTATTCTTGGGGAATGATTTTGAAAGAAACTCTAATTTTGTTTTTGAGAGTGAATGAGAAGTTATGTTTTTTAAGTTGATGGAATTAGGGGTTAAAAAGGGTGGAAAAAGACCCAAAAATCTCATTAAAATCGTCATTACATCGTTGAATTGGTCCGATTGACGGTCTGGGTGATAGACTGTCACTCTAGTGATTGATCGTCACTCAAACTGTCAATTTATGAATATAAAATGAGCTTACGGCCTGAGGTTGATGGCTTGGCTTAACGGTCCATCACTTGTCTTGACGATCCATCAACCTTGCTGTCGCACCTCAACAGTCGAACAACTCTAATAAAACGAGCATAACCTTTTATCCCGATATTGGATTAAGGCAAAATTGGTATTATTGGAAAGCTAATTCAGTTATATATTTGTTTGTGATCCATGAGATAAAACATTCTTAGTAAACCAAAAGATATGCTTGTTTGAAGTTGACTATAGCAATATCCTTCTCAAGAACTCAATTCGTAAGGGGTATTTTGATTCGTCTAATAGGTAGGAGTTATTTGAGGCCTTAATATACATGAAAATCGCTCATAAAACTACCAAAGAACTATAATTTATTTCTCATAAGCTTGAATTACGGTTTTAATATGGGTTTGGATTATCGGGGTATTATAAATTTCTCTTTTGGGAACATTCGTCCTCGAATGAGGTTGGTTAGCCTAAGAGTACCGTTCTGAGGTAATTGAGATTATGTAATAAACATGCATGCCTTGGAACATGATTGCATAATTGATTCTAAAACATGATACATGAACTAAACTGATTTCTTGAATACATGCAATGACATGAGAATGGTTATAAAGCTGAGGCAGAAATGAGAGAGTCAACTTATGAGTAACCATTACCTCAGGCTGGATCTGGTTTCATGAAGAAATTATGAGAGGTTTAGGACATGAAAACTTAGGGCATTACGACATATCCCCTGGGGATAGTTCATTCCCCCGAATGATATTGGCTTGGCTAAAATACTAGGGAAAGACTGAGATAATGCACGAGATACTTACGGACTGAGTCATGACTGAATATCTGGAATTTGAAATTGAGGCCTGAGGAATAGACTATCCACAACATGGATTCATCAAAGAGGTTTAAACTGAGGACATACATGACGTAAGATCTGAATTTCACTGATCATTAAGAGTGTAGCATAAGTACTGGAACTGAGCATAATGTAAAGCTTGAGTACATGAGTCATGAGCTACATGAACTGAGTTTGGAGATCATAAATTTATGGAACATGATCCGTACTACTGAGCAAACTAGAATTCCTTATACTAGGAACTTGGAGAATACATGATTTTCGATAAGGTGCATGAAGATGAGCTATTATTATAGAGCTGACATGTAAGGCATGAGTAGATATCATGATAACTAAAGCACAAAAATTCATACTGAGATAAGAATAGGTTGGGAATCATCCACCCTTACTGCTATTCTATAATATACTGACATCACTACTAGAATTTAAGAGCCTGACTGTGTTACTTGTTCTATCATCTTCCCATTAGCTTCAAGCCATCATTTTAAGGCTGTCAGTATAAACTTTAAACTAATCTGCCACCACTATACCTTAGAGTCTGGGGGTATAATAATGCACATAAACACTATACTTACCCTGAAAGACTATACTTGATAATGTAAAACCCGTTGCTAGTAATTCATTCTACAATACAACTCTTAGCCCTCTATAGCCCTAACTATCATTATGTAACAACTTACAAATGACTAACTTAGAATTTCAATTCCCAACCTTCAAAGATTCAAACTTAGATTCTAACACATAACATGGATATCCCCAAATCTTTAATAACCATACTACTTTCATCATAGCCTACAGATATCATATCCCTAACATACGTTTCGAATCAACAAACCTAAATTCGTGCATACACTACTTCAAGCCTACTGACTCACCTTTCATATAACTAGCCCCATGAAATATAATATGCTCGAATTCAGATAACACTATCCCAACTTCACTACTGTTGCTAAACTCCTAGTCTCATGCTTTTAATTCTAGATCATATGCTGCCACAGGATTCTGAGAAGGAATCTGAAAACATGTTTGATTCCTAAGTGCTGAGATACTATCCCTTCATTCAATGACTGGTTTATTGGGAAACTAAAATTGAACGACTCTATTTCTGAAATCAACTGAAGTGGTTTACTGGGATACTGTAATCGAGCAATTTCTGTATACCCACCTGGCTATAATAGATTTACCCACTGAGGTAGACACTAAGAAGGGCACTGCTAATATTTCGGGTTTGATGCTGAAGTCGACAACTATATGGGGGGTTACAAGAGAAAGTGAAGCTCCGAGTCTAGTAAAACATACACAAGAATATGAAAGGCCTGTAAGATATCCGTAACTATATCAGAAGAACTTTCCTGATCATGTCGGGTATGGAGTGCATAAAGTCTATTCTGAAGTTGACCACTAGTGGCACTAGAAGTGGCGCCCTACTGAGTCGGGCGTCCGGGTGGAACAGAAGGACGGTTAAACTGACTTTGTTGGTGCAAATCCTTTCCACTTTGATCCATTAATCTATACTCCTACATCCTATGGTCTGGCTTACCATATCAAAAACATACATCACTGTCAGCTCTACACACACCTTGGTGATTTCTACCACGTTCTCTGCAAAGTAGATGGGTACGACCACTGCTCACACTACCTTGGGATTTTTAGCCTGGCACCCCAGCCTGACTATCACTCATGAACCTTGATATTGTCATACTAGGTGAAGAAAGAACTGGGGATAAACACTCATAGATGAACTGAGAATGGTTACCACCCTCTAACTGAGCAATATTAAAACTACCTATCCTAGCCCTTTTACTCCCTCTTTCTTTCTCTTTAATCTTCTCTTTCTCGATCTGCTGAGCATTGACCATGAGTCTAGAAAATTTTATTTCCTTAATCAACATTATGGTCCTACACTCCTTGACTATACTATTGATACACCAGACACAAACTTGCTCATCCTAGACCTATTATCAGCTACCACATGAGGAGCATACTTGGATAGCTGAGTAAACTTAAGTGAATACTCCTTCACACAATGAAATCCTGAACCTTAGATTCCCTCAAATCCAAAGGAAAGAATCTATCAAAAAAGACTGTAGCAAACTCCTCCCATTCTATAGGTCCGACATCTGCACCTCTATCTCCCTTCCACTGCTTATACCAAGTGTGAGCTACATCCTAGAACTGGTAAGCAGCTGATTCTGCACTCTCACTAGAATTCACACCCATAATATATTTTACCTTCTGAACCATGTCGAGGAACTCCTGTGGATCCTCATCAGACTTGGATCCCAAAAATAAAGGAGAATTCATTCGGGTGAAGTCTCAAATCCTAGTTGCGATGGTATTGGCCACTGGAATGGATGGGATAGAAACTGGTTGATCGTTCTAAGTTGATACTGAGTGAGCTAAGGTAGTGAAGTTGCTCTAAACTCGGCATGAGAAATATACTCATTCAGGGGATCTTCAAGTATGGCAGAAGTGCGAGTTGATTTCCATTCCTTCTTTCATTATTCTTTCTGGGAGGCATGGTCTGTAATAGAATAGAGGATGAATTAGAAAGAGAGTTTAAATAGAGCTTATGCTCTTTTGTACGACATGAATACTGAAAGAAGGGAAATTTTTTCTAAAATATTTTGTAGTCTCTTATCTATAAGTGTGGCATGCTTTACACCCATGCATAAGACTCTACTCAATATGGCTTTCAGACTCCCTAAGACACTTTAAAACCTTAGTCTCTGATACCAAGTTTGTAATACCCCAAGAGTACACCCTAGATGCCACATGATGCTTACGATCCTGAAAGACCACAAGCTAACCCATAAACTGGTACCTGCTGTGAGCATTGAATAATATGGTAATAAGATACATATATGCAGAAATAACTAAATGATGCCAAAGGTTTAAATACAGAAAACATTACTAAGTCATATGTATAAACGTCTGAAATATACTAAAATAGATTGATAAAACACTGATAACTGATTGACTATCTGAAAGTGTCTGAAAACCTCTAAAACTAAATGACTGTAGAGTTGATGGGACAAGCCCTCAACTAACTCTGATTGTCTAATAATAGAATTACTGTAATAACTAAACTAAGATAAACTCGTCCTCGAAGTATGAGGACTGACCACTATTGTTGCTACTGATAAGCTAAATTATCTAAACGCGGTCAGGAAATTAACTATATAAACCTATGATATAAGACATCATAGCGCAAAGAAAATGTATGCGATTAGTACTTTAAATGTACTAGTATGCTAATGAGGTTAGGCTAATATGCATGGTTTCATGTGCATGAGTAATAACTGTCTAAATGAATGGCATAAAGTACTAAGTAGAATGCATGAAATCTAAAAAGACTGATAATGCAGGACCAAGCATAACATATGTTCTGAATTATAATTTGTAAACTAAAATACTGAATACTGATAAATGATTAACTGACATCTGTATGCTATGGTCAGCAAAACTGAAACTAATTACTAAATTGAATATGGACTGAGACTATGGGAGCTATAATCTAACCGACATGCTCCAATGAGCTAATTGGGGTCCAACTTGTGACCCCAGTTGGAAGGGTGACATACCGTGCCACGGGTACTAAGACATGGCTGTGTGGATCCACTAAAGTGTTGTCTCAAAGGACTAAGGGTTAACATCAACTGGCAGGTACCCTTATGAGATAGCTGTCAATCCTCAACTGACATGTTGACGTCTCAACCTATGCTAGCTATGTAGTTATAGAACGCAAGGATTGGTACTAAGGGTCACACCCTATACTAGCAGGTGAGTCATCGTCCCTGGATTCGCTCAGTGCTAAATCCTACTCCCAACTAATGATACTAGATATGGGACTGAACTATATTGACTGTTTATGGTAACTGACTAAAATGATAAAGCTCCGAACTATTCTAAAATCATTCTGTAGATATTAAAATCTAGTTAAACAACTAAATTTGGGGTATTCAAACCCCCAAGACTCGATAGCAATAATATTAAGATCATACTAAAACTTTAAGGACATGTTATGTAAGCATTTATTAAAAACTCATTCTTGTAGGCATTTCATCAAACACTTGCAATTCATGGTTTAAGCTTAGCATGGGAATAGTTTTAAGACTTATAGTAATAGCATGATTTCACCACTAAAATCACCAATTAAGGTTTAACTCAACGAACAACACCATTCAAATGTGTGGGGTTTAATAACAACAATAATTACATGTAAATATGGTATCGAATCAAAATTTATGGGGATTCATGGTTAAAATCACAATAACTTATAAAAAATCATGACTTTGAATATGAAATTAGATTTTTGGACTCCTTGGGTGAAAAGGGCCCATGGATAAACATCTAACATACCTCAAAAGCTTAAATCTTAAAGGAGAATAACTTTTCTTAGATGTTCTTGAATGGTGATGCTTGGATTCTTGAGTTTTCATGAAAAAGGATTTGAATCTTATTCTTGGGAAATGATCTTAAAAAAAAACCTAATTTTGATGTTGAGAGTGATGAGAAGTTATATTGTTTAATTTGATGGAATTAGGGATTAAAAAGGGTGGAAAAGGACCCAAAAATCTCATTAAAATTGTCATTACGTCGTTGAACGGGTCTGGTTGAAGGTCTGGGTGATGGACCGTCACTCTAGTGACCGATCGTTACTCAAACCATCGGTTTATGGCCAGAAAACAAGCTCGCTACCTGAGGTTGACATCCGTGATGGTCCATCACTGGCTTGATGGTCCATCAACCTGGCCGTCGCACCTCGGCAATCGGACATCTCTCTGGTAAAATGGGCATAATTTTTCATTCCGATATCAGATTAAGGCAAAATTGGTATCACTGGAGAGATAATTCAATTATATATCTTTTGGTGTGTCATTTTCTCAAAAATTCTTAGTAAAATGAAGGATATGCTTGTTTAAAGTTGGCTATAGCAACATCCTTCTCAAGAACTCAATCAGCAAGGGATATTTTGATTCGTCTAATAGCTAGGAGTTATTTGAGGCCCTTAAAAATCTATTATAAAACTAACAAAGCAGTATAATTTATTTCTAATGAGCTTGAAGTACGGTTTTAATATTGGTTTGTATTCTTAGGGTATTATAAATACACCCTCACATTTTAGTTGTACTTTATCTATATTAAGCTCAGTCAGTCGATTATTCCTGCTGAGTACCTATTGATTTGGCACTCATTCTATGCTTTTGCATATTTTTCTTAATGCAGATTTGCGTACTAGAAGTTGATGTTAACATGGTTCCTATATTTCAGTACTGATTTGAAACAGTGTGAGCTTACTGTCGTCCAAGGCTGATCCTCTTTTATCTACTCCATTTTAGTCTTTTGTACTCAATACTACTTGTATATGTTATGTATATTTTAGATTCTATTTAGTACTCTGAGTATCTTTTAGTAGTGGCTCTAGTACTAACCTTACC
Source organism: Capsicum annuum (assembly GCF_002878395.1). Classification (NCBI taxonomy): domain Eukaryota; kingdom Viridiplantae; phylum Streptophyta; class Magnoliopsida; order Solanales; family Solanaceae; genus Capsicum; species Capsicum annuum. The sequence continues at coordinate 182,420,512 of NC_061120.1, read as the reverse complement.
AGGTCTTGAGAGAGATTTTTTTACATATTTGGTCCTTTTTTCTTCTCTCATTTTGATATATTATATATGTTTCATTTCTAGTTTTCACTTATTATTACTACTACTATCATTATACACGATCTTTTTTTATTTCTCCTGTTAGCCTATTACTTATTATTTCATCTATGGCTTGGCTTGCCTATTGGTGGGATAAGGTAGGCGCCATCATTACTTGAGAAATTGGATCATGATAGATTGGTGTCAGATCCTAGGTTTCTCTGGTATTGTTGGTACTAGAGCTAATATTTAGTAATACTGCAGATCGGTACAGAGATGTCTGAATCCTATCTTCGGGAGGCTATAGAGCATTTTTAGGAACAATCTTATTTTCTTAATCCATTTTTGTGCGTTGCGTCTGAGTTATTTTATTTTAGTTTTTTATTGGTTCACTCTTTACCTAGATGGATAGGATACAGGGCACGAGATTTGGGGATCGGGACCCCAGGCTCGCTGTTAAAATTTTGATTAGGAGTCGAGGTTGACCTAGAGGGCATGGATAGGATAGAGCAGCAACCCCAATTTGAGATCAGGCTAAATCCATCACCTAATCCTATCATAGCTTCTGAGATTGTAAAAACTCCAGGTATTCCGTCACAATGGCTGGTGGGCCAGGGGTAGCCCATGGTCAACTCGATTTTATATCCTCTTCACTTTTTTGGGATGTATTGGTAGAGCTATTGGGGTTAGTGGGTGGTCCACTAGCTGATAGAGCTCAACCAATAGCACAGGCTAGTAATGGTTTAGAGGCACAGCCTGTGGCAGCGACTCCTAAGGCGGAGATTCTACATTACCAATGGTACTACAGTCGACAGTAATCCAGCTAGTTATGTCTTTAGAGGAGCAAAAAATACTTGGTTGATTATTGAGATTGACTCCACCCAGGTTTATCGGAAACCCAGGAGAGGATGCTTATGAGTTCCTATCCAATTTTGAGGAGCGATTATAAAACTTAGGGTTAGTTGAGTCACGAGGGGTGGACTTTTTTTCTTATCAACTAGACATGATAGCGAGGAGGTGATAAAAAGGTTATCTTGATTCTTGACCAGCTGGATCCCCACCGTGACATGGACTCAGTTCTTCGAGGATTTCTTGGGAAAGTATATGCCTCACAGCATGCGCAAGCATCTTCGAGATAAGTTTACAGCATTGAGATAGGGTTCTATATCTGTGGCTGAGTATGAGGCGAGATTTCATGACTTATCCAGGCATGCCATTATGATTTTTCTTACGGAGTACGAGCGGATTCGATGCTTTGTTAGGGGATTAAGATTATCGCTTTGTAGGGCTACACAGGGTTTAGTGTCTTTAGGAAAGTCTTTTTTTGAAATAGTTGAGCATGTTTACTCTATAGAAGAGATAAATAGTGAGTCCCAAGCGGGAAGCGATAAGAGACCTCATTATCAGGGTAGTTATAATGGGAGCCACATTGGTTCATAATTCACAGGCCGAGGATTTCACGATAGGTACCCTGAGCAGCGGCCTTTTCAGCATCAGGGGTAGCCTAGTCGTCCAGTTCAGGAATTAATTCAGATATCAGAAAGAGGTAAGTCCGATTATAATGGTTTTCGTGGTCAGATCAGTAGTTAGCCACACTGGGGTAGTTAGTCAGAATTGTTGTGTCGGAGTGGTCATTCCTGATCCATAAGACCTTCTAGACAGAGCAGGGTGTCGGAGGTATGTTATGACTGTGGTGTTGTTGATCATTTTCCCCGTGAGTGTCCTTAGCATAGGATGATTGAGACTTTAATTCAAACTGCATAGTCGATTAGATAAGTATTGCCGCTAGGTAAAGGTGGTGGAAAGGGTCATGGGGTTGGTCCCTAGGGTTATAGAGGTGGTCTGTAGGAAGGTAGGACAGGTGGTCGGATAGGTACCCAGTGTTGTAGCGGATAAGGGCACTTGTATGCTGTACCAAGTAGACTAGAGGCTGAGGCTTCGAATGCTGTGATCAATGGTATGATTTTTGTATGCCATTAGCCAGCTTATGGTTTGTTTGATCCAAATTCCACATTTTCATATATTTTTTCTTATTTTTCATTATGGTTGGGATTATGTTCAGAGTCCTTATCTGTTCTATTGCGTGTATCTACCCCCGTGGGTGATTCTTTAATAGTGGATCAGGTATATAGATCTTGTTTAGTGACCGTTCGAGAGTTCGATACTCAGATTGATCTCATTGTCCTAGATATGGTAGATTTTGATGTGCTTCTAGGTATGGATTGGTTATCTCTTTACCATGCAGTCTTGGATTATTTTTCTAAGACTATTACTTTAGCCTTGCCTAGCGTACCCCCGGTTGTGTGATAGGGTTTTTTTAGTTGCGCGCCGCCGGGGATTATTTTTGATATTTGGGCTAGGATACTGATACTGAGGGGTTATAATTCATTTCTTGCTTATGTTTCAGATGTCAGTGCTGAGAATCTATCACTTTACTCTGTCCCTATTGTTCGAAAGTTTCTTGATGTGTTTTCGATCGACCTACCTAGCCTTCCTTCTAAGCGTGAGATAGAGTTTATTATTGACCCTGAGCCAGACACCCAACCTATTTTTATGACTCCTTATCATATGGCTTCTACGAAGCTAAAAGAGCTGAATAATCAGTTTTAGGATCTGCTAGGTAAGGATTTTATCAGACCAAGTATATCACCATGGGGTGCTCTAGTTCTGTTTGTGAAGAAGAAAGATGACTCTATGCGTATATGTATCGACTAGAGGCAGTTGAATAAGTTGATTATGAAAATAAATATCCTATGCCTCATATTGATGATTTGTTTGACCAACTTCAGGGTGCATTTGTGTTTTCTAAGATGGATTTGAGGTCTGGCTACCATCAGTTGAGAGTTAGGGCCGCGGACATCCCTACGACAACCTTCAGGACTCGCTACAGACATTGTGAGTTCTTAGTGATGTCTTTTGGGTTGACCAATGCCGCAATAGCTTTTATGGATCTGATGAATCGCGTGTTCTGGATGTATTTGGACTCCTTCATGTTAGTATTTATTGATGACATCCTGGTGTCAATACAAGAAAGAATACATTTTCCAACAATTTTTTTTGTTGCTATATATTGAATGTTGTTGCTAAAAATCTTTTCATAACAATAAAAAAGTTGTTGCATGTCGTTGCAATAAATGCTGATGCAAAAAGTTTTTGCAACAATAAAAAAAATTATTGCTAAAACTAACTTAACGCAACAAAAGAAATTGTTGCCTTACATTCATATTATTGTGGCTTATAAATTTTTTCGCAAACAAAAATTTAATGTTGCCATAAATTAACTTCTTTACCAACAAAATTAATTGTTGCAAGAACTTGACAAAAAATTAGTTAGTAGTCTATTAGAATGACTTTTAGCGACAATAATTTTTATTGAAATAAGTTAAATATTTGATATACACATTTAGCAATAATTTGTGAATAGTTGCTACATACATAATGCACATTGCTTTTAAAAATTTTACACAATTATTAAAATAAAAAATTATATAAATTTGAAAAGGTCAATACATA
>NC_061120.1:182378376-182413963 GCF_002878395.1 Capsicum annuum | reverse complement strand
CCTGGCCACTAGTCATATCCTTCCAAATTTCAAATATTCCTTTATTCTGACATCTACACTCTGAACTATTTTCATCAAATTGTCAAAATCATCCCGTCTATATGCTTTTTCCATGGTATAGTATACCTCGCTGAACTCATATGACTTCCTGTATTTGGTGTGTACATTTTTTCATAATGCCATATGTATGCAAAATTTGTCACATCAGTGTACACTCTGGAAACAACTTTTATGGTACTCTCATTTCTATAAAAAATAATGCACATCTCTAACCTCTGACCATAAGCTTTCTTGAATTGCTCAAAAACCCAAATCCATAAAGCATCATTTTCTGAATGAACCACCCCGTATGCTAATAATAATATGTTACCTGTAAAAATAAGTAAATACAAATGTATGATAGATTCCAAAATAGTCTCTAAGTTTCTATTTAAATGATGTAGCATGCTTATCTTCACCATCTAAAGTACTAGCACAGACAAATATCCCAATGTATGTTGATTTGAGTTGGCTTCCGTCAACTACAACGATTGATCTACAATTCTCAAACCCTTGATAAAAGCATAAAGAGATATAAACAGATATAGAAATTGATTTTCAGGCGTTTTCTACATTCGAATATGTAATCTAGGGTATGTTTTTTCCATGATGTATAAATATTTAGGTAACTTCTGGTAAAATCAAGTCAGTTTTCCCATTACAGAATCCATTATCTCCACCTTAACACACCAAGACACCATGTATGTCACATTCAGTCTAATGTCTTTCTTTATATCGTCTCGAATATCAGTCGGGGTGTATTTTCTCTTTAAATTGACTATTTTTCATTTAATAATCGCTCCTATAAATTTGCTAGTAGCATAACAGTCGTTATAGACCTTGTTCTTCAGTGAACATGTATATTCGCTTACAAAAGATCAAACTACAAATATTTTAAAATAATTTATGCTTGACGACTTGAAAAATCACTTACATTCTTCATATTTACATGTAAGCCAATAGCTGCATATATAGTGAATGCACAAGCCATTGCAAAACTATATATATTATGATAGAAATAAGATTCAGTGAAATTAAATGTATACAGAATAAACATACCTACTGATATTAGACCTAACTATTTAAAAAAGCAAACCGGCGATCAATCGAATAGTTATCCATTACAGTCTTAAGTGTAGCGTTGTCTTTGTATACCTGATCAACAACTACTTCTTTTTTATTAGTATCAAAAATTAAATTTTTCACTATTCTATTTGTATCTATTGGCTTGCCATAGTCTGTCGTCATTATTTGGAGTGTATCAATCGAAGCTATTGTATCAAGGTCACGATCATTTGCAGAAACAACTTCAATAAGAGTTTCTTCAATAAGATTTTCTTTTGATACATTCTTGCTGATCTCGTTATCAAAAAAATAGACACACAAAGGATACATGACAAACATCTTGTTAAATTTCTTCAACTGATTATATACCTTGACTCCTATGTCGTTGTGTATTTTCATTGATTTATTGACACCCTCAATACTATATTTAATCTTGACAGCGTTCACTCTCAAGTCTATCATCAGCTGGCTACCAATTAGCTCAACCAAGTCCCTATGAGAGGCATAACCAAGTCCCTGTGAGAGGCATACTCATATAGGACTATTCCTTCAGTCTCATAATCATCATATTTATTATCTTCAATTCATTTTCCTGAATGCCAAATTATTATCTTATGCTTGCCATTTTATTTCTGTAATGTTGTCTCAACTGCTAAAAATAAAAAATACAATAGCACAAAGTATATACATTATTATATTCAATTGGATAATTCAGGCATTGATAATAATTCATAACTGAATATTGTCATTGAAATTAAAGTATCAATGAATTCAAAACTCTGTAAGCACTTACTGTCGATTATACACAAAACAACATTTACTGGATTATAATAGTTGAACTCTGTATACATTCTCTATCTGTAATAGATTTAATCCAGTGTATTTATTTCAAAGACGAAGAATGAATTAAGAACTACATTGCAACATATAATATTTGTTTCGAAGAAGAAGGATCAATCAAAATTTTTGATACTTGATGATTTTGAATTGTTCTGTATTTGTTTCAAACTCGTATAAAAGTGAATAAAACTACATTACAACATTCTGTATTTATTTCGAAGAAGGAGGATCAACCAAAATTTTGGAAATTTTGATGATTTTTAATTGTTCTGTATTTGTTCGAACTCGAAAAACAGTGAAAAAAATACACTACAACATATTGGATTTTCTTCGAAGAAGAAAGATCAACCAAAATTTTCACTATTTTAAAATCACATATATTTGTTTCAAAGTTGAAGAATAGTGAAAAAACTACATTACGACATACAATATTTGTTACTACAAAGAAGGATCAACCAAAATTTTAAAATTTTTGATGATTTTAATTTCTCATTATTTTTTTCAAATTTGAAGAACAGATAAAAAATACATTATGACATACCTGTATACTTTTCAAAGAAGAAGGATCAACCAATTTTTTTAGGAATTCTGCGTTTTGTTTGTGAATTTAGTTTTATTGCTAATAAAAATGGAGAATACAATTTATATCTTTGAGAATCCTGTTTAAATAGGTAAGAAATATTGAGTTGCAACGAGATAAGCGTGATTTGAGATTTTTTTGTCATTTAAAAATATTTAATCCTATTTTTGCGTGACTAAACAGGTAGTGTCTTTAAGTTTTATATGAATACAGACTATTGAGTAAAAGTGAATACAACGACCGTAAATCAAATACAACGGTTATAAATGATAATATTGTAAAGTATGGCTATGAAAGATGAGTTTTATGCCAAACTGTCGCTACTTTTGAAACTTCTCCTAAAATAATTGCCAGAACTTCTTTTTTACTTGTGGGATATTTTGTTAAAGATTTATTTCAATGCTCGAATGAAAATACATTGATGTACTCTTTATCATTTCTTCTCTATTTTAGAAAAATTTCAAAATTAGACAAAACTTTGTCTTTATGACATTCTTTCCGTATTCTAAGCGGTGAACATAATGAAAATGATAATTTGTTTTTGATAGTTTTTAAAATCTATGGGTATAAATTATGCTTCTATTATTTTTTTGAAAAAAGTAAAATATATTTTCAAAAACTATATTGAAATACAATGTGACTCAATATAAACATCACCTAAATCTGATTTCTCAAAATTATTTAGGAATCCATTGCCAAACGTTACTTTAGTATGTTTTGTATTTTAACAAAACATGTGTTTCAATAACTCAGTTTGTGGCCCCGGAGTTAATTTCAACCTCATCATCCGCATGTACTAGAAGATGTAGTAATAATTGAAAACTTATTCAACCAACCAACCAACCAACGGCAGTTCCAAAGATTCTGCCTCTTCGAATCTAGCTCATGGATATTCATTACCTAGCTTCACCCTACTTCACTAATAATGGAAAGATCGTCAAAAGAAATTATGAATCAAGATCACGTTCTGGATGGGCAAAATTATCATTATGGCATCAAGAGAAGAAGACAATTCTCTTGAAATATAGAATGTATGATGTCACTAATCTCTCTAGCTAGCTGTCACTTCAACTTTCACTTGTCATAGATAACCTGACACTTGGAATTTGTAATTAATCAGCAGCTCCTATTATCAGAAAAGCCAACGCCAAATTGTTGGAAAATTTCAGCAACAAAAGGGGGGAAAGAATGCTCGGAAGAGGCTCCGAAAAGTTGCAAGAAAAAAGGGACAGTAGCTGGTGCTGTTGCTCTAATCATTGGAACAAGTATTGGTTCTGGGATCCTTGCCCTTCCCCAAAAAACTTCCCTGGCGGTAACTAACTATGCTTCTTTTTGTAAATTCAGGTCATCATATTATTAACTTCAAACTAGATATCATGGGCCACTGTACCTCGATTTTGAGTGGCAATAATGGAAAGTCCTTTAACGTAAATAGTGTTGTTTTTCTCTCTCACCATATGACTAGTAAAAGAACCTCTCTCGTCACAATGACATTTTCTTTCTTTTTTAATAACAATGATGTTTGAATCAGTTCGTGCGCAACTTGGGTCTTTCATTATGTACCTGCTACCTCCCATTGAAGCAGATGTACCAAGTAAATGCATCCACCAAGCCTTAACCTCTATATTTAGAATAATATTCGTGGATGGAAATTGAACCTCTATAATTGTTATGCTAGTCAAAAGAAATAAGCAGAAACATATAACCATTTCGTTAATAAGTAGATTTTTAAGTATTGCTAGTTGCTTAAATGAGTAGGACGTAGAACGGTGGATTCGATAGCAGAAAGTAAAGATTAACCTTATTCTTGGCCAAGATTACAGCATTGTTTATCTTGGCAATTGCAGGGACTAATCCCAAGTTCAATAGCTATGACAATGTGTTGGGCATTTCTACTGATCGAAGCACTTCTGCTAGTTGAAATCAATGTGGGTTTACTCAAAAGGAACAAAGTGAAATTTGAAGAGAGTGAACTAGAGGTCATTTCCATTAGAACAATGGCTGAAGAAACACTAGGAGAATGGGGTGGAGCCTTGGCTACTGTAACCTATGTCTTCTTAGGATATACTTCAATGATTGCTTACATTTCCAAGTCGGGGGAAATCCTCTGCCATTTGATCAATCTCCCGGAATCAGTTTTGGGCTTTCTCTTCACTTCCCTCTTCACAATTCTCATATCTGTATGTGGGACAAAAGCCATTGATCAAGTCAACCAGTGGCTCACTGCTCTTATGATAGGTAACTATGATGAATTCAGCTAGCTTTTCTTGTATTTGATCACTGATCAATGAAAGCAAAAAAGGGTCATCTAAAAAGTCCACGAAAATGTGAAAAAATTCCAAACAGGACTGCTTGTGGCAATTGAGGTTCTAATCATTCTGTATGGAGGGTGGTCAGGAGATGAAGGAAGCAGTGACTGGGGAGAAGTTCCGCCAGTAATACCCGTATTAATATTCTCTTTGGTCTACCATGATCTAGCACCTGGTGAACTAACAGAAACAAATTTTTCCAAGTGTTTTCTCCTTTCTTTTCTTTCTCACCAATTTGTGATTGATGTGTGTTCTTGCTTTGGTAGCAGTTCTGTGTGCTTACTTGGAAGGTGATCTGAAACGAATAAGAGCTTTAGTGTTGATTGGTGGTCTGGTTCCACTCCTGGCATTGCTTGTTTGGGATGCAATTGCCTTTGGCCTTTCATCCCAGGTTGATCACGTTGCTGACCCTGTTGAATTACTCCTGAGGTCGTTTTACACTCTTGATCGACTTTTTATCAAGTGCATTACCAAATCTTAACTGATAATGAGTGTCTTGACTTGCAAACAAGACGCATGTGGAATGACATCATATGGGCTATCTCTTAGGTGACGTCATTTGAACTGCTAGCATATAGAAGTTACACTCTTTTCTTAAACAAAACATTTTCAGGGTGAAATGGAGTGGTGTGTCATATATGGTACAGGCATTCTCCCTTCTAGCTGTGGGAACATCTCTAATTGGTACTCTTCTAAGTTTCTTTGAGTTTCTCAAGGAACAACTCAATAACCTTGATCTGCAACCAGATGTATACACCAGATCAATTTACAGGTAACATTTGGTTTCTTGTGCTTAGTGCTTGATTCTTAGAGTATCTAAGTACTTTAATCTGAGTTACTAGCAGTTCTCAGCTCCGTCTAAGAACATGGTGGAGAAGAAACAATTTAGGCTTTACAGCAATAGCAATTGCCGCTGCTCCCCCTCTTCTTGTGTCAACAACAATTCCAGATGCATTTTATGCTGCGACAGATATAGCAGTGAGTTTTAACTTTCACATCTTATTCAATAAAACTAGCTAAAATTAGAAAATCCTGATGATAGTAACGTTTCATTATAATGTAATGTTTGCAGGGTGGTTACTGCATGACAATACTGTATGGCATCCTGCCACCAGCAATGGCATGGGCTATGCTTAATAGCGAAGGCCAGGACAGTGAAATGATGATATCAAGAGCTCGACCTGCCCTTCTCTCTGTAGGACTAGTTGCTTGTGCGATAGTTGCACTCCAAATTCTTCAAGACTTCTCTATGTCGCATTCTTGAACTGTATAAGACTGATGAGTAATTACAGATAGAAACATCTTCTCAAGACCATAGAAAGCAAAAGCATCCTGAGACTGCAAATTTATCAACAGAAAGACAGTCACTCCTCTTTCTACTTCGCACAACATAAAACATGCAGATAAAAGTTCATTGATATCTCCTCGGCTTCTAGATAAATAAGAACCTGACATGCCTGAACACTGAATACAGGTAGGAAGGAGCTCGAATGAGTTGCTTTATTCAACAGACCAAGACATAAATAATGATAACAAACATACAATACAAACGGAGAACATCCATCGGACTGATAGGAGAACCATCAACGCGAGGGGGGAGGGGGGGGGGGGGGGGGGGGCGCATAAATCTGCAAAATGACATTAAGCATGACCCACTACAACCACAGAATATCTTAGTTGGTCACTGCGGTTATGTGCCTCAGAAGCATCTGGGCAACATCAGAGGAGACTCTTAACGCTTCAGAAACATGTTATCATCGGAAGCGACTTTTGTTATCATCACGTAGAAACATGTTACGAGCAGAAAAGTAACCATATTAAGGATCTAAGAGGACAAGAAAACATATAGATGGGTTTGTTCAAATTACAACACTGTAATGTCATTTCTGTTGGGTTCAATTGGTGTGAATGAAAAATGGAGGGACACAACCTTTTATGAAAAAATATATAGTTTTGGAAAAGGAGTGACTGTTCAGACAGTTGTGTCTGTTCAAAAAAAGATACAATGTTTCGAATGAACAGACATGGCTTACCTTTTCGGACGAACCATTACCACATTTCGAAAGGGGCACTTGATGGCTATATAAACCTGCATTTATCCACAGGTTTTGGTATGAAAAATTTTCTGAAATACAAACTCTTCTTGTCTTCAAAACATTCCTTGTGATCAATCAAATCGTTGAGTGAGTTCGACGAATCCAATTATTTGAGGTACCACTATAATTAGATTGAAAGTCATTTTATCCTGAGAGGAAGATTCCAAAACCTCGGGTACAGTGAGGGAAATTATTCCTTAAGGACACAAGATTCCAAAACCTCGGGTACAGTGAGGGAAATTATTCCTTAAGGACACTCCGTGAAGTTGGGGGACTTGGCTTTACATTTCTGTTTCATCTTAATTTCTGAAAAAATAAAACACACTTCTTGGAAAGATCACTTTGATCTTGTGTTGAGGGTGTTGTTGTACTTCATAGTGTTTTTGTTTTAAACTTGAACTAGTGTTGAAGTTATTGTGTCAAATTACAGATTCTTGTGTTAAGGAATAATTTTTGAAAAAAAAAAAAGAAAAAAAAATTCTACTTGTTCGATGAAATTTTCTTTTCACTAAAGTTTTTTTACGAAATCTGTATAGCATGATTTATGGAGATTAAAGCTTTAAGTTTTCTACTCCGTTTGATCTTAACTAGTGATTTGAAGACATAAAATCATCACCACAAGTTAAAGATCACTCGGTTGATGATTGAAAGTCATAAAAATTTCATCGTTAAACTAGAAATAAGTGGTGTTTAAAGTTGTTGCAGCTTTATTGATTAGTATTTTGATATACTAAAGGTATTGTCTTGTGGTGACAGGAAAATGATGACTGATAGTCAAATTCATGATGCTGGAACAACTATGGCGGCAACTAGTATTGCCACGACGAGTCGTAATAATTCTCCGCAAGCTATGGCACCGGCGGAGAAACCCGAAAAGTTCGCGGGTATTGACTTCAAAAGATGGCAGCAGAAAATGTTTTTCTACCTCACAACTCTCTGTCTTCAAAGGTTCACGTTTGAGGAAGCTCCGGAGGTGCCCGAGGGAACCTCTAAACAAAAACGTTTCGTAATTGTAGAGGCTTGAAAACACTCAGATTTCCTTTGCAGGAATTATATCTTGAGTGGTCTCCAAGATGACTTTTACAATGTGTATAGTGGAACAAAGATAACAAAAAAGTTATGGGGAGCGCTAGAACAGAAGTACAAGACAGAGGATGCCGGAACTAAAAAGTTCTTCGTTGCAAGTTTCCTGGAGTATAAAATGATAGACAATAAGTCTGTTGTTTTTCAAGTGCAGGAACTGGAAATGATCATCCATGATCTCCTTGCGGAAGGTATGATTTTCACAACTACCTTTGTTGAACCATTTAAAAATGTTCTTCGTATTCACATGAACTTTATTTTAGATTTGATTGTCAATGAAACGTTTCAAGTAGCAACAATAATAGAGAAGCTACCACCTATGTGGAAAGACTTCAAGAACTATTTGAAATACAAACGTAAGGAGATGTCAGTCGAAGATCTAATTGTACGATTACGCATTGAAGAAGATAATAAGGCTGCGGAAAGAAGGTTAAGAGGCAATTCTGCAATGAATGGAGCAAACATTGTAGAAGATGATCAAAACAACTCTAAAAAGCGAACGAAAGCTGGAAATGAAATCAATCAACACAAGAAGAAATTCAAGGGAAAGTGCTTCAACTGTGGCAAGATTGGCCACAAGTCTACGTATTGTTGTGCTCCGAAGAAAGGGAAGAAGAAGGACCAAGAAAATCTGGCTGAGTCTTAGAAAGAAACAAATAATCTGTTTGCTATGCTTTTCGAATGCAACTTGGTGGGAAATCCTCGCGAATAGTGGATGGATTTTGGTGCCACCCGCCATGTTTGTGCTAATAAGGAGTTGTATTCTACATTCGCTCCGGCTTAAGTAGAAGAAAAGATCTACATGACAAACTCCGCTACTGCAAAAGTAGAAGGAACAGGAAAAGTGTGCTTGAAGATGACTTCCGGCAAAGTGTTGACACTTAACTATTTCTTGTATGTTTTGGAGTTACGGAAGAACTTGATTTCTGTTTCACTTCTAGACAAAAACGGATTCAAATGTGTATTTGTTTCGAAAAAACTGCACTTAGTAAAGGAGAAGTGTATGTAGGAAAAGGCTACCTCAATGAGGGGCTATTCAAAATGAATGTAATGAATGTTAAAATCAATAAAAGTTCAAATTCTTCTTACTTGCTTGAGTCTTACGATTTGTGGCATGAACGATTAGGCTATGTTAATTATAAAACATTACGAAAACTGATTAACTTAGAAGTTTTGCCAAACATTAAGTGCAGTAAATCAAAGTGTCAAACTTGTGTGAAATAAAAGTATGCTAAGCATCCGTATAAGTCCCTTGAAAGGAATTTCAATCCCTTAGACTTAATCCATACTGACATTTGTGATATGAAGTCAACACCATCACGTGGTGGGAGAAAGTATTTCATAACTTTTATTGACGATTGCACTAGATATTGTTATGTCTACTTTCTAAATAGTAAGGATGAAGCAATAGATGCGTTTAGGAAAAACAAAACTGAAGTTAAAAATCAGTTAGAGAAAACTATCAAAACTATAAGAAGTGATAGAGGCGAAGAATATAAATCTCCCTTCGCCGAAATATGTGTAGAGAATGGAATTGTCCATCAAACTATGGCCCCGTATTTACCTCAATCTAATGGAATTGCGGAAAGAAAAAACCAAACTTTGAAGGAAATAATGAATGTCTTACTTATAAGTTTATGCTTATTGCAAAGCTCGTGGGGGGAGGCTATCCTTATAGCCAACCGAATACTCAATAGAGTTTCTCATAGTAAGACATAAATTAATTCCTTATGAAAAATGGAAAGGAAGGAAACCCAACTTGCAATATTTCAAAGTGTGGGAGTATCTAGCAAAGGTCCAAGTACTTATGCCTAAAAGAGTTAAGATAGGACCTAAGACGGTGGACTGCGTGTTCATAGGATGTGCTAAAAGTAGTAAAGTATGTCGGTTTCTGGTTCATAAATCCAAAAATTCAGATATTAATGAAAATACGGTAATTGAATTAGATAACACTGAATTTTTTAAAAACATTTATCCGTATAAAACTAGACATGAACAATCTATTGGAGGGTCTAAATGACCTCGAGATGAACCAAGTAAAAATGTACATAATGATGAGAATCCAAGATGTAGTACACGTCAAAGAACGTCAACTTCGTTTGGATCAGATTTCATAACATTTCTCTTAGAAAATGAGCCTCAAACATTTAAGGAAGCGATGATGTCTTCGGACTCATCCTTTTGGAAAGAGGCAGTTGATAGTGAGATTGATTCAATCTTAAGCAACCATATGTGGGAATTGGTTGATCTTCCTTCAGGAAAAAACTTTAGGATCTAAATGGATCTTCAAAAGGAAAATAAAAACGGATGGTACTATTGACAAATACAAGGCAAGACTTTTAGTAAAAGGCTTCAAACAAAAAGAAGGCCTTGATTACTTTGATACATACTCGCTAGTAACAATGATAATGTCGATTCGAATGTTAATTGCCTTGACGGTGGTATATGGTCTTGAAATCCATCAAATGGGTGTGAAAATCACATTCCTAAATGGAGAATTGGAGGAAGAAATTTACATGGAACAGCCTGAGGGTTTTGTAGTTCCAGGAAAAGAAAATAAGGTGTGTAAACTTGGTAAGTCACTTTATGGACTAAAACAAGCACTTAAGCAATAGCATGCAAAGTTTGACCAAACCATGTTGGCAAATAGATTCAAAATTAATGAATGTGATAAATGTGTTTATATTAAAGACACTCCAAATCACCAAGTCATTGTGTGTTTATATGTGGATAATATATTGATCATCAGTATATACATTTCAGACATAAATGCAATAAAACGAATGCTCGAGAGCAAGTTCGCTATGAAAGACCTTGGAGTTGCGGATGTGACCTTAGGGGTAAGAATCCATAAAACTCCACAAGGGTTGGCATTGTCACAGTCTCATTACATCGAGAAGGTACTTGACAAATTCAAGTATATAGAATTTGGTATTTCCAAGACTCCATTGGATGTGAGCTTTGCACTTCGAAAGAATGAAGGTGAAAGTGACTCACAATTGGAGTACGCAAGAGTATTGGGATGTTTAATACATATAATAAACTTTACACGACCAGACATAGCATGCGTTATTAGTAAGTTGAGTCGGTACACGGGTAATCCTAATAAAACTCATTGGATGGCAATGAAAAGAGTTTTGGGGTATCTTAAATACACTCAAGACTACACTTTGCATTATAATAAATATCCTGCGGTACTTAAAGAATTTAGTGATGCAAATTAGATCACTGGATCGAACGAAGTAAAATCCACGAGTAGATATGTATTTACTATCGGTGGAGGAGCGGTCTCTTGAAAATCATCCAAACAGACTTGTATTGCTCGCTATACAATGGAATCTAAATTTATTGCATTAGATAAAGCCGGTGAAGAAGCAAAATGGCTCCGAAATTTCTTAGAAAATATTCCTTATTGGCCCAAACCAGTGGCACCAGTATGTATACACTATGATAGCCAAGCGGCGATAGGTAGGGCAGGAAGCATGATGTACAATGGCAAATCTCGTCACATTAGATGGAGACATAATACTGTTAGAGGACTTTTCTCTAGTGGAATCATCATTGTTAACTATGTGAAGTCAAAGGATAATATATCGGATCCACTTACAAAAGGTCTATCGAGAGAAGGAGATGAGAAAACATCCAAGGAAATGGGTTTAAGCCCTAGGACAAGTCATCATGGCGGTAACACTACCTAGCAGACTGGAGATCTCAAGAGCTAGGTTCAAGGAGATCAAACAAAGTTGTGTCTGACAGGTTCAACATTGTCAAAATACCAATCCATTCTCATGATGTAGACAATGTTTAGTAAACAAGGATAAGACTTAAGGTGAAAAGTCTTTTAATAATTATCTAAATTTGGTAGATTTGATCAAATAGTTTAATCTATAGAACTGAACGTTTAAAAATCACCTATGTGATGGAGAATTCAAAGCCGCTTCAAGAAGAATATTAGTAAAGGTCTATTCTCTAAGCTCTCATGAAATCGGGACGTGTTCATGGAAGAAAAGAATAAAATCATGAGAACCATAAACGGTAAAAGGCTGGTTGTGTGACATGTATTGTCTAGGTGTACATTAAAGCTCGACGATTCAAAGATATTAAATCTACCGATTGACTGAGTGCATCCGATGCATGTTCACTACGGAAAGTTCAAAGAAAAACCCACTTATCCTGATGCAATTAGTCTTTGCTTGATGATCACATATCTGTCCGTAAAGTTTTACAAATAATAGTCATTCCCTATTCATGTGGGAGATTGTTGAGTTTAATTGGTGTGAATGTAAAATTGAGGGACACAACTTTTTATGAAAAAACATATTATTTTAGAAAAAGAGTAACTGTTTAGATAGTTGTGTCTGTTCAGAAAAAGACACAATGTTTTGAATGAACAGACATGACTCTTCTAAAGGATACACTTTTTCGGATGAACCATTGCCACCTTTTGGAAGGGGCACTTGATGGCTATATAAACCTGCATTTATCTATAGGTTTTGGTATGAAAATTTTTCTGAAATACAAACTCTTCTTGTCTTCAAAACATTCTTTGTGATCAATCAAATCATTGAGTGAGTTCGACGAATTCAATTATTTGAGGTACCACTATAGTTGGATTGAAAGTCATTTTATCCTGAGAGAAAGATTCAAAAACCTCGGGTACAATGAGGAAAATTATTCCTTAAGGACACTTCGTGAAGTTGGGGGACTTGGCTTTACATTTCTGTTTCATCTTAATTTCTAAAAAAATAAAACACACTTCTTAGAAAGATCACTTTGATCTTATGTTGAGGGTGTTTTTGTACTCCATAGTGTTCTTGTTTTAAACTTGAACTAGTGTTGAAGTTATTGTGTCAAATTATAGATTTTTGTACCCGAAAACGCTGCAAAATAACAATTTCGGGTAAGATCAAGTGTAAATTGCACCAAGTACAATGTAAACCATTCTTGTACGAATAGGATCTTCCAGAAACTATTTGTTTCCTAGTTACATGTTCAAGCTTTCTCTGAAATTCAGCCTCCATGTAAGCACGAAATTCAGCTATCTCCTTCTCAGCTTCCTCCTTGGCCTGCTTCAATCTAGCCTGCTTAACTGCACATGAAACTCAAAGTTAGCACACATGCCCCTTTTATGAAACAAGTCCCAAGCATTTACAGTGCTCCAAGGGATAGAGTCAAGAAGACCAGAGACGCACAGGTCATTTGGTAGAGTGTAAAAGGACAATACAAAATATTGTGTATTAGTAATACTTGTATTAGTAATACTTGTGTTAGCTATACTGACATTAGTTATGCTTGTATTTTTCTTATGCAGTATTTGTTTTAATGTATTAAAAGTAACATGAATTACATAATTTCTAAAAAAAATTTACAGAAATACCCTTCATATATATGTTGGAAAGGATGCGGAATTTTTTTTGAGAAATAATAATGTATTTAACCATGTTAATGCATGCATTAGATCCATTACATTACTAATCCCATGAATTTTGAGATATTAGTAATACACACCTCAATACACAATAGGGTGTATAACTAATGTAAGTATTAGTACATATTAAATTAATGCATGCATTAACTTTCCAATACACTCTACCAAACGACCCCTAAGTTAGACATAAGAATTGCTCCATCTGTTTCAAAAAGAATGACCTACTTTGATTTGGTACAAAGTTTAAGAAAATAAATAAATTTTTGAATCTTGTGACCTTAAATTAAAGTTGTGTCAAATATATCAAAATGTCATTTAATCTTGTGATCATAAACATGTCTTGTGGAAAGTTGAAATTAAAGTATTGCCAAAAAAAAAAAGGGGTCATTCTTTTTTAAACGAATTAAAGAGGAAATTAAGTCATTCTTTCTGAAACAGATGGAGTATAACACAACAATATATGACATTTCATTTTGTACAATTTTGCCAACTACAACTTAATTATTAAAAAAGGCGAAATTATCTAATAGACCATTGTACTTGTATGAGTTTGTATTGTGAACCCTCTTACAAAAGTTATTGTCAACTAAACATTTAAATTCAATAAAACATAATATTTTAAGGTCCTCTGACCATTGATAAATCTTATGTGGCATATCTTTGCTGACTCAGGTGTAGTGCGTGAAATCATTTATTTTTAAAGCACTTGAATGTGATATATTTGATTAAAAAGAAATCAAATAAAAGAAAAAAAAGAATAAAGTTGAAAAAGTTATCTAGACCCTCCCTCTTCTTTAACTTCTTTGTCATTTATAGAGTTCGGAGCCAAAAGGGCTATTTTTTTATTAAAAATATCAAAACGGATAATTAATTTTAAAAAATATCAAAACGGACAATTAATTTTAAAAAATACCAAAACGGACAAATCGTTATGGATCAAGCGACTTATAAGTCGCCGGGCCCACAACGATTAATAAATCGCTAGGTTAACAACGACTTATATGTCGCTGACAGTGAGGCGACTTGCTGCCAGGATGTGATAAGGCTTACGACAACTGCAACCTTTGATTTTTTTTTTTTTTGGCTTATGGCTGATGTGACAAGGCTTGTGCAGCCTTTGATTTTTTTTTTTGCTGTTGTGAATAAATTAAAGGCATGAGACATGCAACTTTTGAATCTTTGTGTGAAAGGGAATAAGGCAGCTTTTTGAGAGAATAATGCATGGAAAATAAAATAGACAAATAGTGCATGCATGTGAGTTGTTCTAAAGTGTACATGAACGTGTTTCAATGTTTATATATAGGGTTTGCACGAAGAGTTTTCATACTATGAGTTCAACTAACAATACAATTTTATTTAAATATTATTTTTATTCAGCTTACAATTTTTAGTATTGAAAAAATGAATGAAGATACAGTAAGAGTAAATTTATATTGGGGTGGTAAAGTTTTATATGAAGCTGGTTCTGTAATATATAGTCGGCCACCTATAGCTGTACAAATATTTCCATTATCTCTTAAATATGAGCGGTTGCAATGCGTACTAAGAAATAAAATGGGTATAACTGATCCATAAGATGTAGTGGTTATCACGGGATGATATCCAACGTCTTTTAGTCCAAATGGAGTTATAACATACGGTGAGACTTGTATTTGGAATGATGATTCTTTATCTATATTTCTCCGTACTATTAAGATTTTTGGTAGTCGTATTAACTTAACAAGTCTCAATATGTATGCGTCAATTGAACGTTGTCCTATCGTTCAAAAATTCACCGACAACGAATTTGATCTTTGTGATACATCACATTTATCGAATTTAAATGTTGATTCTTCAAGGGACATAGTCCAACATCAAAGAGTGGGAGAAT
Source organism: Capsicum annuum (assembly GCF_002878395.1). Classification (NCBI taxonomy): domain Eukaryota; kingdom Viridiplantae; phylum Streptophyta; class Magnoliopsida; order Solanales; family Solanaceae; genus Capsicum; species Capsicum annuum. The sequence continues at coordinate 182,398,653 of NC_061120.1, read as the reverse complement.
TTGGTAGACACTCAAATGATATAAGTAATTTGAATACACAATGTGGTGGTTGGGTTGATATGCAGTATGATAACTCTGATGGAAATGTGCATAATTTTGATATTGGGGGATCTAGCAATGCTCATATGTACATTGAAAATTTGAATTCTAATCATCAGCAACATTCTTTTCCCCTGGAGTCAATCGATGAGTAAATATAAAAGCTTTTAAAATTAAATTAATTTATAACTTATACTAATTATGTTTAACTTTTTTTCTGTTTTATAGATGTAATGGTTTTGAAGGTACACTGACTCGGTTTACACAAATTGTGGAAAATAATGATGATGTAGCTGATAATGGAGTGTGTGGATCAGACAGTGATGAACCTTCAGAACATGAATCAATGGATGATGTTGAAACGTCTGATGATGATAATATCATTGGAGAAGATGCAGCTCTGGTTGCTCGTAGTGTTAGTCATCCATCAATAAAAATTCCGTATTTGGATAATACCGAAGAAAGCACAGAAGATTTTGTGTACACATGTGATGATAGTTTCAATCAAGCTGCTCTTTGGAATTTAAAGAATCTGGAATTCATTCAAACAGGTTAGATTTTTGCTAACTACAATTTTTAAAATAATTAATTTTATTTTTTTATCGACTAATACTTATTTGAATCTATATGAAATTAGGTATGTTATTCACAAATAAGAAACAAATGAAAGCTGCTGTGAGAATGTATAGTCTTAAAAAAAGAAAGGAGTATATTTGTGATAGATCCAAAAGTAAGAGCTGGAGGGTTATGTGCAAGCGTCACATGTTGGGATGCGAATGGATGATTCGCTTTCAAGAGATTTCAGGTGGTATGTGGAAAACAGGAAAAATGATACAACCATATACTTGTCTGACTGATAACTACAAGGAAGATCATTTCAATCTAAACAACAATATGATTGTTGTTACGTTGGTACCACATATTATGCAGAGCCCGAATATTAGTATTAAGACGGTTCGAGAAGTCATCAAGTTAAAGCATTACCTCGCTACATGACTGCACTACAATATTTCAATCCCGGTACTGTTGTTGAATGGGAGCACTATTCTTTAACAATGCAGGGTGAGAAAATATTTAAATTTTTATTTTGGACTTTTAAACTGAGCATTGATGGTTTGAAATACTGCAGGCCCGTCATTTCAATAGACGGTACCCATCTTTATGGTTTGTACGATTTGAAACTATTAATTGTTGTTGGGATTGATGCTAATGGTAATATTCTTCCGTTTGCATATGCTCTTATTGCACGTGAAAGTTTTGAATCATGATCATGGTTTCTTAAGTTATTATGGAGGCATGTTATCGGTGAGAGAAAAAATTGGTCTCATTTCTGACCGTCATAAAGGAATATTACAATGTGTTCAGTCTTATGATTGGTTGAATCCACCAAACACTTTTCATAGATTTTGTGTTCGACACTTGAAAGCCAATTTTAATAAAAAAAAATTGAATAGAGAGCTCGAGAACTTAATGTGGTCGGCTGCCATGGAGCATCAAGAAAGGAAATTTTTTCAAAGAATGGAACAAATTAAGATATTGTCCCCTGCAGCATATATGTGGTTAGATAAATTTTCGCTAGATAAATGGACAATGTATAAGGATGATGGTCGTAGATGGGGTGCCACGACGACAAATGTATCCGAGTCATATAATGATTTGTTGAAGAAAGCTCGGGGGCTTCCCGTGACTGCTATGCTTCGCATGACTTTTAAAGCTTTTGTTGACCGTTTTGTGGAACGAAGCAATCTTGTTGATGCTTTATTACGAAATAATAAGTCATGGCCTCCTGCCGTTGAAAACAAATTCTTAGATTATTGGGAGAGAGCGCAATCGCACACTGACATAATGACTTATCAAACTGGTGATGGGGTATTTGAGATTCTTAATTTTGCACATGATGGTAAGGGTGGAAATGTCCACACAGTTAATGCCAAGAAAAAAATATGTTCTTGTGAAAAATGGAAGAATTATCACATGCCATGCTCACATTGTATTAAGTTTGGTGACATTCGTGGCATCGAACCTAATACATATGTTAGCAAGTACTACAGCACCAAGCTATACAAACAAACGTATAGTGGTAAATTTTACCCCATGGGTAATGAACGATATTGGCCACCAGCCCCATTTGCTTTAGTTGCAAACGTTGAACATATGCGGACATCTGGTGTTGAAGAAAGAACCCGACTTAAGAATGATATGGATATTTCTCCAGCTCGCATGGCTAGAAAGTGTAGTATTTGCAAAGAAACAGGTCACACTAAGGCACGATGTCCTAAACGAGCTCAGTAGTTTGTGACTTTCATATATTATTATTTTATGTTGTGTCATTGGTCTAAATGTAGTATTTTTAACGTAATATGTCTTATAAAATAATCTACTGCTAGCTAATTTATGTTTGTTGGCTTGACAAGGGAATTGAACATAATAATATAAAATTTTTATGACGGTGTAACTTTAAATTCATCTAAACATAACAAAAATTACATAATGTACCATTAGCCTACCTAAATAACACTAGAAAAAAATTAGCCTACCTAAATTACACTGAAAAAATTAACCTACCTAAATTTAGTCTTGTGAAACTACGACCAACAAAACTTTTGATTAATTTTGTCTCCCAACGTGATCATGATGACTACCCGTGCCACAATAAGTTGGTACGTGTGGCCTAGTTGATCTTCGACCACCATCTTCTCTCGTAACCTACAAAAAATATTTTTAAAGGTAAGATTACTTAAGACTACAAATAAAATGAAGTATGTAAATTAAGAAATGACATCATACATGTGGTTGAGAAGTTTCTGCATTGGACATTATTGCCTGTAATAACATGAAATATAATTAAATAAATAATAATTAATTAATTGATCATAAATTATTAAATGTATTATACGAATTACCGATTCACATCAGAAAAGCTTAACGCCTCATTAAATGGAGAGTTATTCATGAAAAATTCACGCATTCTGGGTTGGGGAGCATGATGAAATTCACTTAATTGCGCAAAATCATATTGCACAACGGGTGGCGTTACAAAACCAACTGTTTCTTCGCCTGAAAAATCAGTGACAGCCGTTGAGGGTTCACTAAATTCAAACGTGGGATAATATGCCTCGATAGTAGTAGCTAAAGACAAGCCAAAATTATCATGTGGTTCTTCGCTACGATCTGCCATATTACTACAACCACCTCTTCTACCCTGACGCGTACTATCTCTAGATTCGGATTGACGTCCATGACGGCAAACTAGCACTGGTGGTGATTCCGCAGATTGAGTCGAAGGTGCATAATTAGGAGCAAAGCTCAATCGTGTTCCTAGATAGGCAAAATTCATTGATTCCGAAGAAATACGGGCAACTTTTGATGCAAATCCATACATCTCGCTAGTTTCTCTTGAATCACGTAAAATCAATTAAGCCATCCGATAAATGGTTTCATGTCCCATAGCCTAAAAATACAAAATAAAAATGATCATTAACATGTATTAAAAAGACCACTGACGTGTATTAAGGTTTTTTGAATATACGTACCAAGGCCTCATGTCTGCCTGCCATGTGTTGGTATCCTCTTTGAAGAACATGCTCTGGATTTCCAATTAACATGCGAGCATGATTACAATATCAATGAATATACTCTAATTGATTGCTTATATGATGGGGCTCAAAAATATGTTCCCGGCGTGTATCCCACATATTTTTTGTTTCGTTATACATATTTAAAACTTCTTTTGTTATTCTATTTCGGTTATCACACTTAAAATGTTGTTCGTGAAAATGAGTACACGGTCCAGGTATATGCTGGAGATAACCAAATTATCTAACAACCCGATCAACCATATGCCACTCACGGACTATTTCACAAATAAGTGGCACTCTAGCCATCCAAATAGGTTCTCCCCTTTGACACCACACGGGCAATTCATTGCGTATTTCTTTTGAATAGGGATACCAAATAAACTATAAAATAAATAGATCGTTATAAAACACAGTAATTATATTGCTCTTTTCAAATAGATATAATATTATACTTAAAATTATACATAAGAAAATCTATTAGTAACAAATATGATACTTTTCAATTCTTACATTATAATTTTTTTTTATCAATATGACAAATCATGAGTATTAAAACTTCAATTACCTGCTCAATAGTTAGGTTATCCAAGACATCTCTAATTATGACAAGTATGTTTCTCGCCTCATTATCATGAACTATACCTCGTCTCCACTTTCGTTCAAGTGGAGCCGAGGCCTCATGATGGTTTGTCCACAGAGGGTGTGGTGCTGGCTGAAGTGGAATAATATGCTCCCATGCCCATACCTATAAAAATATAAAATCAACTAATTTTAATAACACAATAAAATTAAGTAGTACAAATTTTAAAACACAAATATTAAGTTTCACGTACCTGAACTAAGGCAAGAAATCTACATACATCACTAGATGAAGACATGGATGCATGACATAAAGAATAGTATAAAAATGACAATGCGGCTGTGCCCCAAGCCTTTGTCGACATTGCATTTAAGTCTTGCAAGTCGATTAAATAGTCCAAAGATATTTTAGAATTGGACTTGTCAGGGAATAATGTACCTCTACACAATCATAATAGGTACAACCTAACTCTTTGTTGCACCTCAATTTCGGGAGCATCATCAGTGATATCATCTAACTCTTTTACATATGCAGCTAATTTAGATATAAGTATTCTTCTAATTCCACAAAAGCAATCTAGTGGAGGTTCCTATCCTGTTAAGTCACGCATCATTTGTCGTTTAGCTACAATTCCTAAATCGGTAGAACCTTTTAGAAGTATAGGATTCCCATCTACAACCATTCCAAACATAATTTCAATATCCTGTAATGTAATAGTGGCCTTACCAATTCACAAGTGAAATGTGTGAGTTTCGGGGCACCACCTCTCAACCAATGCACTTATAAGTCCAACATCGTATGGAATGTTTCCTATTTCTACAATTCCTCTAAATCCACAAAAACTTAAATATTGAAGGATTCAATAATGCAATGGACGCTCCTGTATGTGCAACTAAAATTCAGTATCGGCACAACGTGTATTTAAACACATATCTTGTCCCTCGATGTCCCAAATTTTTTGGGATCGATGTTTTGCTTGTAATTTTAATAATGGATTCATATCTACATAAAAAAATCAATCTGTTATGATCAAAAATAAATTAATAAAGATTATTTAAAGAATATAAAATTTAAGTTTAAGAACTCGATGTAATATTTTTATACTTCACAACAAAAATAACGTAAATATACTTTATAATTGATGTCTTAACTTGTATTTTGATTAAATATTTGTAAACTTTTTTCAGTTTAAAAAATTTTCGTATGAACATATGAATTACTTCCAACCGAATATATAGATGGAATTTAGATGCAAACAAATATTTATTAACGTGCAAACAGTACTTTTTAAAAAAAAAATGCAGCACAAACATTTCAAAGGCTGCATGGATTACATCAATAGTGGAGGAATCTTTTTACTTTTCAAAGGCTGCACGAATATAATCAAGGATGCACACACTTTTTGATTCAAGGATGCACACTTTTTTTAATTCACATGGGAACAATAATCCTGGCAGCAAATCGCCTCACTGTCAGCGACACGTAAGTCATTGTTGACCCAACGATTTATTAATTGTTGTGGGCCCGGCGACTTATAAGTCGCTGGATCCGTAAAGATTTGTCCGTTTTGATATTTTTTTAAAATTAATTGACCGTTTTGGTATTTTTAATTTAAAAAAATAGCCCTTTTGTCTCCGGACTCGTCATTTATATTAACAGATAATATGTCACCTCAGTTTAGGAGTTTGTTATTAGCTTACGATATTATAGCTATCTAAATGCACTAAATTATACGGTCGTTAGTTATGTGTTATATTTAGGAGTTCCATAGTTTCCTGTATTTTAAGCTTTTCTACTATTTTGAACTTATTAGATGGGATTTCAAGTTCTGTATCCACTCTATAAAGAGTTATTGTACGTGAAACAACATTTTATCTTTCTCTTCCAAATCTCAAACCTTTAAATGGTATCAGAGAGTTTTTTCCTCCTCACAGAGTTCTAAGATCTTTTTTACCCAATCATCAGAAATGATCCCTCTGTTGCCAACTCCAATGCAACCAACTCCACCACTATTGTCCAATTTAACTTGGTTACCCAACTTCTAATTAAACTTGCTAGCAGCCATAACTTTTCTCTCTAAAAGGCAACCATAACTCGATTACCCAATTTTTGCTAGTTTTTAATTTACTTTTACGTCTCTAATATTTTTTTATTTTTTTTTGTGTTGTAGCTTCTAACATTTGATGAAACTTTTCATAATTTACGTCAAATCGAACTGATTGTACTTGTTAAATACTTGATGGAGATAAATGTCCACTTTTAATAAACTTGAAGGACCAAAATTGTTTAGAGCATATTTCAGGGACTATTTGGTACCTAACCTCAAATATAAGGGACCACTTTTGAAAATAAAATTATGTGTTTGATGCAAAATAGAAATATATATTAGTACATAAAGTCATAAATAACGCTCAAACTCGATCTCGTTAGCAAGTAACCACTCCAATAGACACCTTGGCTCTCTCCACTGTACAAGTTAACAAGAGGACTACGAAGCGGCATGGGAGCTGATCATACAGAACAAGTTCTAGGTGAGAGGTTAGTAAATTCCAGGGCCTGCCATCTAAGCTCAGCAGGGAAGTCAGCAACACAGCCAATCCTTGGTCCAGCACCTGTTGCCCACACCAGGGAATGCTGATACGACTTCGTGGACTTCTCGGAATGAATCCTTCGTAGTACTGGAGTATTTTGCACCTCTGCTATTGGGATCTGAAGACCGCCTGAGAGGGATCGGTTATAGCTACTCGTTTGAGCTACCAGATTTCGGGCTGATACTGAGGGAAGGACTTTTTGCTCTTCCTTCGGAAGATCAGCTTGAGAAGGAGAATCTGATAGAGCTGAAATATCAGATGAAGAAGCACTTCCGTTAGATTTTCCGTCTTCATAGCTTTCATAGTCTTCATTTGATTTTCTTATCTGATGATAGATTAGAAAAGACGAGGATTATATTAGTTCAAGTGGACAATTGATCATGAGAAGAGGCAAGTAAAATCATATCTAGAGTAGTCAATAAGGTAAGCACAGCTCGACTAATTGAGATTTAAGCATGACGACTTTTCCATCAAAGATAAATCCCCCTCGCCCCAATAAAAAACAGAGAAAGAACGAGAGACTGAGCATAGAACATGACAAAGAAAAGCTAGGCTACTGCGCATCCGAAGTACAAAATAGCACAGAAGCACTTATCTAGAGCAATTTCAGTGTCTAAATGCCCGACTTTGATGGCCTGGAGGGCTTGTAATCTCTCCTGAATTGTACTTTTCTATATCTTTGACACTGCCTAGGTGCCTTTGCTAATATTAATTTCTTCATTACCAAAAAGAGACGATTGTTCAGAGTTCTGGGACATTAGGTACTAAAAGGAGTAATACTAGGCACAAAGAAAAACACAAACCTCAACTTCATCCAGGTTGACCCCATTTTCATTAAGAAATGATAAAAAGCTGTCAAGCCTATCTTCCGTTGGGCGATAATGTCCACTATATGCTGAAATAGACTGAAAGGAATAAAATGTCAAGAATACTGTTAAGTTCAAAGCAAATGATTGTAAACAGCAACTTAGATTCAGCTATCGAGTTGCATGCAAAGAATTCAGGAAGCATAGCCTCCTTTAACATGTTTCATATGCAAATAACGTAGATGAGTGCATTTATGTAATGAGGAAGACAAAACTTAGAGAACAGTTTTCTTCTTCTAGAGATTCATCTATAAGAGTCAGGGTCTATGACTAAAAGAAATTACATAGAAGGTGGTATATGAACTCGGATTGTGTGGTTTTGTGGGTGATAAAACTAATTGTTCAAATAGGATGATTTTACAATCAGACTTCAATAGGAGATTTTCACCGTCATACACAAGTATTTTTGAGAAAAGTATTGAGTTCAGCATTGGGCAGCAGCCAGCTAATATTGGTTTGAAGTCGGAAGACGTCAAGTGTGACTAAAGGGAATAAAAACTACCTAATCAGTATGATCAGAAGTATATGCCCTTAACAACTGCCAGAGGTGCACCCAGGATTCAAATAGAACAGGGGCATCCCCAAAGGCAGATCCATGTTAGTGAAAGCAATGTCATGCAACACTGTCTTGTCTGATGTTCTAACGTATAAATATAAATTAAATGATAAAACTGAATGAAGCTCGCTCTATGGACCGGAGATTTTGGCACCACTTTGCATACTTTTGGTTGCCTCCTACATGTTTTCTGCATTTTTTAAAACTGTCAGCTAAAAAATGAAAATGATGTAGAGCCAGACCACCCTGACCAAATGATCCAATCCAGCAGATATGTTTGAGGGATCCTTTTAGAAAATACGATAGTACCTCAAGGTATATACACATATATATTCCAAGTTTTTTCCTAAGTTAACGGATGCATGTGCAACCCAAACCCACCACGTGGGTCCGCCTATGACTACTGCCACAATTGTTGAGAGTGTACAATTTAGATGACACACATTTGAAATAACTGCGATAACAGAAGCTGATATACCATAACTCGTCCATCCTTTACCACTAGTCTTCCAGCAGCTAAAGTAGCCCCACCAGCAAGAAAGCTGGAATGATGAAACATTCCTTTCTTTTTCTGAAGGAAATTACAAAAATAAAATTTATTATGAATAACAAGGATAATCATCAAAATTACTTTACAGAGTAACTATTTTACCACTCACTTCACCAGCATAGAGTCTTCTTGACGTGCTCATCACGAAAATCCACTTTGCCCCTGGCAACCCTTCAGTTGTATCTAGAAGATTTCCAGTTTTATCATGTACAATTTTTCCTTCGGCAACAATAAATTCGTAATGTTCTCTCTCTTGCTGATTAAAGAAAGATTAAGAGGAAGAAATCAAGAAATGCACGCTAATATAAGGCAATGTAACTAAAGCATTATGCAGAAGTTAACAGCTTCAGTTAAGGGGCAAAAACTGGCAACTTGAACATGCAAAAGAACTGTATATCAGATAGTGTAAAATGGTGCTAATCAGATCTATGTGCAGATTATGGAGTAACAGCGTCCACACAAGTACTTAAGCCAGTTGTCTGTCATAATTAATGATTGATGTTGAGATTCATTCATTAAGTAACAAAACATTCAACACATACAGGTCCAAGGTACTTGATACTTTGCTTCTGAAGCTTAGATCTTGGACATTCATCGAGATCAACCTTTTTGCCATCTCCAAGATCCAACCTGCAGTTTTTTTTTTTAGAAAATTCTAAGTAACCTTACAGAACATCCGTCAGGATTCAAACATCTTATAAATAGCTTCACAGAAAAATACCCGAGAAAAGAGAAGCCAATAATGCAGAATGTTCTTGGACTTTATGTTAATTGTTAAGGTAAAATAAGAGTATTTCGCCATGATATAGTAAAAGAATTCATTCAGACTTCAAAACTCTATGAGAAACACATGTATTTCTCTTGGGTTAGAAATATTAGACAATCTTGGAATAGATATTCACTTATTTGGATTTTATCCTATTGCTACTAATGGAAATCAAAATAACAGTTCTGGTTTTTGCGTTTGTTTCAAATGTAAAAAACTAAAACAAAATCAAGTTAGAATATCAAGTGAATATGTGTCTAGACTCATACATGTCTAGATTGATTGTATTCAAATAACGAAAATCATGGTCTTGGGTAATTCTCATTCCTTGGCTAATTTTAGGGTTAAACTATGTCCAAGGTCCATTTCCTTCACATTTCAGAAAAGCTTTCTGACCAAACACAATAATACAGAAGTGTTTTCACTTTCTACAAAAATAGTTGGAAAACTACTCCAAAAGGTGTAGTTTTTTGGATTGTCTTCCAGTGTTCGGTCAAAAATATAGGAAAAATCTTAAACAATGATTTTTTTTAAAAACAATTTCTGAGAACAAACAATGTCAAAATTCTTACCAAAAGAAGAAGGGCTGACCAGAGTTAGTTTTACACCACTCTTCATAATAAATATGCAAATTATGCCCATATCGATGGCGTGGATCAATCTATAATGCAACAGTACCAAAGTCAAACAAACAAAAAAATTACAAAAATCAACAAATTAAATGGGAAATTTTCAAAGAGAGCAAGAAAATGGAAGGCCAGAGGAGAAAGGCACAGTGACTCACCGCCTCAATCCAGTGTTGAAATGCCAATTTCTGAGCTTTGGCATCTTTGGACAAACCTTTACCGACCTGAACAATAAGGAACTACTATATTTGAAGTTTCCTTTCTATTTCTTCAAAAACTGCCTGAAAGTTATTATATTATGACCGGAAATAAAAACAGTTAATGGTCAAAACCACGTCTGAACTATCATTTTTTTCGTGAGTTTTACACCACAACTATCATCCGTTCCCTTTTTCTACTTGAACTGTCGCCATCTTTGTATTACTAAAACACAATTCAAAGCTGATTAAGCCAACTATCAATTGCTCTCTTTTTCTACTTGAACTATCAACATCTACTCAACTAGGTGTGTTTTAATACATAGATGGTGATGGTGTAGGGAAATGGAAGAGTTAGTGATAGTTCAGTAGTAAAAAGGAATAGTTGATAGTTGGGGGTGAGAAACTCGTGATAGTTCGATTGTGTTTTTGATCATTATCTCAAATAAAAATGTGAGAATACCTTGGAAGCATTTAAGCTTACGCGATTCCACCGGGAAGATGCAGTTTCTGGTTTTAAGAAGTTGAAGAAAGATACTGTACTGTGATTCAATCGAGCATAATCTATGGCTTGCCACCTTCAAATTCATCACAACAAAAAAATACGTAAAATACCTGATTACTCCTTTTTATGTGCTACTTAAAGTAGTTACTATCCTCTCATCAGTGAAGACAGAATATAATAAATTAACGCTAGATGATGGATTAGAAGAGATGTGAACCAGCAATCATATCTGGAAACAGAAACAACAATTAGTGGATATCGGGTATTGTCACTGCAGAATGGATTGGGGATTCAGTGTTGTAAGGTCAAGAGGTTCTGGGTATGTATGCTTGGGTTTGTGAAAAGTAGCACCTTACAGTGCTCATGACCTATTGGATTCTCAAATACCAATAGGTACCAGAGGAGAGTGCTATGATTGTTACTTATTAGTATCGAAAAGATGTGACAAAGTATTCAGGTAATTGTGCATCATCTTATTCAAATGCCAAGTGACATGATCAAAGCCCTTGATCCTAAATTATGTCCTCTATCACAATCTCGAATAAAACTATTCATGGAATTGTGGGTCATGAGTATGACATATATCATCGCCATTCTTACCGGAATAACACAGTAAGACACAGAAATATTCATGATTACTAGCTCCCTTTCAGTGCAGAGGCAGAGTATAATAATAGGCAAATTGAGATCGATTATATGATCCTCCTCAAACCAATCTATTACTCTATAATTATAAAATTTAAAATAATAGACAGATTTTTGTTAAACAAGTTAAGTGTACAGGTTACTAGTAATAGTTATTGAGCAATACCAGAGAACTTCAGCAACCACAGCAGAGTCAGCTAACATGCGTCGCGTACGGTAACTCCTATAAACCTTCTGGACTTTCATGGCAGCATTTGAAACAGAGCGCTCGCATTCCGGTCCCCGGCCATCGGAAAAAACAGAGGTATTCGAATATTGTATGCATGAAAGTTGATGATCATGAGAGTCGTAATCAAAATTAGACGACACAGAGTACTGAGTTTTCACTTCCATTAAACAACAGAGATGGAACCAGTGTAGTAAGATAACACAAGTTTGTAGAGAGTGTGTTTGTAGAGTTTCGGAGATTTGCCCTTATATATTACAAATAATTTATTCTTTTTACTGTCAATTTAACAAATTAACAGAAATTTATCACTTTCATTCATTTTAGTGCTATCTTTCTTCAAAAGATTATACAAGTATTATTAATTAAAGAGTCAACGTCAAAAATGTATCCCTATGATAATGATATGTGCGAGCTTTATATTCAACTATCATTAACTATTTATCAAATATAATCAAACTATCAATTATTCATTTTTTTACTTAACTGAACTATTTGATAATTAATACTATTTTGATAAATAACTAATGATAATTCAAATAAAATTTCAAACATGTAATCGCATATTTTTTAAGTACGTTTTTGTTCTTCCACTTTTAAAGAAATTATAAATTTTAAAATATTATTGATAAAATAAATTTTTAATAAATATTTTGTAAAAGTCTCTAATCAAAGTGAGCTTGAGTACTTCATAGCTCTAAGCCTCCAAATGAGGGGAGGGGTTCCCATTAATGCACTCTATAAGTGGTTATCTACGTGAGTTTGGCGGGCCGCCCACCAGTCAGTGCTGTCATACCATTCGGCGGATATAATAAAGTATAAATAACATAAATATCAACCTTGTGCAAGTAATTACACTTTTTTCTACTTTTTTAATTACTTTATTCTCTCTTTCTATTAATATACATAACATAGCTGACATATACATAATATTCTGTGTATATGTTGAGAGTTTTGTAATAGATTTAGGGAATTGACATTTTTTTGTAATATTGAAAATATAAGTTGTATATTTGTGTAATTTTTAGTATAATAAATATTTCAACTTCAAGTAACTGGTGGGCTAGCACTTTATTTTCAACATTAGAAGTACTAAATTTGTTGAAATTTATATTTTTGATCCGTAAGGTCTATCTATAAAAAAAGGGAAGGTTTTTCTATCAAAAGTAATTCGTTTGTGATTCAGTTTTGGAGTTTTTATTAAAGATGAGGAGATTTCGTTTAACATCATTACAATTTACACCCTTTGCTGGCAATTTAGATGTTGACAAGGCTTAGTTAGTAATAAAGAAATAGATTTTGAATCTAGTCCAACTTCAAAAAATAATTATAGATATGATAATCGTCTAAGATCGTATAAGAAGATAAATTTGTCACTCATCTTGATGTGACAGACTTCCATGCAATATCCTACTAATTGAAGCGTGACCAGATAAAATGAGGTCTAACATAGTGAATGAGTTTGACTTTAATATCACAATATAGATTGAATCTTAAATCTAGCTAACTCAATCAAAAGTTAACTCGATCTAGAGGTGAAAATCGTTAACGATGTCATAGGGCCAAAAATATGTCATTCACCCATGGATGAGAAAACTCAACAGTAGCTAGAATATTATAGCTTACGAATTTGATCATATTCAGTAATTCTAATCTAAACTCTGTATTTATTCAAAAAATTTATTATAATATAACATCCAACTACCTAAATAAACTAAAGTTTGGAATTCAAAAACTTCAAATCCTATCTTCTTCCTCTAAAGAAAACTTAAAGAAACGGTTGAGATATATAATGAGGTCATTGAATTCAAGGTTTAATGAGATTTAAATTCGAAAAGTGACTGCTGAACTATCTATCAGGACAAAGATCTAATAATTGGTCTCATTTTTCATCTCCTACCACATTTAGTTAGGTCCCCAAATCTTATAGGCCATAAATGTTCTTTTATTAAACTGCTAATAATTGTAGTTAGATCGATGAGGACAAAAGGTTGTTGCATGTGGCAGGTGGAAACAGGTCTATTGAACACACATAATTTGAATAGAAATAGAATAAAATGAGCATGTATAGATCTTTTTTGTGTTATTTTTATATGTAAAAATAAAAATTGGCATATAAAAAGTATAAATTTTTTTAAAAAATAGATACGTAATTATTTAAGTAGGCGTTTGGTCATGTTTCGTCATTGTGAAATTTAAAAAATGTAATTTTAATTTTTAAAGTGAAAAGTGATATTTAAAACTTGAAGTTGTTTTTAACAATTAATACAAATTGAAATTGCTTTTGGATTTTTCTGAATAATTTGGGATGAAAAAAGTGAAAATATATTTTTTCCCAAATTCTTAGAAAATTCTAAAATTTCATTTTAAGTTGAATTTTGTAAATTTTCAAAATTTTATATCCAAGAGTATCTCTAAGAAAGTAAAAAATATTCATGGTCAAATGTGTCTCTTGAGACGACATTTAAATACAAATGGATAAGATGATTATTCAAGTGGATGTTTAGTTGGTTTAACATAAGCATGTCAAAGGGAGCTAACCCAGTCCGGTCAACCCACGGGCTGTAGGGTATCGGGTCCCGGGGTTAGTTTTGGTTTTGGGTCTGATTAACTCGACCCGGACCAAACCCGATCCAGACCCGTCGGAACCGGCCCGGATATATATATTTTTTTTTAAATTATTGATTTTGTAGTATATATATTGTAGTATATTTTATTTAAAGTAATACATATATATTGAATGGTATGTATATATGTGTATATATCTTCTATAGACGTATATATTTAACGTATACTTGTGTATATGTTTTATAAATTAGTATATAACTATATATATAGTGTGTATATATTGTAGTATATTTTATTTAAAGTAGTACATATATATTGAATGGTACGTATATATGTATATATATCTTCTATAGACTCTAAAGTAGTATATATTTAACGTATACATGTGTATAGATTTTATAAATTATTATATATATCATTATATTGTAGTATATGTTTTATTTAGAGTAGTATATATATTTAACTAACGTATAGATGTACACACGATTATATGTGTAATTGTGTATATGTGTACATATTTTTTAAATTCAAATGTAGTATATACTATATATATAGTGTATATATTTTGTTTAACGTATTTTAAATGCTTATAGATGGGTATATATAGTGTATATTGGAGAAAAAATTTTTTTGTTGGTTTTAGATCGGTTTTGACCGAATTTTTAACCGATTTTAACCGAGTTTAGGGAGGTTAGACCGGGTTAGGTTAAGTGGGCCGGTTCAGGGTTATTTTTAAAAAAATTACTGTTGGGCCCGAAACCGAACCGGCCCGTTTAACCAGGCCCGGATCCAGACCAACCCACAACCCGACTAAAATTTACTGGTCGGTTCCGAGTTGACCCGGCCCGATCCACTTAACACCCTTAGTTTAACAATAAATATAATTGATGAGATAAAGTTTTGCAGCTACTCGTTTACCTCCTCCGGGGGCGGAGCTATCTTAGACGAATGGTAGTCTAGTATTTTTTATCAAAAAATTATGTGGTGTATAAAAGTTAAAAGTTAATTATTAGTTATTATGAATACATATTTAATTTTGTATATCTTTAACAAAAATAGAAAAATAGAATTGCACATCTTTCATTAATTTTCAAGCTCCGCCACTGACCACTGACTTCCTCAATATTTTAATCTTTCTTATAGGCTCCTAGCTCCGTCAGTGCGATAATTAAATCAATTTCTGTTGTGGGGTTTTTATTTACATAAAATATTAACACTGTTATAAAATATGAAGTAAGAATAGCAAAAATAAATAGAGAAAAGAGAGGAGGCTTCTTTATTTTTTCGTGCTGCTCACCACTCCTCGAGGCCAAGGATGGGGTCGAATCGTCATTCCAGGATTTGCAGTCTGACACATTTCCATTATGTGGTTAGAGATCATAAGATTGAGAATACAATGTACAAAACCCCTCTATTTATAGGGAAAAATACTCCTAGTTTCTGACTAAAAGACAGATACTTCAAATCCTGATAGATATCAACTAGATCTTGATAGATCTTATCTATATTCTTGATAGACATTCACTATATTGTAAATACATTTATAACACTCCCCCTTGAATGTCTAATTGATAGATAATATGTCTCGTTAAAACCTTACTAACTAGAAAAAATCCAGTGGAAAAAAAATCTTGTGAAGGAAAAAGAGTACACATCTCTAATAATACACATATAGGCTGCCTCATTAAAAATTTTACAAGGAAAATCCAGTGGGCAAAACCTCGTAAGGAAAAAAG
Source organism: Capsicum annuum (assembly GCF_002878395.1). Lineage (NCBI taxonomy): Eukaryota > Viridiplantae > Streptophyta > Magnoliopsida > Solanales > Solanaceae > Capsicum > Capsicum annuum. Next base: position 182,382,624 of record NC_061120.1, on the reverse strand, counting down.
ATTACAATGCGTATTAACTCCCCCTAATGAGAACATTCTTGAACATTTGCATCCTGATTTTGTGCACCATCTTCTTGAAAGTTGCAGTTGGAGGAAACTTGGTGAATAAATCAGCCATATTGCCACTTGAACGAATCTGTTGTACGTTAATATCACCATTCTTTTGGAGCTCGTGTATGTAGAAAAACTTTGGCAAAATGTGCTTCGTTCTATCTCCTTTTATGGATCCTCCCTTAAGTTGTGCTATGCATGCTGCATTATCTTCATATAAGATTGTGGGTACTTTGTCACATTTTAAATCATATTTTTCTCAAATAAGATGTATCATGGACCTCAACCATACACATTCTTGACTTGCTTCATGAATAACTATTATCTCAATATGATTCGATGAAATGGCTTGATAGACTGTTTTATATATCTCCCAGATATGGCAGTATCCCCACATGTGAACACAATGCATGTTTGAGATCGAGATTTATATGGGTCAAATAAGTACCCATCATCAGCATGACTAATAAGATCGGGACTGCAATCTTTAAAAAATAAGATCATGCGTTTGATCTCATTGTGATATCTCCTAGTAGAAGCAGAATTATACCATGCTAACAAATTAACCGAAAAATGCTATATCAGGCCTTGTAGTATTTGCAAGATACATTAGTACATCAATTATACTAAGATATGGTTCTTCATAACCAATTCAATTCAGTATATTTCTCATGTCAGCAAATAATCTATTGCTTTGAAAACTCTCCAAAAGTTCTAATGATTTTCAAGTTATAAACTTATGCAATATAAGGATTATAAATAAGTTTCGTAGAAACTTTTATATATTTCAAACATTTTGAATCCTTACAAAGTTTCATATAAATTTTGTCAAGTGAAAATATTCATCATTTCACATATGACATCGTCAAGTGTTTGGATTGCAAATCAAATAAGTGTTATGCTTACCAAGATGCATCCTTTCATGTCACTTGATAAATTTTTCTATGTCAGCATGCTTAAATAAACGTAGAATTCAGATCCTCGTAATCTATTACAATATTGTATAAATATTGTATCAAAGATATCATTGATGATATATCATTTCATATCGGTTCATAATATGACATAATATTTTGAGATCTCTTCACTTCATTATTTTCAGGTACCTAAACCTCTCATAAGGTTTCATGAAATGTTATGTGGTAGGCTCTTTAAGAGCACATTGTCTTCTTATTATGACTATTTGCTCCTTATTTTTCAATAAGTATTTCATTTGGAACCGATTGGTCTACTACGCTTCACGCATGCATATATTTTGTCCTTCAGGGACACAAAATAGGAGCACTTGCAGCTTAAATATGAGATGCTTTCGGCATTTAACTTGAATTATCTTTTGAATGAGGATCGAATGATAATTTCTAACATATTTATTAGCTGATTATAATCCCCCCCTTAAGTTAGAAAAATTAACATACATCCTCCATCTTCTTTGAGGAATCTATCTTTGTGCATCATGGTATATTTGTTAATCGTATCCTGTAAATAAAAACTATCAGATAGAATAGTTGGTTCCTGACCTTGAACCAATGGAGAGGGAAGAATTAATCATAATTTATTGGTCTAATGTATACAAGTTCTATTGTATGCAATATATCATATTTCAGACCAACACATGAAGCTTTGTTCTCATTAGTAATGATTTAGCTATTTATCGAAGGCATTCAATGCCAAATCATTATCATCAAGATGAATTGTCTTGATTACACAAAATTATGCTCTTAACTCAATTTTATTGAGCAAGAAACTTTATGAATGTCAAACTGCAGGTTGACAATAAATGTACAAGTGATCATCTTATATGGATGCATCTTAATAGATCACATGACAGGTGAACGGGCCCGTATTCACCTTTTATACTTTTCAGATTTAAGGAATTCAATCCCAACATTAATTGGTCTAACCAACTTATCATGAGAACAAGCGGCATAAACAATTCTTAAAGAATCTTCTAGTTCTTCAATACATGTCTAATACTCAATATGCACATCTTCGAGATGCCACAATCATTCATATCAACTTATGAACTCATTTATAGTAGTAAACACTAGTTTACCATGACATGTATTTTTTTTGCTTTAGTAAATTTCAGATTTACTATTACATGAATAAATTACAGATTTACTACTTTAGAAGTAGATTTCAAAATAACTCTTCTCAATTATTCTACCTCTTTCGGAGATGAGTTGTGATACCATCACAGTCAAGTGCATATTTGTATTAATACGTTTCGCATTTCCCAGGAATGTAATATAATCGTGCCTTAAGCTTATCAGGTTCTAATAGCTTATAACCTCTTTCATGATATTGCTACTTCAGGAGCAAATCGAGATGTTGAAGCAAATCGAGACATACATATGATCTAGAGAATTTTTCTCTAACATATCTTATGATCATAATATGCGTGTGAAAATATCATCACTTTTGATGATCATGATTATATTGTCACTCCACGTGTATATTCGTGCATTCAATCATTTAGCTTCTTTCAGACATATTATGCACTGCTACCACATTCACTTCAGAGAATGGAGAATGTTCAATGAGACATATTTCATGACTTTTCATTAAAAATACATTATTTTTCCTTAGCCATCATAATATCATCAATATGGTGCATTGAGATTCAAATTCAACGTCTTACCCATATAAAGGCGTCTTAGGTATAAATCGATTGGAATTAAATCCAACATCTTATCATCATGATGTTCAAACTCAATGTCTTATTCATATTCATATGAAAGCGTCTTAGGCAGCAAATCGGAGGGATTTGAACCCAACATCTTATTTTCATGATGCATGCATTCATATCGTGCTTTTGAGAGGATGACCATCTTCAAGTGGCCAAATCTTTCTTTTAGGCCATTCCACAAAACAAGTGGATTCTTAGTAGTAAGGTATTCAATTTTCATAATTTCGTCAAGATGATGACATAAAAAAATCATAGACTTAGCATGATTTTGATTAGATGTTGTATTTCACTACAACATATTGCATATATAGCTATAAAATGAGTTGTAGGTAAATATGAAAAGTTTGTAGCTAAACACTTTTGCCACAAATTTTCTTTTTATAGATTTCATAACAAGAAGTGGCGTAACTAAAAGTTAGCTACAAACTTTACATGATCTGTGGCTAAGGACAAATATTTGCAGCCACAATTTTTTTTTGATGTAGCTATGATGATAAAACATTCTTGTTATGAAATTATATACTTATAGCAAATTATTTTATTGTTTTGCATCGATAAATAAAATGTGTAGTAAATTTTATATTATAGTCACAATGTATTCTAGTGTAGCAAAAGATTTGATCTGTTTGCTATGAAAATTTAAAATTAGTAGTTGTTTGATATTTTAGTCTCCTGATAACAATGCTTGTATTTAGCTACGAGTTAGAAAATCTATAGCTATAAATGAAGTAGTTGTCTTAAACATTTTTGTACATGCCTAAAAAATTATTTATTTTGCACAAAATACACAAATTAAAACTATTTTTTTTATTTGCTATGGGTATATATAACCATAATTTTTCATAATAATATATAGGTTTAGCCACAAGTACAAATTGAAAAATATTTTTATAGCATTATTAATCACAAAAATTCTTATAATATAGCTAAAATAAAAATAAATTTCAACAATTTCATTACTACAAATTAAAAAAAAATTCTACAAGTTTTGTTGGTAAGAAAAGGTACATAATGTAGCTACAAATTACAATTATCAAACTATATGTAATTGGATTTTACAATTTTGAGAATAGTCACAATAGACAATTTCTTCGAGACACCATCTTGTTTAAGTTCAAAACAACATAAGTTTTCTGTTAACTCTCCTTCCATAATCATCAATTGCACCACAACTTGATCAACATTCATCTTAATTAGTCATTTAAATGCTCTTATTTCACTAATATGCCTATCAATAATTAAAAAAAATATTTAGCACCAAAAAAACAGAATCAACTGACTATATATGCAAGTGTGTGTATATAAAATTTCAAGAAAAAAAATATATATGTATTAGATAATTTTTTCACTAAATTTTTTAAAAATAAAAACAAGAAAAAAAGACAAAGCTTAAATAAACCTGCAAGTCCTTTAAGCTTCATAAAATCTGTAGACATAGATCTTAAATTCAATACAACAATAATTATTCAGTGTAATTCTACAAGTGAGAATCTCAAATTTTAATGTTG